>NC_051156.1:1927630-2237444 GCF_013339745.2 Dermacentor silvarum
TTGGGAGAGTCGCCGCTCCCTAGGCACTCCATGTGCCGTCTGAGAAGTTGTGTCCATTGCCTCTTGCGAGGCGTTGGACACTCGCTCTAACGAGCGATGTGTGCGTCGGTTTGGCTTCGCCTCGGAAGACGAAGCCTTTGTCCCCACCAGTGCGGAGGTTGACGGTACCTCCTTAGCCTCCGTGCTATCCTGGCTGCTGCCAGAGCTAGCAGGGGCCACTGGTGTGGCCAAGTTCGGTGATGGCAAGGCAGCCTTGGCTGCTCCCACCATAGGGGCGGCTGCCACAGCCGGCGGCTCGCTGCGCGCGGGCCGGGCAGGTGGCGGAAGCCGGTGCGACGTTGCCCCCTGACGCGTCGCCTCGGCATATGTTGTGCTGTGGAATGGCAAGCACCTTTTACGTGCTTCCTTGAAGGAGATGTTCTCACGAACTTTGAGAGTGATAATTTCTTTTTCTTTTTTCCAATTCGGACAAGACCGGGAGTAAGCTGGATGCTCACCATCACAGTTTACACAGTGAGGTGCCGCTTCACAGTTGTCTGAGGAATGCCCTTGCGTTCGACATTTCGCACATGTTAGTCTACCACGGCAGCTCTGCGAGCCGTGGCCAAATCTTTGACATTGGAAGCATCTTCTGGGATTGGGGATGTATGGCCTGACAGCTAACTTTGTGTATCCGGTTTCTATGGTTTCTGGCAGATCGCAAGTGGCAAAAGTCAGGATCAGGTGTTTAGTGGGAATTTCCTTATTTTCTCTTCTGATAATGATGCGCTGTACGTTTGTTACGTTTTGTTCTTTCCAGCCTTCCAATAGTTCGGTTTCGGACAAGTCGATTAGATCTGCATCAGACACTACTCCACGTGCTGTGTTCATAGACCGATGAGGTGAGACGGTAACAGGTATGTCTCCAAATGCCACAAGGTTGTTCAATTTATTGTGCTGCGCTTTGTCACGGATCTCAAGCAGGAGGTCCCCGCTCGCCATTTTGGTGACCTTGTAACCTGGGCCAAGGGCGTCAGTCAAGCCTTTCGCAACAAGAAAAGGGGATACGGTTCGAGCTGGTTTTTCAGTTTTCTCACTGTGCACAACTTGGTATCGGGGAAAAATTTCTTTCGGTCTGAATAGGTTTAATATTTCATCGGTGCGCCCCCTCTTGTGAGGGTGACGATCAAGTAGACGGGGAAATGCAGGTGTTCCCATATTAGTTCGGTTTATTTCGGCGGCAATGGCGGCCACCCACCACGGAGCCCAACTAGGGGACGCTGCAGCACTTAAGGTGTAAGGCTGCAGACGCCAGCCGTGCATTGCTGCTATAACCCAATATAAGATACCCAAGAGAGGGCACATACACAAGGTTAACCCGAGCCGCCTATGAAAACGTGGAAGTAACCGAAGAGAATAGGAGACAGGACAGTAAAGAAAGGAGATAGGAAAGAAAAAGGGCAGAGAGGGGGATAGGAAAAGGCGACCACCGATTTCCCCCGGGTGGGTCAGTCCGGGGGTGCCGTCTACGTGAAGCAGAGGCCAAAGGAGTGTGTTGCCTCTGCCGAGGGGCCATAAAGGTCCAAACACCCGGCTTCGGCTCAACTCCCAGGATCCCCTTTTCCCCGGACACGGCTAAGCCGCGCACGGTTAGACGCGGGAGGGTCCGACCCTCATGTGCTCGGGTACGTGGTGTCGCAACACACCAAACGCCTGCTTACGCAGACGCCCCTGCGGGGATGTCTGCAGCATTGATGATGAATGGTGTTTAATGGCGCAAGGGCCAGGTATGGCCAAAGAGCGCCAGGACAGTGGTTATGAACTGACAATGGACCAATGAATTGCGAAAGGTGTGTCGTGGCTGTAAAAGGGCCTAAAAACAGATCGCTGTAAAATGCGTAAAAATATATGTAATAAAATTATGGCATTGGCTAATGAGGTGCACTATGATAATGAAAGAACAAATTTCACGATGATGACGATAAACGAAAATATATAAGCGAAAAGCAGTACTGCTTTGACAGACCCTTTGAACACGTAAGGGCCTGGAGGCACGTGCTATGCAAAACTACTGTCGCGGCGACATCCTCTGAGGAGTGGATGCGCTACGAGACTATTGGGCAAATAACATGCAGTATAACATCGCTCAGAAAATCCAAAACAGCTTTGGTGTTAAAGAGAGGTTCGTCACCAAGAAACATAGCGGGGTGGAGAGGTAGACGGTACTGGTACGCTAGAGGAAAGTGTCTTTTTCTCTCTCTTTCGGCTTCCCTGCACTCCACGAGCACGTGGAGAACGGTAAGCCTCTCTCCACATCTACCACAGGTTGGCGGGTCATTTCCAGTCAAGAGAAAATTGTGGGTGCCGAATGTATGTCCTATTCTCAGACGAGAGAATAGGACATTAGTTCTTCGAATTTTCGTAACGGGACGCCAGGGACCTATCTGTGGCTTAACCAAGTGGAGCTTGTTGTTCGTTTCGGCATCCCACAAGCGCTGCCAGTGGCTTCGAATTTTCTTTCTCAAGTAGGGCTTGAGATCTGTGGCAGGAATAGAAGCGGTAGGGTTAAGGGCTCGCGATGTAGTTGATGTGGCCATTTGATCAGCCAGAACATTGCCCTCGATGCCTCGATGGCCAGGCACCCAGCACAAAATAATATGCTGGTTAGACAGGTATGCCTTGCACAGAGCAGAATATAGTTCAATAAGTACAGGGTTTTTGTGTCTATGTAGAGTCATGACGGCTTTTACGACGCTTAGGGAGTCTGTAAATATTATTGATCTTTTGAGTTTGGATTTTCCTATACTCTTCACAGCCGATAAAAGTGCATAGGCCTCAGCCGTAAAAATGCTTGTTTCCGGGTGCAGTACATCGGACTCGGAGAACGATGGGCCGACTACTGCATAAGATACCCCTGCATGTGACTTGGAAGCGTCAGTGTAAAACTGAGTGCAGGACGAGTACTTAAACTGGATTTCTAGAAAATGCATCCGGATATGTGCTTCTGGAGCATCTTTTGTGACCTCTACAAACGAAGTATCACACTCTATGAGTTGCCACTGCCACGGTGGCACTGGCTTTGCTGGGGCCATCAGGGTATTTTCAAGTAGTGGGATGTCCATTTCTTCACTAATTTTTCTTACACGTAGTGAAAAGGGTTCTCTTGCTGTCGGCCGGTTATTGAAGAGTGTGGAACTGGTCATATCATTTACGGTTGAGAAGGACGGATGTTCCGGGTTCGAATTTACTTTCAGGAAATAGGTGAGGCTTAAGGATAAACGTTGTATATCAAGCGACCACATGTCTGCCTCTACATACAGGCTTGCCACAGGACTTGTCCTGAAGGCACCAGTGGCTAGGCGGATGCCTAGATGGTGTACAGGATCCAGCATCCTTAGGTCGCTTGGCGTAGCGGAATGGTACACTATGGCGCCGTAATCTAATCTTGTGAGTATGAGGCTCTTGTACAAATTCAAAAGACACCGTGTATCACTACCCCAAGCGGTGCGTGACAACACTTTTAGAATATTTATTGTTTTCATGCATTTGTTTCTTAGATACCGTATGTGTGCCACAAACGTAAGCTTCGTATCTAGAATCACACCTAAAAATTTATGTTCGGTTTTTACGGCCACACGTTGTCCCTGCAACTCAATGTCAGGATCGGGGTGCAGACCCCTCTTTCTGGAGAACAGGACGCAGGTGGTCTTTTGTGGGTTAAGGCTAAATCCATTCTCGTCTGCCCACTTAGACACCTTGTTCAGACCAAGCTGAATCTGCCGCTCACAGACTGCGAGATTGCACGAGGCGAAACCTATCTGTACATCATCGACGTATGCAGAATAAAACATGTTTCTTGTGATATACAGACGCAAAGAACTCATTTTTACAATAAAGAGAGTGCAACTGAGCACCCCGCCCTGTGGCACTCCAGTTTCCTGCACAAATGGTCTTGATACAGCATTTCCCACACGAACACGGAATGTGCGATTAGATAAGTAACTTTCTATGACATTTAACATGTTACCACGTATACCAACGTGTGAGAGGTCTCTAAGTATTCCAAACCGCCACGTGGTATCGTAGGCTTTTTCCATATCAAGGAATACAGACAGAAAGAACTGCTTATGGACAAAAGCTTCACGAATTTGCGTTTCAATACGTATCAAATGGTCGGCGGTGGATCGACCCTCTCGAAACCCGCATTGGTACGGGTCAAGCAGTTTGTTTGATTCGAGGAAATGGATTAGTCGGCGGTTTATCAATTTTTCGAACAGTTTGCAGAGACAGCTTGTTAGTGCTATAGGTCGGTAACTCGAAACAGACGATGGGTCCTTGCCCTGCTTCAGTATAGGGACGACAATGGCCTCTTTCCAGGCGGCGGGGATCTTGCCGGAGGACCATATAGCATTGTAAAGGCAGAGGAGAGTTTTCTTTGTTTCATGGGGAAGGTGTTTTAGCATTTGATAAACTATGCGGTCAGAGCCTGGGGCAGACTTGTTGCAACAACTAAGCGATGCATATAGCTCAGCGATGCAAAATGGCTGGTTGTATGCCTCGTCTCCGGTGCATTTTCTTTCTATTTTCTGTTTTTCTATTGTAGCCTTGTGTTTTTTAAATGTTGGCGAATAATGGGATGAGCTTGCCACATGTTCAAAATGTGCTCCCAGGCAGTTAGCTTGGTCTTCCAGACTGTCGCCTTGTGTGTTTACCAACGGGAGTGAATAAGTTTGTAGCCCGTTTATCTTATTAACTTTCTTCCAGACTCTGCCCTCGTCTGTATATGAGTTGATGTCTGATAAAAACTTCTCCCAACTCTCTCTCCTGGCCTGTCGGCGCGTTCTTCGGCCCTCCGATTTAATTTTCTTAAAATTGACAAGATTCTCCGCAGTTGGGGAGTCGCGTAGCAACCCCCACGCCTTGTTCTGCTTCCTACGAGCGTTCCGACATTCGTCGTTCCACCATGGGACACGGCGTTTGCAAGTCGCACCACTTATTTCAGGTATACATTCAGAAGCGGCATCAATTATAAAAGATGTAAGATACTCGACGGCAGCATCAATTCCCAGCGAAGATATGTCAGACCACGAGATACTACTTGTAAGACTTTGGAATTTCTCCCAATCTGCCATATCCACCTTCCAGCGAGGTGCCTGTGGTGGAGGTTCGTTTTGTAGTGGCGATCTCAGCAGTATCGGGAAGTGGTCACTCCCGTAAGGATTTTTTATAACCTCCCATTTAAGTTCACCAAATATAGACGGGGAGGCTACACTAAGATCAATGGAAGAAAATGTTTTGTTTGCGAGATTGTAGTAGGTGGGTTCCTTCTTATTCAGGAGACACGCACCAGAAGAGAAAAGAAATTGTTCGATTAGGCGTCCTTGCACATCGATGCGCGTGTCGCCCCACAAGCTGCTGTGTGCATTGAAATCGCCAAGAACGAGGTAAGGTTCTGGTAATTCATCTATAAATGACTGAAATTCATGCTTGTGTAAAGGGTAATGTGGGGGTATGTAGAGCGAGCAAATGGTTATCAGCTTACCCAGAAGTACAGCACGAACGGCTACTGCCTCAAGTGCCGTATTGAGTGGAAGTTGCTGACAGGCTACACTTCTGTCGAGTATGATGGCCACACCACCAGATGATGCGGCAGAATCCTCGCGGTCTCTTCGGAAAACAATATTCTGACGTAGGAAGTTGGTGTTTCTGGAGTTTAGGTGTGTTTCTTGAACACACAGCACCTTTGGATTAAATTTATTGATAAGTTCTTGGATGTCGTCTAGGTTGTGGATTAGTCCTCTAACATTCCACTGCATTATTGTGTTCATGTTGGAGGAAAATAAAAGGCGCTGTGTGTCTCAAAAGGGAGGAGAGTGACTTTACTTTACAAGGCCTTTGTCAGGCCCTGTAATTGGTGTTTTGTCTTTTTTGGAGCGGTCGAGAGAACCTCGCCGCTCCTTCGACGCTACCTGCGCCGTTTGGATTGGACTGGTGTCCATAGCCTCTTGCGAGGCACTGAACACCCGCTCCAGAGAGCGATGTGTGCGTCGCGTAGACTTCGTCTCGAGCGACGAAGTCTTCGTCCCCACCGTACCGGAGGTCGACAGGCCTCCTGTGGCCTCTGCGGTGGCCTGGCTGCTGCCGGAGCTTGTAGAGGCCACTGGTGTGGACACTTTGAGAGATGGCAGGGCAGCGTTGGCTGCTCCCACCTTAGGGGCGGGTGGCGTTAGCCTCGGCACGCTAGGCGTGGTCCGGGCTACCGCCAGAGGCCGTTGTGGTGCCGCCCCCCGTTGCACCACTTCGGCGAAAGATGTTTTAAGCAAGAACAACGAGGAGATACGTTGACGTGCTTCGCGGAATGTGATATTCTCCTTCACTTTTACAGTAATTATTTCTTTTTCTTTCTTCCAGGCTGGACAAGCTCTGGAGTATGCCGGGTGACTGCCGTCGCAGTTCGCACAATGTACCTCGTCATTTTTGCAATCGTCAGAAGAGTGACCAGTTGTGCCGCACTTTGCGCACATAAGCTGCCCTCGGCAGCTTTGGGATGCGTGACCAAATCTTTGGCATTTGAAGCAACGTCGCGGGTTCGGAATATAAGGTCGAACATGAAGTTTTACATAGCCGGTTTCAAGAGTCTCGGGTAATGTGGTTGAACTGAAAGTGAGTATTAAATGCTTTGTTGGGATTTCGTTGTCATTCCTTCTGATTGTGATGCGCTGCACGTGGATTACGCCTTGGTCCTTCCATCCATCCAGGAGTTCTTCTTCATTCAGTGTCATTAAGTCTTCATCTGATACTACGCCTTTGACTGTGTTCATAGTTCGATGCGCGCTCACAGAAACAGGGATATTACCAAAGGCTACGAGGTGTGCTAGTCTGTTGTATTGTTCCTTGTCTTTTAGTTCCAGGAGCAAATCTCCACTTGCCATCTTTGTTACCTTATAACCGGTTCCAATGGTCTCTCTTAGGCACTTGGCCACAAGAAATGGTGAAATTGTTCTAGCTTTTGTAGATGATTGTTCGCAGTGGAGGACGTGGAATTTCGGGAAACGTTCGTTGTGTTTGTTCAAGAATAGTGATGTCGCATCGGTGCGTACCCTTTTCGAGGCACGATCGGTTGAGAAAGGGTTCGGGGATCCCATGGAAAGAAACTACTTGTTCGGCAACGGCGTCTGCCACCCACCGCGGAGCCCAACAAGGGGACGTGGCAGAACATAAGACAAGTCTGCACAGCGCCAGCAGTATGCCATTGCTATAACCCAATATGGTATACCCAAGGTAGGACAGCCACACCAGGTTAACCCTTGCCGCCAGGAAAAGTCGAAGTGAATGGAAAAGATGAGAGGACAGGACAGATTAAAAGTGGAAGGGAAAGACGAAGATGATGGTAGAGAGAGATAGGAAAAGACGACTACCGGTTTCCCCCGGGCGGGTCAGTCCGGGGGTGCCGTCTATGTGAAGCAGGGGCCAAAGGGGTGTGTTGCCTCCGCCGAGGGGCCTTAAAGGTCCAAACACCCGGCTTCGGCTCAACCCCCAGGATCCCCTTTTCCCCAGACACGGCTAAGCCACGCACGGTTAAACGTGGGAGGGTCCGACCCCCATGTGCTCGGGTCCGTGGTGTCGCAACACACCAAACGCCTGCTTTCGCAGACGCCCCTGCGGGGATGTCTGCAGCATTACCTAGAGCCATATGTGCAAGAAGTCTCCGACCTAACCTCTGAGGGGTTAAGCATAGGAGGTGCTCATGTTCGGGTGAGCATTGGAGCCATGGCTTGCGATGCTCCTGCAAGGAGCTACGTCAAATGTATTGTTGGCCACACTGGCTATTATGCGTGCGAGCGTTGCAACCAAAAAGAGCAGCACATTGAAAACAGGGTGACATTTTCAAAGTTCATGCAGCAGCACGATTGCATCATTTCGGTCTCAAGAGAACAAGCGCCACCATTCTGGTGTTTTCCAGTGATAAGTGCCCTGTTTGTGCTAGCTTAATATATTCTCAAAACTGACTCAAATATATTCTCAATTCATTTCTGTAATTGGCATGCTTTAAATAGAGCTGCTTTGTTTTAGAACAGATCCCATTCTGCGCAATCCCATTCTGTACGAATTAAAGCGTTGGAATGCATAGTCTAGTGCTGCAAGGTATGTCCTGGGGCGGTACAATCGGTTTGATAGTGCAACGGAATGAAAAAGAAATCTAGAATGGACTCCTCTAAGCAAACGCCGCAAAAATCTTCGCCTCAAGCTTTTTTTACGCTATATATAATAATCAAACTGGAATCAAGGCCTCGTCATATCTGCGTCCTCCATATTACTTGTCCACTCGAAGAGACCATGTGGTCAAGGTTCGGGAGTATGCCCCCAGGACTAACCTTTTTAAGTTTTCTTTCTTTCCGAGGACCATATCGGAGTGTAATTTGTTACCGGCTGAGGCTGTGAGCCAAAACTCTGTCGATTTGTTTTATTCTGTATTATGCCCCTCGCAATAATGCCAATGGCGCTGCGAGTTTTGTTTGAATAAAAGAAGAAAAAAAAGAACCAGCATAAAATCCAGGAGGACAGAAGCAAAACAATTGACAGAACAAGAGCTAGACTTGGAGATATTAATTTATCTTCACAATGCCCAACATGGCATTTTCGACACACAAGAGTTCGGTAGCTCAAAATGCTGATGTAAGGGTGGGAAAGTTTGCGAAAATCACACTAGTGTCTTCGACACACTAAACCATAGCTTTAATTGCAGGTAGCTCAGATAGTCAATTTATAATTAATTACTAAGTTATAAAGACTTTTTCAGGTGGGGGGAGGATACAAATGTACTTTCTAGGTGACAAAGTTTAAGTTGTTTTTTAATCTTTTTTTATTATTTGTTTGTTTTTTGTTTTGTTTTAGCAAAATGGGTTTTAGGCTTTCTGGGGTTATTCAAAAGATATATCGCAACTAAATGTTTTGTATGTGAGTGATCCCTGCAGCCACATCTCACCTTAACAAGGTTCATAGGTTATTCTAAATGTCTGCGTTCTTGATCAGTGAGAAAAACAGATGTCATGCTTGCATGTCAGGAGCTGTGTTTCTTAATTAGTACATTTCCAGAAGCTCACTTTCAAGAGTTGTACATGCCTTTCCCATCACATCATAAAAACTGGAGGTATAGCTGCATTCACAACAATGAAAGAATAAATGGCCACCTGTGTACCCATGGGCAGCAAAAGCAACGTTCACGGATTCTATCATTGATGCACTGATCAATGAATGTAAACCCTGCCACATGTAAAAGGGCTCTGCAAATTATTTCTGTGGCATGTGAACTCTGTGGCATATTTTGTCATGTAGCCACCCTTGAATTGGTTTGCAATATGGCTACAGAAGCCATCAAGCTTGCTGTGTGCTGAAAACCGTCGATTCACATTGGGCCCCTTCTCTACTTTCTTGTGCAAAAATGCACAAATATTAGATTATTTCGTTGTTTATTCTTCTCTGTTGTGATGACCTTGACGTGCATATTGCTGCCCATCTCATTTTTTTTCACAGTCACTGTACCACCACATCAGTGGCACTACTGAAATGCCCATCAGCTTCCAGGCAACAAATTCCTTGCTGACACCTCTATTCATTTGAGTGAATGCAGCACTCTTTCAAGACATTAATAACAACATGCGTAATGCTTGAAAAATGAGCTGCAGTGAGGTGCAGCAATGTAGTTCTGCCTAGATTGCAACATATTTGGGGCTAAGCCTGACAGTGACTACATAATAGAGCAGGTTAGTCATCATTCAGCACCTTGCCTATCTAAGCCTCACATCTTAATGGCAGCAGCCCTTGCTGCTTCCACACATGTGGAAAGCTAGCGTGAACACAGTATATAAATCTGCATCTATGCATGCAGCATGCACATTGTCACTGGAGCAGCCTTTTGGTGTGCATTAGCACAATGGAAGCACCACATTAATCCACACTCAATTTTACATTATCTCAAGCTGTGCCATGGAAGATGAGAGATGGCACAATTGCTGTATCTGTGATGCGTCATGGCATGTCCTTATAGTTGTCATGCACATGTCATCTTCGACATGATGCCCCTTATGAATGAAGCAACAGCTTAACCACTGCCTTTCAGTATACGTAGCATAGGGACACTAAAGAGCGAAACTAAGTCATCTTAGACTGATTTACGTTGACTTTTACTGCAGAATATAAAGGGCAAATGGTTGGGTTTTTTTTCAGTTTTAATGTCGTATTGGTGCATCAATGTGGTAGTATGAAAGATTTCAGTGTGTTCCTTCATATTCAGGATGTGTTAAGACAGGGGAAGTACTTAAAAGTTCCTAAGGTTATTTTTTCGCTTCTTTAGAATGAAGTCATTCTTGACCAGATAAACAAGTAGACCCGAGTAGGTCTTGTCAAAATTGAAGACATCACAGTGAGCCTGGTGCTATAGAACTTCACCGCAGCACTACCACTCGTCTTCCAATTTTGTTTCTTCTCGGACTTGCCAAGCTACCTCTTTTGTTAACAGGGGCCGTTTTGCTATTGCAGTGCATAATTTACGAATACAGCCTAACTTGGTAGACCCCTTTAGCACGCCTATAATGTAAAGTGTAACATTGCTGTTACAGTTGAGCCTTATCTGAGGTGAGTACATGGTTATGAAAACAGACACCAGAAACATGAGAATTTTCCTGTGTGCATTGGCATGGGAGATAATGACGATTTGGTTAGAGTGAATGCAATAGCCACTTAATTGGGCTTGCATTTCTTAGGTCTAGTTACAATCACTACCACAAAGTGTATGTTAATTGCAAACACCTACTGCACTTCCTTCAAGCAACTGGTAGCAGGATTCTCACACATAACTTCTACACTGCAAACAGTTTAGAATGTATACATAAGTAGGAACAGCTGATGGTTTGGTGTGGTAATTAACATGATGAAACAGCACTGAAGACAAACACAAAAGAAGAAACAGATAATGCAGTGACTATAAACTAAAGTTTATTTGAAATGTGTGTGCCATTTCATCAGGTTACCACACGAACTTTCCAGTTGTCATTAGTTTTGCAGATTTTAAGCTGTTTGCAGTGCTAAAGATGAACACCCCACAAAGAAACAACAAGCTTTTTAATAAACTGTAGTTCACATAAAAGGGCATTTAGAAGCCTAGTTGGTGCATATGAAACATGATTTAAGAACCTCCCCCCCCCCCCAAAAAAAAAGAAAAAAGCAGACATGGCACGAAAGAAAGAGTAGACAAAGGACAAGCGTTTTGAGGGTTCAGAGTTGTGACTACATATGTGTCAGATGGTGCAACATTCAGGAAAGAGGCCTTGTGATATATAATTGCCATGGAAGTTTACATTGCCTTTCTGTATGGATAACACTGAAAATACTACTCGATCCTACCAGCAGTGGCAACAATGTAATGAATGTGGGCAAAATGCAAAATAATGCTTGTGTATAATACACTTTGGCTGCATGATGGACTCCCAGGAGGTCAAAATGAATCCATTTTCTTCCACCACACCATTTATCACAGCTACATGCATACACGCCTGTTGCTTAGGGACATCAAACCCCATGAATGAAATCTCTTTATGCACAGCATTTGGTCACTTGTATGAGCTGTTATTATTGTGCACAGGATGACTGTGGCATTTTTTTTAATGATGAATTCAAAAGTCTGTGATGACACGTGAGTATGTGTATGTTTCGTGTTATATGATTTGTTGTCATACAAACTTCTAACATGTTTTAATCCAGGCACATTAGCCTCAACCTCACTTCACCAATGCTGCTATATAGTCGCCTGTTAAGACAGGGGGCGGCCTATACTGCAAGCTAACCCTCCGCTAAGTACAAAATAACTTATTAGTCATGGCTAGGTTGCGTGTGCCGCCGCCCGATTTAAAGGGTGCAGCCTTATCCACCCATCCACACTTTTGTGAGCATGTCTCGGAAGTCCCCGATCGCGGGATCGAATCCCGGCCACGGCGGCCCATTTAGATGGGGGCAAAATGCGAAAACACCAGTGCACGTTAAAGAACCCCAGGTTGTCCAAATTTCCGGAGTCCCCCACTACGGCGTGCCTCATAATCAGATCGTGGTTTTGGCACGTAAAACCCCACAATTTAATTGTTTTCTTCGGAAGTCCCCCAGAAATGCTAGCACTTCAGCGGCATTTCTCCCAATAACCACACATTAATCGGGGTGAAAACGCATGGAATTACAAACGGTAACCGCGCATTAATAAGCAACTTAAAAAAAGGTAAAGAGAAGGATTCGAACATGCGTCTTGCCGAGAATGGTGATAAGGTATCCGCACCCCACGCACACGACCACTTACACGAAGCATCCAATAGTGAATTTTACGTAGTAATATATATATATATATCTATATATATCTTTTTTCATCAGTTTTTGGGTTTAGAGAATCAGTCACGCTTAAACGTCTCTTTAAGGTTCGATTTGATAAGAAAGACATTGCATCGACATGCCGTCGACAGCAATGCTCGAGTCGAGTGCCTTTTCTGCCGACGGCGCCAAGAAAAGGACCAAATTTGCTATTCCATTGGCTGTCGTGCGAAAACTTGGAAGCATAGCATTCTAGCGAACATTGCAAGGTCGCACTGTTTTGTTTGCGTCTGCCCAGAGTGACGCGAAACAAATTTTGAGTGCTTATGTACACGCTTCAAGCACTCGGCAACCGCCCATACATGGAGCCACTTGCGATTACTGTACTACGTAATCCTCTGACCGTAATGCAAGCATACGTTCCTCGTAAGTAATTTTTATCATAAGGTCATTCACAAACCATTGCTTAATTATCACGTGTGGAGCACACTTAAGCGGCAGGCGCCAGTATATACCCATGCTCTGCTGTGAACAACCCGCGGTCTGGTACAGCAAATCGATCAGCCCGTCCCCCGTGACAGATAAGCATATCAGCGAAGCTGTTATTAAATCTCAACGAAAGTAGTATCGTCAAGCGAACTAATTAATTAACCAACGTGGTATCAGCTCTGTTGAAGGGGTCACAGCTTGCACACGTATTTCTGGTTCCTGCGCAGTGTGCCTGTGATCAGTGCATTAGTCTTTCAAACATGCTATTTAGTTAGTTAGTTAATCCTGGTTTAATGGCGCAAAAGCGACTAAGGCCATGCTGCGCCAGTCACAAGACAATACAAAAACAATGTTAGGGCAGTCAAAGCTGTGTTACTTTATAGTTGATGTAAATAACCAGTTTCGTCTAAAAAGTTGAACAACTCCGTGAATGGCACTAGCGAGGTCGTCTCCTAGTAGTAAGGAGGGGTGTAGAGGTATATGCAAGGTATCTAGATTTTGTAAAAGTTTCCGTCTCTGTGTTTCGGTATGTGGACACGTCATAATAATGTGCATTACAGTAAGTGGTTCATGGCACTTCTTGCAAGTTGGTGGGTTTTCTTTTCGAAGTAGAAAATTGTGTGTTAGATGTGTGTGCCCAATTCGAAGTCGACATAAGATTACCTCATAGAACCGCTCTTGGTGACTGCATGATTTCCACTCGCCAAGCAGGGGTTTAGTCACATGTAACTTGTTGTTTATGCACGAGTTCCATTCCTGTTGCCATCTTGACGCAAGGGCCTTACGAATCGCTTGGATACTGTCTTTGTATGGAAGTGTTGTGCGAGTTACGTTTTTGAGAGCTGCCATGGACGCACATCTGTCTGCTGCTTCATTCCCTGGTATCCCAACATGGCTTGGGACCCAGCAGAATCGTATGGTTCTTCCGTATTTGTTACAAAAGACCATGTTTAAGATATCACCAAGTAGGGGTTCGCAGGCGGAATTTAAATTTAAAGCTCTCAGTGCACTTAACGAATCAGTATAAATTATAGCATTTTTCAGCTTCTCGGTGATAATTTTTTTTACTGCTATCCATATTGCATAAACTTCGGCGGTAAAGATTGAAGCAGAATGGTGTATTCGAATACTAGTTTCCCAATTTTTCGTTGCGATTCCCACGCCCACATGTTTTTGTGTTTTAGAGCCATCAGTGTAAAATTCTGAGTAATTTTTGTATTTTTCTTGGATAGCTCGGAACTCTTGTATTATGTGTTCTTCTGGGGTGTCCTTTTTCTTTAGATGCGTTAGTGTCCAATCACATAACTGTGTGAAATCGCACCACGGGGGCAATCTTTGTGGTCTTTCAGCAGCTTGCAGTACCTCTTGAGGAATATCATAAGTCTTGCAGTATTCCTCGTGCCGTAAAAGAAGTGGCCGAATCATATTCGGCTTATTAGTGTAATGTAAGCGTGAGTTGCATTGTGTGACGATATTGTAACATAAGTGCTGCGGTGATGACTGAATTTTGAGTACATAAGGAAAAGTAAGTAACGCTCTGCGCTGCTGTAAGGAAGGCTCATTACAGTCAACGTATAAACTTGGGACAGGTGATGTCCTGTAAGCACCACTTGCTAGGCGTAGTCCAAGGTTATGTACTGGATCAAGTCGTCGAATGTAAGAATGTCTGGCTGAGCCATAAACTACGCAGCCGTAGTCTAGAAGGCTACGCACAACAGACCGGTAAATACGTAAAAGACATGTTCAGTCAGAACCCCAGTGCTTATGGGACAACACTTTAAGGATATTCAGCGCTTTATTTGTCTTAATCTTTAGTGTGTTTATGTGGGTCAGGAAATTCAGTTTGGTGTCAAAGGTTACTCCTAAAAATTTGTAATGTTGTTTGACCGGTAGTGTGGCGTCATTTAATTTCAGGACTGGGTCGCAGTATAGCCCACGTTTCTGAGAAAATAAAACAGTAACTGTTTTCTGGGTGGAGAAGCAGAAGCCATTCTTGTTAGCCCATTTTGCAAGTTTATTTATTGTGATCTGAAGCTGCCTCTCACAAGTTGATAAATTTGAGGCACGGCAAGCCACTTGCAGGTCGTCGACATATATAGAGTGCATAACAGACGACGGTATAACCTTATTAACCGAGTTCATTTTTACAATGAAAAGTGTTGTGCTGAGAACACAGCCTTGTGGAACACCATTTTCCTGTGCAAATGTACGAGAAAGTACTGTGCCGAGACGAACCTGAAATGTTCTATTAGACATGAAATCAGCTAGGCAGTTAAGCATTTTACCACGGATGCCGAGGTCAGCTAGGTCTCTTAAAATTCCATATCTCCACGTGGTATCATAGGCTTTTTCTAAATCAAAGAAAACTGCCAGACAATGTTGCTTGTGTAAAAATGCATATCGAATTTCATGCTCCAGTCGGACAAGATGGTGAGTGGTTGAACAACCCTTTTTATAACCGCATTGGTGAGGGTCTATTAAGTTTCTTGACTCTAAAATGAACGAGAGCCTTATATTAATAATGCTTTCATATAATTTTGCCAGACAGCTGGTCAGGGCAATGGGTCTGTAGCTACTTGCGGATGTTGGGGATTTACTAGCTTTGAGAAATGGGACTACTATTGCTTTTTTCCACTCTTCTGGCATTCTCCCAGATTCCCAGATTAAATTGAAAAATTCAAGGAGAGCCTCTACAGATGCTTGGGATAGATGTGCCAGCATGGAGTAGTGAATACGGTCGTGACCTACCGCTGTTTTTTTGCCAGCTGAAAGGACTATGTTTAATTCCTGCTGTGTAAGGGGGGCATTGTACAATTCATTTGTCGCGCCAGTAGTGGGCAGCTTCTGTTTTTCAGCAGACTGTTTGTACCTTAAAAATTCTTTTGAATAATTATCCGAGCTGGAAACATTGTGGAAGTGTTCACCAAGTATGTCAGCCTGTTCTTGTAGTGTTGTTTGTGTACCTGGACTTGTAAGGAGCGGTATTGTATACGACGAGTAATCTCCCCTAAACTTCCTCACCATTTCCCACATTTGTTTAGAGGTGACAGAGCTGTTTATCGAAGATATGTATTTCCTCCATGATGATTTTTCCGCCTGCCTTCGTATAAATCGTGCTTTGGATTTGGCCTGTTTGAAATGTAGGAGGTTTGTATAGGTCGGGTATCTTCGCAAGATTCCCCAGGCCCGATTTTGTTGTTTTTTTGCTTCTGTGCACTGTGGTGTCCACCAGGGGTTAAGTTTTTTGCGTACAAGGCTGGATGTTTGGGGAATGGCCTTTTCTGCCGCTGAAATTAAAACCGCAGTGAACCTTTCATTGATTTCGTTAACGCTTAGCTCACTTGAAAACACTTGTTCGAGCTTTGCATTTTTTGTAAAGAGTGTCCAGTCAGCAAGGTGTACCTTCCAGCGACGCGGTTTACAATTTATAATGAGTGGTGATGATGTGAGTTTGATGATAGCAGGGAAATGGTCACTGCCATACGAGGTATTCAGTACTTCCCATTTAAAATCGGTAAAAACAGACGGTGAGCAAAAGGCTAAATCGAGGCAGCTAAAATTACGGGAGCTTGGTGAAAAATATGTTGGCGCACCTGTGTTCAAAAGACAAATGTTATTAGTTAAAACGAAATCTTCGATAAGTTGCCCTCTTTGATCATTTTTATCGCTGCCCCAAAGGGTACAGTGCGCATTAAAATCACCTACTAAAACAAAAGGCTCCGGCAACTGGTCTGTTAGATTTTCCAGGTCTCGAGTTGTGAAATGTGTATGTGGTGGAATGTACAGTGAACAAATGGTGACAGTTTTATAGGATAAAACGGTGACGGCTACAGCCTCGTACGGGGTATTTAATAAAACGTTTCGTGTAGGGATGCCGCTTTGCACAACAATAGCGACTCCCCCAGATAGACGGCTGGAGTGTTCGCGGTCCTTTCGTATGACAGTAAAACCTTTAAGGAAATGTGTATATTTAGGGCCTAGATTTGTTTCCTGTAAGCAGAATGCTACAGGTGAGAGGTTGTTTATTAAGTCTTTATTGTCACCTAAATTGTTGATCAGGCCTCTACAATTCCAATGTATGATAAAAGCCATACTGATGGTATTGAAAATATTAACTGATGTATATGAATTCAAAAGTTGTAGGTGACATGTGTTAAAAGGGTTGTGCTATTTGCGAGAGCGGTAACCACTCAGGTTACCGGTCCCTTTCTCGGCGCAGTTACAAGAAGTTTTTCCTTCTTGGTGCGCTCCAGAGAGCGCAGATCTTTTGGCGTCAATGGCGCCGGGGTTTTCGCGTCGACCTCCATCGCCTTCTCCGAGGCGCTGGATGATCGGGAGCCAGGCGCCGAAACGCGCGTCTCGGGCCGTGAAATTCGGTTCAGCTTTGGGCCTTGCAACACTGTGGTCTGCAGGCCCGTCTTCGATGATGATGGCGCAGCACTGGCTGCAGCCATCAAGGGGGCGGATGGAGTTTCTACGGGCACACTGTGCGTGGACCCTGTAGACTCCTGAAACCCGTGTGGCGCTGCCCCCTGCCGCGCCGCACTGGCATAGCTAACTTGAGGTAAGTGCCCTAGCCTTTTCCTCGCTTCGTAAAATGAGATTTTTTCTTTTACTGTGATTGCGATGATCTCTTTTTCTCTTTTCCAGCAAGGGCAGCTCCGTGAGTAAGCTGGATGGTCTCCCTTGCAATTGACACAAAGTGCTGGAGCGTTGCAATTGTCCGAGGGATGGTCGTTGGCACTACACTTCGCGCATGTTTCTTTACCTCTGCATGATTGTGATGCATGACCGAACCTCTGGCACTTGAAGCACCGCCTCGGGTTCGGTATGTATGGTCAGACGTTGATTTTCAAGTATCCTGCGTCGAGTGAAGTGGGCACAGTACTGGTTCCAAATGTTAGTATTACGTGTTTCGTGGGGATCTGTTGGTCGTTTCGCCGAAGTGTAATTCGCTGTACTTTAATAACATTTTGCTCTTGGAAACCTTCAAGCAGCTCTTCATCACTGAGATTCAGGAAATCTTCTTCAGATATTACTCCTCTGCTTGTATTTAGGGAGCGATGTGGGGAGATTGTTACATTAATGTCACCGATACTGGCGAGTTCGGCGAGCTTTTCAACTTGGTCTTTCTTTTTCAGTTCGAGGAGGAGGTCTCCGCTAGCCATCTTTGTGGCTTTGTAGTCAGGTCCAATCGTGTTTACGAGGCATTTCGATACAAGGAAGGGTGAGAGTTTTCTTACGCTTGTGTTGCCTTCACTATGAAGGACATGGTACTTTGGGAAGGTGTCTAGGTCGGTTCGGAGGGTAAATTGGAAGATTGCATCGGTGCGACCTCTTTTCAGAGGCCGATCTGAAAGTCGGGGGAACGGTTCTGCCATAATATGGTTTCAAAATTCGGCGGCGGTGGTAGCCGCCCACCTACCGAGCCCAACATGGGGACGGAGCAAATCTTGCGAGCAAGACAAGCCCTCGCCAGTTGTACGGTGCTACTATAACCCCAATCTGGAGTACCCAAGGTTGGCCACCCACACAAGGTTAACCCTTGCTGTCGGGAAAGTCGGAAGTAAATAGAAGAAAGGAGAAGACAGGAAAGAATGAAAGTGAGAAAAAAAGACGCAGATTGGAGAGGGGGACAGGAAAAGGCAACTACCAATTTCCCCCGGGCGGGTCAGTCCGGGGGTGCCGTCTACGTGAACCAGAGGCCAAAGAGGTGTGTTGCCTCCGCCTGGGGGCCATAAAGGTCCAAACACCCGGCTTCGGCTCAACCTCCAGGATCCCCTTTTCCCCGGACACGGCTAAGCCACGTACGGTTAAACGCGGGAGGGGCCAACCCTCATGTGCTCGGGTCCGTGGTGGCGCAGCTCACCAAACGCCTGCTGACGCAGACGCCCCTGCGGGGACGAAGTTTTAGTTCACGGCAGGCAATAACCTCTATCGACTACAATAGCCACACCACCGGAAGACACGACTGTGTCATCGCGGTCTTTACGAAAAATGGCGTATTGCCGGAGAAAGTTTGATTGTGTAGATTTAAGGTGTGTATCTTGAACACACAGCACCTTAGGATTAAACCTGTCTAGGATTTCTTTGACGTCATCGAGGTTGTGTAGGAGTCCTCTGAGAGAGAGAGAGAATAAACTTTAATAAAAAGAGCACGCGAGCGTAGGAGTCCTCTGACGTTCCATTGTATTATTTGCGTAGTCATCTTGGAAGTGTTTTTTTGTGCTGTGTGTTTAAAAGAGACTAATTTAACTTACAGAGCCCTTGTCGGGCCCTGTGATGCGGGCTTTTTCTTTTTCTCGCAGCTCCTTTGGCGCTTACGGCGCTGTCTGGCAGGTTGTTGTGTCCATCGCCTCTTGCGAGGCGCTGGACACGCGCTCTTGCGAGCGGTTGGTTTGACGGGAACGCCTCGTCTCGAGGGACGAGGCCCTTGAGGCCACCAGGCCGGAGGTCGATGGCCCCTTTTTCTGAGACGGCGGAGCAGCACTAGCTGCAGCCGCCGAGGGGGCGGATGGCGTCACCGCTGGCTCACTACGCGTGTGCCAGTCAGCCGCCAATGGCCGTTGTGGAGCAGCCCCCTGACGCACCACTTCGGCAAAGCTGGTTTTTGGCAGGTAGGACACCTGCCTTTGTGCCTCTTTAAACGAAATGTTTTGTTTGACTTTAATTGTTACAATTTCTTTTTTCCAGGATGGGCACGACCGCGAGTATGCGGCGTGCTCCCCATCACAGTTCACACAGTGGAGAGAGTTTTCGCATGATTCAGAGAGATGCTCAGTTGCACTGCATTTCGCACAAGTCTGACGGCCTCGGCAGTTCTGCGAACTGTGGCCGAATCTTTGGCATTTGAAGCATCGAAGAGGGTTTGGCACGTATGACCTGACACGTAATTTAATGTATCCGGCTTCAATGGTCTCGGGTAGAACACTAGAACCAAAAGTAAGGATTATATGTTTTGTCTTTAGCTCCTTGCCATCGCGCCTCATCTTGATTCGTTTTACAGTCAAAACATTTTGTTCTTTGAATCCTTCCAAAAGTTCATCTTCGGTGAGCTCCAACAGGTCGTCATCAGAAATAACACCGCGGGTAGTGTTCATGGTGCGGTGCGGGGTCACAGTCACAGGAAAGTCTCCAAACGACACTAGATTCTGTAGTTTATCATGCTGTTTCTTATCGCGGAGTTCCAGGAGGAGGTCACCGCTGGCCATCCTCGTCGCCTTGTAACCTGGTCCTATAGTCTCTGTCAGAGTCTTTGCAACGATAAAGGGTGAGATCACCCTCACGGTGCTTTCAGTTTTCTCACTGTGTACCACGTGGTAGCGTGGAAAGTTCTCAACTTGTCGGCCAAAAAATTTAAAAACTTCTTCGGTGCGCCCGCTCTTTTGGGGGCGATCAGAAAGCGCGGGAAAAGAACTAGCTATGCAAATATTGATGTTTCGGCAGAAACGCCAGCCACCCACCAGGTAGTCCTACTAGGTGACGCTGCAGTGCCTGTAAACATAGGCCCTGCAGACGCCAGCTGTACGTCACCACTATAACCGAATATGAAATAACCTAGGCAGGCTACTCACACAGGGTTAACCCTCGCTGCCAAGAAGATCGGAAGGAATATAGAAGAGAGAAGACAGGAAAGATTAAAAGTAAGAGAGAAAGACGAAGGTTGGAGAGGAGGATAGGAAAAGGCAACTACCGATTTCTCCCGGATGGGTCAGTCCGGGAGTGCTGTCAACGTGAAGCCGAGGCCAAAAAAGGGGTGTGTTGCCTCCGCCGAGGGGCCATAAATGTCCAAGCACTCAGCATCGGCTCAACCCCCAGGATCCCCTTTTCCCCGGACACGGCTAAGCCACGCACAGTTAAACGTGGAGGGTGCAACCCTCGTGTGCTCGGGTACGTGGTGGCGCAACTCAGCAAACGCCTGCTTGCGCAGACGCCCCTGCGGGGGAGGTTGTGAAGGAGTCCTTTGACGTTCCACTGTATTATTTGTGTATTCATCGTGGGAATGTTTTTTTGTGCTGTGTGTTTAAGAGAGAGCAGTTACTTCACTGAGCTCTTGTCCGGCCCTGTGATGCGGGCTTTTTCTTGTTTGGAGCGATCGCGAGATTCACGGCACTCCTTAGGCGCTGGTGGCACCGTCTGGCTGGTTGTTGTGTCCATGGCCTCTTGCGAGGCGCTGGGCACGCGCTCTTGCGAGCGGTTTGTTTTATGTGCGGGCCTCGTCTCGATGGACGAGATCCCTGAGGCCACCAGCCCGGAGGTCGATGGCCCCTTGTTCTGAGGTGGCGGAGCAGCGCTAGCTGCAGCCGCTGAGGGGGCGGATGGCGTCGCTGGCAGCTCACCGCGTGTGAGCCGGACAGCCGCGGGAAACCGTTGTGTCGCTCCCTCTGACGCGCCACATCGGCAAAGGTGTTCTTGGGCAGGTATGATACCCGCCTACGTGCCTCCTTGAATGATATGTTCTCCTTTACTTTGATTGATACTATTTCTTTTTCTCTTTTCCAGGTGGGGCACGACCGCGAGTATGCGGCGTGCTCCCCATCACAGTTCACACAGTGGAGAGTTTTCACATGATTGAGAGAGATGTTCGTTCGCACTGCATTTTGCACAAGTCTGACGGCCTCAGCAGTTCTGTGAACTGTGGCCAAACCTTTGGCATTTGAAGAAACGGAGAGGGTTGGGGATGTACGGCCTTACTCGGATTTTAATGTAACCTGCCTCGATGGTTTCTGGCAGCACACTGGAACCGAATGTGAGTATTAGGTGCTTAGTGTCAATTTCTTTACAATCACGCCTCATTCCGATTCGTTTTACGTTGATTACATTTTGTTCTTTCCATTCTTCCAGAAGTTCAGTCTCGGTCAACTCCATGAGATCATCATCGGAAATCACACCGCGGATGGTGTTCATGGTGCGGTGTGGGGTCACTGAAACTGTAATCTAACGTCTCTCGGGGACATACCAAAGTTTTTCATATTGCTTTTTGTCATGTAGTTCCAAGAGAAGGTCGCCACTCGCAAGTCTGGTTGCCTTATAGCCTCGTCCAATTGTCCGAGTTAGACTTTTGGAAACGAGGAAGGGCGAGATCATTCTCGTTGTCTTTCCTGGTTTCTCAGTGTACTACCTGATAGCGGGGGAAATTCTCAGTGTTGCGACCAAAAAATTTAAATATTTCTTCGGTGCGCCCTCATTTCTGAGGGCGATCAGAGAGCTTGGGAAAGGAGCTATCCATGGAAAATTTTCAGTTTTCGATAGTAACGCCAGCCGCCCACCGTGGAGCCCAACAAGGGGACGCCACAGGTCTTATAAAAACAAGTCCTGCGGACGCCAGCTGTACGTCACCACTATAACCAAATATGAAATAACCTAGGTCGGGTACTCACACAGGGTTAACCCTCGCTGCCAAGAAGGTCGGAAGTAATATAGAAGAGAGTAGACGACAGGAAAGATGAAAAGGCGAGAGAGAAAGACGAAGATTGGAGAGAGAGACAGGAAAAGGCAACTACCGATTTCCCCCGGGTGGGTCAGTCTGGGGGTGCCGTTTACGTGAAGCCGAGGCCAAAGGGGTGTGTTGCCTCCGCCGAGGGGCCGTAAAGGTCCAAACACGGCATTGGCTCAACCCCCAGGATCCCTTTTTCCCCGGACACGGCTAAGCCGCGCACGGTTAGACGCGGGAGGTTCCAAACCTCGTGTGCTCGGGTACGTGGTGGCGCAACTCACCAAACGCCTGCTGACGCAGACGCCCCTGCAGGGATTTTACGCATTTTACAGGGATTGTTTTTAGGTCCTTTTACAGCCACGACACATCTACCTTTTGCAATTCAGTGCTCCATTGTCAACTCATCAACACTGGTCTGGTGCTCTTTGGCCGGCCCTTGCGCCATTAAACACCATACATCATGAAATACAGAATTTGCTGATAAATTCAGTAACAAGTGCTCGAAAGCGTTAACTGACCAATTTATGCTTTTATTAATTTTGCAGCGCAAGATTTCGCGCCGTTTCAAAAAAATTTCCAGTCATATGCACGAAAAAATTTATAAGTATGTTAGTTAACCGCAACTGATGTTTTTATAACAGCTCAAATAAAACAGCTTTGTTGGAAGTTTGGTTTATGAGATATCTTAGGTCCACCGGCAGTGGAGAAATATTGTGCCCGCATGTTAGTGGCAGCATTGTCTATAGATGGCGGACGTTTTCTTACTCGTTTCAAAATGTTTGCTTCCCTGCAGCGCCGAGAAAACCGTCCTCATCGCAGCAAGTGTTCTTCGCTGCCCGACACTACGCAGCCTGAGGCTGCCATCCATGGTTTGCACTGAGTGCTGTGGAAGTGGCCATTATAGCAGGGATCGGGATGCACACGCTGTGCCGGAAGGCTCCCATTGGATGGCACCTATGCTCGAAGCTGTCAGAAACATATACTGCGGGCTCCGCAACCTCCGTATCGACCTCAGTGACTTCTACGGGGACGAGTGTCACGCATTTTTCAGAGCAGTGCGCGACAACCGCAGCCTTCGTTGCGTGGCAGTGCGCCACCTTCCCGATGACGAAGTGTCCCATCTTCGTACGATCCGAGAGCTCGGCTTAAGCGGCAGAGTCATCATCGAGGACAACCACTAAACGAATACCATTATCGGATGACCAAGTATTCGCTGTCTCACTGCGCGCAAATTCGAAGCGTGACGATTGACAGGTCACATTACGCGGGCATTGGAGAAACAGACCTCGAGCCACTGAGAGTGGGTCTCGTCGATCTCGCCCGGTGGAGTCACGTGAGGTCAGTGAGCTTACGCTGCATCAAGTTCAACCGGCCGACGTTCGACGCCCTGGCCGATTACCTGCGGGCGTCGCTCTCGCTCACGGACGTCGAGATCGACGTGCTCGAATTCCAGTCTGTCTGGATAAGCGACGGACAGATGTCGGAAGAGTACTGGACCGAAGTGCGCAGTCGGATCACGGCGGCGCTGGTGGCGTTGCCCAAGCTCAAGACACTGCGTGTCATCGACTTGGACCTATCCTCGACAAACCTGCGCACCCTGCTGGAAAGAGCTGGTAAAACTCGAATACTCACCGAGTTCCACCGAAATCCGAGCTGCAGCTACGAGCCGCAGTACAAACTCTTGGATAAGCAGCTTATGCACAGTGACCCGGCCGATACCAGCGTTTTCACACTCGACGATTGCTGTTCGCGGCATGCTGACCAACGGGCGCATGACGCGGAGAAGCAGATGCTAGCTGCTCTCCAGGTACGGTACTGCGTTTTATTAACATGCATTTTGTCTATGCCTTGCTCCATGCAATATGTCCAATGCACGTACGTCACGCGATCAGCATTATATACGCAAGTCCGGGAGGTGGCGATAGTTTTCTGTTTTGTGCCTACACAATGGTTAAGAACTTCAGAGAGTAGAGATAGGAAGGTTTGCGTTAATAAATGAGTTGTGCTCTGTATGTAGTATATTTGTTGTAACGAGCATATTTAGGTATTGTTTTATGTCTGAGTGCTCCTGCAGAATACGAATGTAATGTCCATAGCTTGGCAGAGAACAAGAATTCCTGATCGGCATTCATCCTTTAGAATCTCTACAGTACAGCGATTATCTGGGTCAATTATTAACAGGCAAACCTGATTACGAGAAGGAAAGTTAAAGAATAAAATGGGTTGCAGCACATACGGCAGGCATTACCAAATGATGGCCGGGAGCTTACCGCTATCGTTGCAAAGAAATTTGTACAATCATTGTGTGTCACATTCTGTGTCACATAGAGGTGACACAGAATTTAGATCAAAGGTATGAGCAAATTTTACATCTCTTGAGCTGTGACGGCGGACATCTCGAAGACAGACAAACGCACACGCATTTTTATTTTGATCGGCGCGGTCCATCGGCGGCATACATTCACATGAATAACTACCGCGAATCTGCGGGAGCCGGAGCAAACTAGACGTGCAAGCACTTGGAGCGACGACAAAGAGATGGCGGTGCGAGCGTACGCATGGCTGACGCGGGTCGCAGAGTGGCAAATCTTTGAGAAACCCTTATTACCTACGTCGGAGTCTACTGGTGTTAAAATGGTGCCTATTGGTAACTAATTTAAGAAAAATGCATATCCAAGGGATGAGAGGTAAAAGCTTTTGCACAGAATGAAACGATATTGCATCGAATTCGGGAGCCGAGTTCTTGCACAGGCAGATTTGTTGATGGACACGAAAAATGTACAGAACCCTAGCCATAGACCGCTTCGCTGTAAATTGTTAGGTGTAGCCTTTTGTGATAGAAAGAGAGCGGCTTGTATCAGAAAGCAAACGGGGTAGCCATTTTCTAGTTGACATTAAGAGAAAAAAATAAGCAGAATGCACCCACTGTGGGAATCAATGTAAGCGAAGCTGTCTGTGCTGCTTGTGTTCATTCACGGTATTTGGGGGTGATTTCGACGGCATGCGACAGTGATGATGTCGTGTTAAATGTTATCTTGCCTGCATCACTTGCGTTTGTCGAAAGTAGTACAAAGAGCGCAAAGCGAGCCGTGTTTCCTCGAGGCGTTTTTGTATGCTATTGTCCATAGCCTGTGAGTACATTAGCACGATCATTCACTCGCACGGCGCATGGCCTGGTGGGCGGGACGGAGGAAACCCTTTTATTGGAGCCTTGGGGGAAATAGCTGCTGCCACGTCCCGTGCCCTAACAACCAACGCCCGCTGGCAACCCGGGCTTCCAGTCCGGGCTGCCAGTGCTGCAAGGTAGGGACATCGTGGCTGAAGTGTTGATTGTGCTAGACCACCATGTGCGTATTGTTTTCACGCCGCAGTGCTTTAATGCGGCTTCGCGTCTGCACGCCCTGCGTCAGTTGCTTGCATGTACAAACTTGCACGTCAGCGTTCGACAGGCAATTGGAGAGCCCATATGGCAGATAATTGCTGGCGTGCAGTTGCAAGCTTGTCCAAGATAGGATTCCTACTTTAAGCTTCCAGGAAGATGATTGTAGGCGCAGTGCTGGGTACCATAGAATGTCATTCCCCTTCCAACTAGGCCCTGCTACGACTTATCTTTCTTCATGCATTTGTGCAGATTACACCCTATTGCTAACGCAAGTGGTGATATTTTTTTAACAGGATGCCGTAAGCCGGAATGCACGCCTCTTTAAAGCAGGGGTCCGCTTCGTCGTCGAAGGTTCCTGCAACAAAGACTTCGATGCTTGGAGACGCGTGGAGCTCTTCCACGACGACACCGGTTTCCTCAAACTGGTGGGCGAGGCTGCAGACTGTGGACGAGAACGAGGCGAGGAAGATGGTGGGCCGCGCGCTGAAGGCCGTGCGCAACTGCGATGTCCACACCTTCATGCGGGCGGCGTGATTTGTGCGCGACAGCGTGGAGTGCATTCCCCAGCACGGAACTCAGCTGTCGAATTTTAACATCTGCTGTTGGCTTCATGTACGAAGCTACTTGAACTTGGTAGGCATCGTGGATGATTGATGACAGGTGAGTGAATAAAAAAGAAATGAAGGAGATGACGAATATGTTACTTTTCACTGAGATTAGTAAGTGGGACTGAGCTTCTCCGCTGTTTGCCAACAATCGATGTTTTGTGCTTCCGCGCCGAAAGTTTTGACGTCGGAGGTGCGTAGAACTTTGGATTAGCTTTCGAAGAGAAGGGCTTAATCGCGGTATGAAGCCTCATTGCGACAGTTAATACCCGCAAGTGAGACGCTGGCGATGTTAACCTACTCTAAAAGGAATACAACGCTGATAATTGCTTATCATACGCCCTGTAAACCGCTCATTCCTAATTAACTCAATTTCCGACGTTCTTCAGATGTAACGAGTGGAAGAAAGTACAGCCGGCAGAGACTGCCCAGGTGAAAATATGAAACTGGTAATGGACTGGGACCAATTGGTCCCAGCTGGTTCCAGACGGGGACCAGCTGGTTCCAGCTGGTTCTTAACTGGTGCCCGGTGGGAATGAAGTGGGACCAAATGGGAGCCTATTGGGACCAGTTGGGGCTTGACTGGTACCAAGTGGTCCCAGATGGGAGCCTACTGGGACCAGTTGGGGCTTGACTGGAACCAAGTTGCCCCAGATGGGAGCCTACTGGGACCAGTTGGGGCTTGATTGGAACCAAGTGGTCCCAGCTTGAAGCCTACTGGGACCACTTGGGGCTCGACTGGAACCAAGTGGTCCCTGCTGGTGGCTGACTGGGACCGCCATATAAGCTTCAACTGGGACGTACCAACTGGCGGCCCTGTGGGAGGCCACAATAATACAGGGTGTTTCACATAACTTGAGCCGAACTTTGAAAATGTGCAAATGCCACGTAGCTGGACCGAACCAAGGTAATGTTGTGTAAAGCTGTATCGGGAGTTTCTCATGCTGCTCTACAATATTCTTATTGACATATCATTTTATTTCTCTTTTAATTATAATGATTGATAAGTTTATTAGTTCAGGCTAATCATCTAATTTGGCAGCATGCAAAAAAAATTTATCTGAGTATCTCCAAGTGACAGGAAACATTACCGTGGTTCTTTCCAGTTATGTGCCATTTGCATATTTTCAAGGTCTGGCTCAAGTTAAGTGAAACACTCGGTATATGGGACCAATCAGAGGCCAATTTGGAGCAGCCAGCCTGCATGCATGCCACTTTGATAACACATGGAAACTGGACTCAAGAAGCCTGTAGTATAGCGTTTCAATATATTTGCTTGAATACTTAGTTGATGATTAAGCCATACCAACATGCCCAGCAGACAGTAATATGTTATATGCTGTGAAAAATAAGGACTTTCTGCTGATGCAGTGTAATATGTATCTACAACTAGATCGTGTGTCATAACTTTTGCGAAGGCAGCCTGCAAAAGTAGCGCATGGAATATGCCATCTCCCAACAGATTTATGATGAGGCTAACTTCTAACAGCGACAAAGGCCTAATTCTGATTATCTGGGGTTCTTTATAATGTACACCCCAAGTTAAGTACAAGAGCGTTTGCGCCTTCTACACCCACAAAGATGTGGGTACCATGGCCAGTAATCGAACTTAGGACCACACACATTCAGCCACAGAGCTCCCATGGCAGGTTTGTTAACTTAAACTGTTTGACATTGCAGCCAATTCCATCAGGCTTTCTGGCTCTGGTAGTATAAAACAGGCCACATCTTTTTGCATCATGATTAAATGGCGTAAATATAAGCCATCAAAATTAGAATATATCCAATACACAAGTACAAATCATGAGTAGTATTTCACTGTTTATTAGAACACATTTTATTTTTTAAAGAAACAAAGAACAGAAAGATGTGGGCAACATTAAAAGCTCTCAATTTTCTGAGTAATATATCAAGGACCATTTCAACAATCACACTCAAAGGTTCAATTTGTTCTCGTGAGTATCAAGACAAGTTTCAGACATACAAGCACATACCCCAGAGTTCCATTATGTATACATATCCACATTGTATACCAATTTTAAAGCTAGCAAATAGGTTGAATACAAGAACACTGCAGATGTTAGTCTTGACTTGAACAATGGATTATTACAAACACAACAATGAGTGACATTTCATACTACTGTACTGTTGGGTGCACACAATTAATAAAAAACAGCATTGACGTGATTTGCTGAAACGGTGCAGTATACTTATGAAGTAAACGTACAAATATAAAAATTAACAGGTCATACGCAATTAACACAGCAGTCCAACAGTGATCGTTTTACAGCAGCATATCTGACTGAGACCTGTAGCCTCGTTTTTATAAAGATCACACATGGGCCTATTATGTTACATCAGCCACTTATTTCACATCACATCAAAAATGCTTGAAGCTCTGCTTGAATACACGTGTTCCCACTAATGGTAGGCGACTCGCACCACCTATTCGTAGCACTAGCCCATTCATGCACCGTTATGACTTTAATATATTCACTTCATAAAAAGCAATAAACACTGCTCAAATCCGGCTGGTCAAGGGCACAGCATTCTGACAAAAATAAGAATAATCAATCACTGTATGTTGACAGTTGTAAGCACATAAAAGAGATGTTCTAAATTAAAATGGCAATTTGGGCTTGATGATGTTCCATTACTAGCAGATTACTAGGTGTGCTGCCGAGGACAAAAGTGACTAAACATTTGAAGCTGTGTGTGTCCTATCGCTTTTGTCCTTGTCTGCAATGCACATAAAAGAACCGCAAACAATGTAAAAGAGGTTTACAACACAACTTTTTAGCACTTAACATCGTGGATAAATCTTCATATGTGACTCGCTTGAAAAGGTTCGCGTAGCGATGCCCTTTAATACCAAAAACATGCGACAACTTTAATAAAGAGTGGTGCAGGGCCTCTTTAAGAAAAGTGCTCCTTTAAACTCATGTTTTATAATTCATCACCGGTTTTTAAGCAGGGCTTTAAAAGCAAGTGGTGCAAAAAAAATTGCTTGCTCAATCTCCATGTAAAGACATGGGACAATGCCAGACTTTACCTCAAAAACATGGCTGGACTGCAGTCCTTGGGCCTTGTGAATATGGGGAGCTTCAGTCTGACACGTGTCAAATTTTTCACATACTGCAAAAACTCTCTCTTTGCCAGCAATGTCTTTAAACCCAAGGATGTTAGAAATTGTTACACATGCCCCAGAAGGAAGCATTGCGGCAGTGCAGTCTGTTTTGTTTGGTCTTTTGTACTGTTTGCTGTGAAAAACATAACGAGACACTGCAACTTTGTCGTGTTCTACAATGGGGCCAATTGTCATGCAGCCAATATGGTTCATTACCAAATTCAAAACTGGCTGCAGTGCTTTCCGTGGCTTGCCAATCATAGAAACAACTGCCCTACATTTTGCACCATTGCCTTTGGTTAAAAATTCTCTAGTCTGAGGGAGAGCTGATGCTTTAAGACTAGCAAAAGAGCTAGCCATCAACAGCCGTTCCACAATTTGGATTGGCACTCCTTTTGCAGATGTGACCAGCTCCTTCACATGCCCTATGTTTGATTCAAATACAAAGCAGGAATGTGACCAAAGTGGTCCCTGCAGTACCACACTCTTGGGCAAGTGCAAAAGCTGGTGTACATTAAATGTCATTTCTTTTTCTCCATAAAGAAACTGCACACCCACTACAAACTTCACTAGTAGGCTAGCGCTTTCACTGACATCAGTGCTGCTAACACTGTCCATCAGCAGTAGTGACACTCCCTTAATAAGCAAGGTGAAATGCTTAAGATACTCGGTAGGCAAAATACCATCTAAACAAGGCAGTGAAAACCACAATAGCCACTGCTGCCACTCAGTAGCCTTCCAATACTTCCGTAAGGAAAGGGTACGCTGCAGTCTAAAACATAATGGTGGCTTTATGTTGCACAGCCGCTTGTCTACAGCACTGAGCAGTGCTGGCCTCCCAATGTAGTAGGGCTGGCCTACACTGGAGAGCCACAGTTCTGTAAACTGGCGTGCAACTCCCAGCAACACACAATGCATGTAATCTGGTGTGAATCCCCAGATTATATCAAAGTGTGGCATATTTATTAATGGAGTTGGACCCTTTATGCCTTGAACAATTGTCCCTGTGCGTGCTGCTGTCTTCATGGCATTGATGGTTTCTTCCATTGTTCTGTCTGGCACTGGCTCGTCAATTGTATACTTAATGGTTCCTGTTCCAAAAGAAAATAACAAAGAAAGGTGCTAAAATCAGCAGGCCAATCCCACATGCTAAGAGATTCTCAACGGTGCTGCAAAATTCAAGCTGATGTAGCAGCTTTTATTCAGCTGCTCCTCCCTGACCGATGAAGGAAAATAAACTTGAATTGAAAACGACTACAGCAAGATGACGGCAATACTTTATTGGAAGCCGCAGATGAAAAATAAAATCATGAAGCAGCACGTTAGGCACTGCTATACAAACAGATATTTCTGGAAGTACTATACTGAATTTTGTATTGTTGTATTACAACACATCGAAATTAAATCAGCATGCACTCCACATCTATATATGAAGGTTCTTCATGCACTGAGGTTTACTTGCCCTGCGGTGATATAATTACCATACAAAAGCTTTCTTATGTGAGCGGCAAGAAATTTGCTTACCATCTACAATGGTCCCAGGATGCAAGCACCAGCCACAGCCAAAACGTCCATTGAACTGGCGCATATTTTGCATTATTGCCCTTGCTGGGCATCAGCAGAACAGCTGAAGGGGTGGACCTGCAAAATAAAGAAAGGACAATTAAATCAAGTACACCATCAATTTGAATAAGCCATGTGACTTCTGACATTCTCTGCAGTCTGAATAACAAATGGTATGTTGTCTTCCTGGTTTATAATTTACATGATATAAAGATGCTCTTGTAAACATGTAAAGCACATTTGAATAATTAATATGCCACACTTAATGCATTTCATTATAGCAAGCCCCAACATTGCATTCATGTTACATTCAAGAGATAGAATATCACTTCTCCCAAATTGCATGTATGAAATCCAAGCTGACTGGCATGACGGCTAGCAGTGCTACTCATATACTGTAGCCAAGAAAAAGTTGGCAGAAGTGGGGTTTTGTTATGAGGTTTTTGAAAAAGCCAGACAATTAATGTTACACTGTTATAATAAAAAATAACACCATGTGTTCGTGCTTACCTTAAAACACTTATCACAGTTGTCATGAACAGGTTTGTTGACAGTCTTAAATAGTGAAATAGCTTAAAATGCACTCACAAAATCTGCATATGGTATTTCACATGTAATATTTGACATTGATATAACGCCACGACAGTTGAATAAGCGCTACTTGTTTTGAATGATGTACATACCTGCGAAGAGATGAATGTTGTGCCATCCGTCCAGGTGATGCCACCCTGCATGAGGTCCTCCATTTCTTGCACAAAACTGCCCATTAGCAGTCCCATTTCAGGATGCGATTGCCCATACCAAAGTTGTGTGGTGAAAACATGTTTGCTGCGGATATGTGGCGGCAGTTCATTGACTGTCACCTGAACTGGCCAAATTGAATACTTTGAAGACTTAAACAGTGGGCTTCCATCGGAGTTAACAGTAAGACTGAGGTCATATTTCTTTAGTTTCTGGCGCATGGCTCGGTAGGCTTTCCCGTCCGTTACGTCCTGCATTTTTTCATTTGTTTCGCTACTTCTGCAGCAGTCTTCGATATGGTCCAGCCTTTCTCGGAGGGCAACTGCTAGTTCTTTTGACGAAAGTAGAGACTCGAATTGTTGGCGCAACGGGAGGCTGACCAATAAATGCCCGTCACACATCATCTCGCGCCCGCAGTACCCTTTAGTGCACGCACTGCAGCTGCCCCGAGTTCCATTTCGCTCAGCCAGGAGTCCCGATGTCTCAGCTACGAGAGACTTACAATCACTGCAATAAAAATGAAACTTGGCGGCGTCGATGCTGATACCGGCGTTTTTTTCTGAACAGAAATTTTGTTACCGGTAAATCAGATCTTCGCAAGACGTATGCAAGTAGTCGCTGCAGTGCTTCCACCGCTTTCCACGGAAGCGCGTACTCGATGGCGAAATTCACAGCCAGCGCCAACAAGTCGTCGGGACTCAGCGTCGGCTCTTCCTCCTCGGCTGGTTCTGGCTGCAGCGTGGGTTCATTATAAGGCGGCAGCACGCCGCAAGAACTTAGTCCACTCTCTTCGCGCGGAGGTGATGCTGAAGGCACGTCAGAATCTTCGTCAGACTCTAAATCCGCCGGGTTGCAAGTCGCTAAAGGTATGGAACATGCGCGATCTTGAACGGTTGCCTGCTGCGTCGCCGTGTCTACCGCATGCGACACAGACGGAATTTCCAATAACCTTTTTCGTGTAGTGTAGGGAAGGTCAGTAACATCTCCTCCAGCATCGAGATATCGTTTCCGAGGCCTCATTTTAATATACACAACGTCGCGCACACACACTTTCACATAAACGAACGTGGTAGAACAACGCGGTTAGGCCACCGGCTAGGTTGCGGTTAGGCTTGGCTAGTTTTTCCAAAACACAATCTCCATATCGTGTACGTTAGTTGAATTGCGTCGTCAAAGTTTTCAAAACATTTTACGCATGCTGAAAATATAATCACAGGTATAAAATTGTGGAATAAAATTAATGCAAAAAGTGTAGTTATGTATGTTCATTATTTTCTGATACGGCTAGCGACTGCGGCAGGTCATTACGTATCCAATCCAGCTCGGATTTGTTTATGTCACTCCGACCCGATCCACGTGGTAGCCACTGTATACACGTGCGCTTTGCTGGTCGAGCTGTCTGTGTTCACGCGTTGGTAATTTGCTGTGTCTAATAATCTGCTATGTTTGCATTAGTGAAGTTTTTAGAAGAATTTGACAACAACCGCTTGTATGTCGTGAGTGTAAATTCAATTTTGGACTTCCGCCTGCAGCACACCGAAGATTTTGATAATAGGACTATTTATTCAGTGTTCTGGGTTGACGAGGCAAACAACGAAAATACGCGGGCGTACGAGGCTCAAGTTCTGCTGCTGGCCGGTAAGTTTTGCACACGTGGAGCTTGCGTGCAGGTGCTCGCGCCTTGCACAAATTAAGCGTTTCAATGCAGTGTTTAAATTGTAGACCATGAACTACCGGCATATACAACATTGGAATTTCAAAAATACTGAAGAAGTTTTACAGTGTATACGAAATATAGCAGGCGATTTCGATTGAGTAATCGTGTACAGACGACTTCGTGCAGTACATAAAACCCACGTTGATCGCGGTGTTGCAGGCCACAATTAGCGCTTGCATTTTTTCGAGATTAATCATTAGCAAAATATTAAGGCAATTAATTTGACTGCTCTCGCACAATCAACGTCTTAATTAATCAAGAAACTTATTTTTCTCAGTCAAAATTTCGTGCATTACAAATTGACATTATATTATGTGCTGCACGAACACGTTAACATCGATCGTGACGATGTGCAATGACACTAAATTATTCAGAATCATATATAAGCAATAGTGCTTGCTTTAAATTCGCAGTGTTCTTGGCAGGCAGCTCGGAATCCATCTGTGTTGGCAAAACATGACTTCTAAAACTCCAACCATACTATAGATGTGCGTGCATTTATTGATGCTTTCATTTTATTTTAATTCATGCCATCTCCTTTGTCTGCCTTACTCAGAATCCCGGGAGGAGCTGGAGCACAAGAAATCGAACAAGAGGGTGCCCATGCCAAAGATTCGCATGGAAGAGCACTCGGATGATGATAAGCGCGCTAAAAAGCAAGACAAGCAGGTATGCAAAGCATTCTGTTATGAACTTAGATGCAGTTTCCTATTATCTGGTGTCATGAAGTTTTACCAACTCAGATTTTATTTTTACTGCTTTGTATCTAAGGTATCACAAAAGTGCAAATTCATGCAAGTGAATGCAAGGAGTGCGAGCTACAGTAGAATTCTGGAAAAGCATGTTCAAGATGCAAAAAAAAAAGCCATGGGTGAACAATCCAGTGAGCCCAATCATCAAAGCCGGGTAAGTGTGTCGTCTGTACATTTTATATATTTCCAATTGATAACGAATTGATCCACTTTTTCAGAGCCCCAAAAAACCCCATTGGGAGTGTGACACATCGTCTTCGGATGAATCACTAATTTCTAGTGCAGAGCTGCGTAAAGAAATAGCAGAGAAAAAAATGTGGAAGGAGAGATCACTAAAACTAGAAAAAGAAAATGAAGTTCTGCTGGAGCAAGTGGCATCTCTCCAGCGTTGCTTGGAAAGCAAAATATTTCAAGGTAAGGGAAATCACCTCGGCTTTAACACTCTGGATAATACATACTGTCAGGAGTGTGTAAGGGATATGTGCTACAAGAATTGTATATACTTTGTCACAAGCAATTGGTCATAGTGTGTTAATTGTCCTCTGTGCATTAAGTGTATGGGTATAATTGGCATGTATATTTTGTTGCAGTGGAAGCCCTTCACAGAAGAAACAATAGCATGGAAGGTAAGTTCTTCCATTTACCCATCAAGTTGAAAGGCTAAAGCCAACATTTCTTGTCAGATACATGCCATTACTGACTGGTTTTAGTAGTTTTAATGATCAACTGTGTGTTAAGTGCTATGCTAATATTTAAACTTGTGTGTTGTAGGGGAAGGCATTCATGCCAAGCTGGGTCACGTTGCCAAAGGCCGTGGCAAGATGGGTGAGCTGTTTCATTTCCTCTTAAAATTCTGTGACCATTTCTGGAGTATTTGTATTTCTTTAACATGTTTTACTAAGTATTTTACTGTACTTCATTACAGAACAAGCCATTAGTACCAGCCAAGGTTAGTACATAGAAAGCTGTGGTTTGGCAGAAAGTTTTTTGCTTCTCATTGTGTGACTATAGCCTAAATTTCTGGGCAGATAGCCTTCTTTATAATGACAATGTTTTGACCACAATAATTTGAAACTACTTTTCTGCAGAAGGCGATCACATATCAAGGGTCATCACAGAAGGCAAGTGTTTTCATTCCTTTCACATACAGCTAAAAGCGTTTTTAGGCAAAATTTTCAGCAGACTATGTGCTACATAGGCACTTTTACACTGTTGAGCCACAGCTTTTGGAAATTAGAGCAATGATTCTGGAGTGAGGTATTAATATGGACAATTTCGAGAACATAGAGATGCTTATTGACTGTGGGATTCTGCTGCTAAACACGAGGTCACAGGTTCGACCTCTGGCCATAGTGGCGGCATTCCAATTGGGGCAGAATTCAAGAATTCCCGTGTACCGTGCTTTGGGTGCATGCTAAAGAACCGACATGTGACCAAAATTAAACCGGAGCCCTCCACTACTACAGTATCCCTCATGACCGACTCTGCAATTTTTGGACATTAAAACCTGCAAAATATGAACACCAGTTTCACTATGTGATTTTTAACTAGTGCTCACTCTGCCATTTCAGATGATGACTTGCATGTGGACAAAAATGATCAGGGCAACGCCCAGGATCATTTTCCTAGCATACCAGGTATGTTTTCTTTTATTTCTATTTTCTGTGAACAGTACATTCGTAAATGCGACAATAATAATATGCTTTAGACACTTCTAGCTGACTCCATCAGGGTCATTTAATCCTGGTTCTGCTGCTACTTGCTGTGGGACAAGTACATTTGTTTTACTCATACCTGAGTGCTCACATGCACACTGTATCTAATAAATAAATGTAAATACCTTGAGCCACCCATGGCCACCATTCATAAAGTAACTTGTAAAAGTTTTCATTTTTATGCGTAAGTAATTAACAGAACTTTTTCCCTGCTCTCTAAATCTTGTAAGTCATGCTATTTACTTGTGTAGGATGTAATGTAACAATTGTGTTTAGTTAGCATAATTTCAATGCTAAGCTTGTAACATTTGCACACGTACAGCGCCATTAAAAGCGTTGCAAAGATTTTAATGTGGTTTTGATTCTTGTCTAGTGCCTGGGAAAGACTTTGTGCACCTCCCTGATGGATCAGTGAGTATCATTGCACACTATTTTCGTATTCCTTTCCACGTTTAGCAGTCCAAAATGTATTCACATGCTAGCCTCTCAACCGATAAAAAGTGGTCATTGTCATAACGAGATGTGAAAAATCGATACTGCCTAAACCATATTTGCCCATTTTGTATGGCAGTAGTTCTTATTTTACTTATGATTATACTTGAGTTTATCCCCTGATGTTTCAGTCGCTGAAACAGAAGGTTGCTGGGCATGTCGAAGAACATAATTTGTGATGGACAAGCCCTGCTTTCTTTTTCAAGGCAATGAAAGTGCACAAAACCAAGCTGTATTTTATGTACTTCCTTTCAGAATTCGTATTTCTGTTCTGTCGGTGCTCTACAAATTACATAATTGAACAAGTTTAGCTAAGACCACTGGTTGCGCAATTCATTTATGTAGGACCTCTATTCTTATTGGCAATGCTTAATTTTGACAATGTGGGTATGGATATTTTTTCCTTTCAGTTTCATCTAGCAGAAGGCATTGTCATTTCTGCAAATCAAGCTGCCAAAATCTTAAATAACAAGAAGGCAACACTTGTCTGCAAAGACACTGCCCACGCAATATGGGGCACGGATGGCCTTCTGAACAGAAGTGTGAGTGGCGTTGCTGCCCCCAAGCTCAGAGCAGCTGGGGAGTTGCCGAAGCAGCCACTCACACCCACGAAAGTGAACGTCGTGACAGGTATGGTGGAAAAAAATATATAGACTCTGGTAACCTTGAAATGTCTGAAATGGCACATCTGTCTTGATTTTGGCTTTGTTTGTCTCTATAAAAATCTTTGTTTTCTTGACATTTTACCAACATTATTGAACCTTATGCTGTGCTGTGCCAATTGTGTTTTACAGCCACAGTCCGCCACTGGGGCCAGCTAAAGGGAGAAGATGTGACCACAGCTGTGGCCTCCATTACCAAGCTTCTCTCCGAGAAAATACAAGATGTGCGAAAATCCAGCAAGCGACTGGCGCTAGCCAAAGAACATCATAGCGTGTGATTAAATACTTATGAACTGGCCTTATAGCCCTTGTTTCTTTAGCAGCAGCTCTGCGTGCACGGCTGCCAACGGGCACCTTGAATGTATGGAGCTGCGGCTAATACACTGCCAACTGGTCCCAATGGGGGCTGGGGCCACTACCAACTGGTCCCAGCTGAACTGGTTCCAGCTGGTCCCATTAGGGGCTGGGACCAACTGGGACCACTATCAACTGGTTCCAGCTGGTCCCATTGGGGGCTGGGACCAACTGGGAATTTCACCATAAGCCAGTTCAACGGGGACCAGTTTGGAACCAGGTGGTACCACTTGGAATATTTTCACCTGGGTGGTTATGAGGCGAAATAATGAATTTTAGAAGCCGCCTTGCAGATAACTTTGTCATCGTTAATTTTCGTAGAGCTGTTACTATTGGAAGGTTTTTTGCTTATTTACTTCTGCATTGGTTTTCACTTGTACGCTATGACGATGTTTCACCGTGTTTATCTTCGAAAGCACTCAGGATGGCAGAACAGCGAAAATAACAGCCTACTTTCTTTTTATTCTGTGTTGTCACAGTTAATGCTCACCGACTTGCTTTACTGCCTGTTCTTTGCAGTGCCACCACCAAGAAGCTCAATCTTCTGTAGCCCCAGCTCAAGTGGAGCCACAATCCCCACTCCGACACCAATGTCTTCGGAGTACATCGCGGAAACTGACTTTGTGAGCATTAGCCGGTGACGGGATCCGAGATATGAGACCTCAACAGTCCACGAGCGTGGGCAGCAGGGTCCTCGTATTCTAATAAGGAGCCGTAATACCCCGAGACCTCGAAGTGTAACGAGGGCATGATATGAAGCTACACAACTCATTAGTGTACTTGTGAGCTTTACTGGACGATTTTTACTTTTCAAGAGTTATTAAAGTATTCATGAGTGCTTCTTTACACTGAGGTTTTCTTGACTACTAACAATTAAAAGCCCACGACAAGTTCTGCCAAGGCTGGGGAAGGAGGGAGTGCAGAACAGGTGGTATTGTTGCTCACGGTCAGTGATGTTTGCATGGCTGACCATCTATTATCTACGTCTGGCACTACACCAGGGGCCGTGGGGTTAGCACACAATGTTTTTTACAGTGTCAGCTGTTACGAGCTCACTCCAGTAGTCGTTTCGGCTCGTGATGGTGTCCGCCGCCGCCGTCGCTCGTGACCGTAACCGCTATCGCCGGAAATGCGAAAAAAAGTACCCGGTCCTCGCCGGGATCGAACCCAGGCCCGCTGCACGAGAGTCGGCTTTACCACTGAGCCATGCAAGCGCTTTGTATCAGTCAGCGAGAAAATGCGCTATAAACGCACCCTAGGCAGGCATGCAGGCACAGACGACACGAGCCTCTGCCAGTATGGTGACGCCATCTAGGTAAGGCGCCTGCAAACACAGCGTGCGCAGGTGCAGACGACGCGATGCGAAAGCCTTCCGTAGTACACTGTAATGCGATTCAGACGAGGAGCGCAATCAACGCGATCCCGAGCTACTCGAGCCTCTGCCAGTGTGGTGGCGCCATCTAGTTAAGGTGCCTGCAAATGCAGCGTGCCCGACATCTAAGTTGCAATTTGTATGCTGCATGTAACTGGGCCTGGTTCACTCAAGCAGGCTAGGTGACTATTTGTCACCGGCTCGTTTTGAAGATTCAATAAACAATCATGATCATCATCAACAACGTACCGTGCCACTGGTCAAGGGATGTGAGATGTGCGCCACGTATTGTGGATACCTCTTTGGTACACGTTATGGCGTCTCCTCGCAAGGTGCGAATCGCTGCTGGAGAAGCGAATCGTAGAGCTACGTGCGCAGCTACAACCAGGCTTGACCGGGCACGCGTGTGGTCTACTGGCACTTTGCTGCTCACGTTTTTTTATTAGCTGCGAAGTTAAAAGTGAGCCTAGAATTGATTACGTGATGAAATATGCTTGCGCACTTCGAACCAACGACGTAACACAGAATAAACAAACGCGAGCGCTGTGTGTGTGATAAACACACAGTGCCCGTGTTTCTTCATTCTGTGTTGCGACGTGGGTTCGAAGTGCGGTAGCACATTCCATCATGACTGACCAACTAGCCCACCAGTGACAGACATAAAATTATATGCATGTATGATAGTTACTTGTGGCGGCCTGTCCCACGGAGAAAGAACAACAGGGGAGAAACTATGGGCCGGCGCCAGCGGAGCACTTGTCGTGATAATGTCAGGCCTCGGAAACTGCGCTGGTTTTCTGTCCGCGCAAATTGCAGCGCCATCCATGAAATGAATGCGAAACCAAATCGCTTTTTCTTTTTTTTTTCTTGTCAACCCTCACTCAACTTTGTCGTTTCTCGCCTTCAACTATCGGCGGCGCGGCCCGTGGTCGCCGTCGGTCGTACTGATAACGACCAAAACGGCAGCAATTTTTTTTCTGCCATTATGCAGTCAGTTTTACGGTTTTCACCTTCCTTGCTAGCAATGTGGTCCATGTGGTACCTACCGTTGCACGTTTGTCGGCTTTTTTTCCGCCATGTCTCGCAGCTGTCGCTGTTCGTGTATAGTTTGATTGTGTACGAACACATCAATACGAAGTGAGCCATGCGACGCGAAATTCTACCAAATCCTTAAACACAACAGGTGAGCACTTTAGAGTTTATTTCCCGGTTTTTATTTGTGATAGTAATTGTGCGAAGTTGCACATGGCTGTCCGATGGTGAGGCAGGAGCTAGCTGATTCGAAAACACCACGATGATTATTGGATGTTAATGGCGCAAGGGCCATGTGTGGCCAAAGAGCGCCAAGGCAATGCTAAGTAGTTGTCAATGAAGCATGAGCTGTGAATTTTGAGGGGTAGATGTCACACGGCTGTATAGAGGCCTAAAACATAAGTGCGTAGAATATATATGCATTAAAGCTATGAGAATGACACGTTAGGTGTGAGACGTGCGGTGGTCATAAAAGATATGCACTGAGAGGATGATATAAAGAGATGTGGGTGTCAGCAGCACTAATGCCTCAGCAGGACCCTTGAACGCAAGGGCCTAGAAGCACGTGGTCTGCAAAAGCGTATTATTGTAGCAGCACCCTCCAGGTGGAGGACGTGCTACGAATCCCTTGGGTGTATAACATCCAGTACACCAACATCGTTTATAAAAGCTAAGATTGATTTATTTTCAAACAGTGGGTCATTACCTAAGAGCATTGCTGGGTGTAGTGGGACTTGTTGATGGTATGGTAAACGAAAGTACTTTTTCCTGTGAGCCTCTAATGCATGACATTCTAGCAATACGTGAAGGACAGTTAACGTCGTGCCACATTTTCCACAGGTAGGTGGCTCGTCACCAGTCAACAGGTAGGAGTGTGTGCCATATGTGTGGTCTATTCGAAGTCTACAGATGATGACCTCTGTTCGCCGACTTTTTGATATAGGTGGCCAGTTTCCTAGTTGTGGCTTAATGACATGCAGCTTGTTTGATATTTCATTGTCCCATGAGCGTTGCCAAGAGTTCCTTAGGTTTTTCCATAGAAAAGGTTTTAAGTCTAGGGCAGGGACAGCTACAGAGGAGGAATTCATGTGTTTTGCTGCTATGGACGTGGCCATTTTGTCAGCGAGCATATTTCCCTCGATGTCTCTGTGTCCAGGGATCCAGCATATTATTATATGTTGATTACACAAGTATGTTACACACAGGAGTGAGTAAAGGTCATTCAATACAGGGTTTTTACTTTTATGAAAGGAACTTAAGTATCTTACAACACTTAAAGAATCTGTGTATATAATGGCTTTTTGTATCTTTGTTTTTTAATATGTTTAACGGCCGACCAAACTGCGTGTGCCTCAGCAGTAAAGATGCTCGTTTCAATGTGGAGAACATCTGATTCAGAGAAAGAAGGGCCGAGTGCTGCATAAGACACACCAGCATGTGATCTTGATGCGTCGGTGTAGTACTCCGGGCATGAGTATTTCGCCTGAAGTTCTAGAAAGTGCATCTTAATATGTGCTTCTGGGGCGTGCTTAGTGACCTCAGTAAACGATGTGTCACATTCTATGGGCTGCCACTGCCACGGCGGTAACAACTTTGCTAGAGGCATGAGACGTTGTTCAAGGAGTGGTACACCTACTTCTTTGCTGAGGCTCCGCACACGCAACGTGAAAGGCTCTCTCGCTGCAGGTCGATTCTGAAAGAGTGTGGTACTAGTGTCATTTATGGTCGAATATGCCGGATGTTCAGAGTTGATGATGATGATGTATGGGGTTTTTTGGCCACATATGGCCAAAGAGCACCATAAACATGGTGATGAGTTTCAAATGAATTGTTTATGAGATATAGGAATGTACTGCGAGATGGTGGATCTTGATTGGCTGTAAATAGGCCTAAAATCAGTCGCTGTAAATTGCGTAAAATATATAACTATTAAAATGATGACAGTGACCGCAGATGAGGGAAATGCCGATGGATGGTTTCTTCTGAAGTGATGATGTCACAAAACGTGTACGTGAGAGTAGCACCAGTGCCTCAACAGGACCCTTGAACGTAAGGGCTTCTGAGAGGCACGTGCTCTACAATAATGCTGTCGCAGCAGCAGCCTCTGAAGAGAGGATGTGCTACGAATGCAGACTGATGACTCTCAATGTACCGGCATCTTCAAGAAACTTTAAAACTAACCTGTGATCAAAGAACGGTTCTGTGCCCAAAAACATTGCTGGGTGTAGAGGAACGTGTTGTTTGTGTGCTAAAGGGAAGTATTTCTTTCTTTGAGGCTCTAATTCCTTGCACTCTATTAAGACATGGATTACAGTTGGCGTCTCGCCACATTTGCTACAGGAAGGGGGTTCATTACCAGTTAACAGGTGAGAGTGCGTGCCATACGTGTGGCCAATCCTAAGGCGGCAAAGAGTAATTTCGGTTTGTCATGTTTTCGTAGTGGGTGGCCAATTACCTAATTGTGGTTTGATGGCGTGAAGTTTATTTCTTGTTTCCGCATCCCATGAGTGCTGTCAATAGCTCCTAAGGCTTTTGTGCAAGAAATGCTTCAAATCTACTGCGGGAACAGCTGTAGAGGATGTGTTCCCCTTTCTTACAAGTGAAACGGCAGTTTTATCTGCAAGCATGTTGCCCTCAATGCCTCTGTGGCCTGGTACCCAGCATATTGTGACACGTTGGTTAGATGTATATGCTGTGCACAGCACTGCATAGAGTTCACTGAGCACAGGATTTTTGTGTTTACAAGGAGACATTAATGCCTTTACTACGCTTAAAGAGTCAGTGAATATAACAGATTTTTGAAGCTTTGTTTTCATTATATGCTTCCCTGCACACAACAGGGCATGAGCCTCAGCAGTAAATATGCTTGTTTCCGGATGTATTTCACCGGATTCAGAAAAGGAAGGACCTGATTGCCGCATAGGACACGCCAGCATGCGACTTTGATGCATCAGTAAAGAATTCTGGGCAAGAGTATTTCGATTGAAGTTCACGAAAGTGCATTCGGATATGTACTTCCGGAGCATGCTTCGAGACCTCAACAAACGGTATGTTGCAATCTATAAGTTGCCATTGCCGCAGCGGTAGGTAGGTGCATTCCTTAAAACATCTTCTATCAGCTGAGGCTAGTTTCCAGTGAGAGACATGTGGAGGGGAGTCATGTAGCGTTACCAAGTTTAGACTTACTGGGAAGTGGTCACTTCCATACGGATTTTTGATGACATGCCATTCTAAATCAGAGAAAAGGGAGGCAGAGCCAACCCATAGGTCTATTGATGAGTATGAATTGTGATGGAGATTATAATAGGTTGGCTCCTTCTTATTGAAGAGGCACGCACCGGAGTTTAAAAGGAGTTTCATAGTTTTCTATGAGTCGACTTCGCACGTCGCATCGCGAGTGACCCCACATCGTGTTGTGGGCGTTAAAATCACCCACGAGGATGTAAGGCTCGGGAAGCTGATCATTAAGGTTATGAAGATCTTTTTTTTCAAGATGATGGTTCGGGGGTATATAAATAGAACATACCGTGACCAATTTGTTAAAAAGGATAGCCCGAACAGACACTGCCTCAAGGGGCGTCCGAAGAGCGACGTGTCGACAAGCTACGGATTTGTCGGCAACTATTGCTACACCACCGGAGGCGTTAGCCTCGTGACGGTCTTTTCGGAAGATGGTGTAATTATGAAGAAAGTTCGTGTTTGGGGTAAGTTTCAGAAGTGTCTCTTGAACACGCAGCAACTTTGGATTATGTTTGTGTAAGAGTTCTCTTATATCGTCGAGGTTGTGAATAAGTCCTCTAACATTCCATTGTAATATTTGTGTCTCCATAATGAAGAAAGTGTTTGTGCTGTGTGTTCAGAAGATGAAGACTAGCTCACGGTGCCCTTTCCAGGCGCCGTGACACGAGGTTTCTCTTTTCTGAAGCGGTCGAGAGATTCCCGCCGCTCCTTAGGCGCTGGCGGCGCCGTCTGGCCGGTTGTTGTGTCCATCGCCTCTTGCGAGGCGCTGAACGGTTGGTGTGTCGTGACGGCCTCATCTTGTGGGACGAGACCCTTGAGGCCACCAGCCCGGAGGTCGATGGCCCCTTGTTCTGAGATGGCGGAGCAGCAGCTGCAGCCGCCGAGGGGGCAGATGGCGTCACCGCCGGTTCACTGTGTGAGGGCCTGACAACCGCCGGAGGCCGTTGTGGCGCGCCCCTTCGGCAAAGCTATTCTTCGGCAGGTAGGACACCCGCCTTCGCGCTTCTCTGAATGATATGTTCTCTTTGATTTTGATCGTTACTATTTCTTTCTCCTTCTTCCAAGATGGACAGGACCGCGAATACGCGGCGTGTTCCCCATCACAATTCACACAGTGTGGCGCGTTCTCACAAGATTCAGATGGATGTTCATCGGCACATTTGGCACAGGTTATTCGGCCTCGGCTGTTCTGAGAACTGTGGCCAAACCTCTGGCATTTGAAGCAGCGGATGGGATTCGGGATATAGGGCCCGACTCTGATCTTTACATAGCCTGTCTCGATAATCTCGGGAAGTACACTTGAGCCGAATGTTAGGATTAGATGCTTGGTTTGAATTTCTTTACCATCATGCCTTATCTTAATTCTTTTCACATTGATGACATTCTGGTCACTCCATCCATCCAAAAGTTCAGTCTCAGTTAGCTCCATTAGATCATCATTGGAGATCACACCACGAATGGTGTTCATAGAACGGTGTGGGGTGACACTCACTGGAATGGCCCTGAAAGACACAATATTGGGTAGCTTTTCATATTGCAATTTATCACGGAGTTCAAGAAGTAGATCACCGCTTGCCAACTTGGAAACATTGTAGCCTGGGCCAAAAGCCTCCATCAGTGATTTCGCAACCAGAAAAGGTGAGACGATTCTTGCTGACTTTTCTGCTTTCTCAGAATGTATAACATGAAATCTTGGGAAGTTATCAACTTGGCAGCCAAAAAACTTAACTTCTTCGGTGCGCCCTCGTCTATGCGGGCGATCAGGGAGTCGGGGGAATGACGAAAAAGCCATAAAGGTAACGATGACTTCGGCAGCTATGCCAGCCGCCCAACAAGGGGACGCTACCGAGACCCGACGGAGACGTAGACACCAGCTGTACATAGCCACTATAACCTAATATAATAGACACAAGATTGGATAAATTACACCAGGTTAACCTTGCTGCCTGGAAAATTGGAAGTAAAATGAAGCGAAGAGAAGACAGGAGAGATGGAAAGAGAGAGAGACAGGAAAAGGCAACTACCAATTTCCCCCGGATGGGTCAGTCCAGGGGTGCCGTCTACGTGAAGCCGAGGCCAAAGGGGTGTGTTGCCTCCGCTGAGGGGCCTTAAAGGTCCAAACACTCAGCGTCGGCTCAACCCCCAGGATCCCCTTTTCCCCGGACACGGCTAAGCCGCGCACGGTTAGACGCGAGAGGGTCCAACCCTCGTGTGCTCGGGTACGTGGTGGCGCAACTCACCATACGCCTGCATGCGCAGACGCCCCTGCGGGGCCGGAAACACCACAACGAAGCAGTAAATCGTCATGCCACAAGCAGCGAACATAAAGCTACTGATAAATATAGTACCACCTGTGCGTATCGCAAGGAACAAACACGTGTGTAGGTAGGTGCGCGCTTTGTGCTTATTTCTAGCTAATTGGTCGCCATCGTTTAAAAATGCGTTTCTGAGAATTAAGGTTGATATATTACAACTAGTACACTGCCGCGACGCGAAACGAGCTCAGTTTGGTATATTCCAACTGCGATGTTATAATTTATTATCTTCACTGTTCTTCAGGATGGAGGCGTTTTTAAACTATGCAGGAAGAACGGACGTAATGGGTTTGCCCAGAGATAAGGTCAACAACCACAGGATATGCGCGGCGCACTTCACGGACCGAGCGACAAACAGGCCGGGAGAAGCTATTCAGCGCATTGGCCATTAGAGCAGTTAGAATAAATGTTTTTTACTTGTGCGTACATGAAACACCATCCGCGTTTTGTTGCGTTCTATGTATAATGGTTTCCACTGTCTGCTTCAATTCTGGTTTTCGCGAACGAACAACACAATAAAGTGAGTCCAAAGAACTGTTGTGTTGCAAGTGGAATTATTTTTTTAAATGTAACTTGGGCACGTGCTTGTGTGATAGTAATAATTAACGGGATTGCGTGTATGAAAAAGCAAAAAGAACCTACAGCACACAAGCACGGTCTCCTGTCCTGCCTGGCCCAGCCCGACTAGAAAGGAGCGCGCCGGGGGTGAGTCTGGTAACGCCAGTGGCAAAGAAAAATAAAAAAAAGATTGTGCCGTGGACACCTAAAGAAATAAAAAAGCACTGCACAAAGCATGAGGGGAGGGGAGACATGCGAGGAGGTATAGGAAAATCATGAGGGAAAGGAGAAGCGAGCAGAGCAACGTTATCATAAAAAAAGTAAGAAAAAAAGTGCTATAGCGAAAGAAAGTCAAAAATTATTGTGTCGCTTTTTTTTTCGCCGCCGTAGTACCGTCATCCGTTCGCTAGGTCCCAAGTGAAGTGAGCCTTGACGCTAGCGTCGACTGAGCGTCTGCTATACGTGAACCAATGCCTGGAGGTATAGGAAGATTCACCCCCTGATAATGTCACGTTGGGTGAGGAGACGCGCAGCGCCCCTTGCAGCGACACAACGAACACTACTTCCTCGTGGTCGGCGCGGATGGCCGTGGTGATGGAGAAAAAAAACCTCTCTGACTGTGTCCGGCGTCTGCTGCTGGCCGCTTGCGCTGACTTGTCAGATGCTGGAAAAAAAGTTTTGCGTCAGCTTGGTTTGCGCTTAAAGAATAAAATGCATGTAGACCATTCTGGTATAAATATTGTCGCATAAAAAGCATGTCATACTACATACAAATATTGAAACAAATAAGAGCAAGAAACTAGCACGCTTGAAATTTCAGGCGATCAGCAATCGTAGCCATGCGCGCATGGAAAGAGCAGACGATCTGCAACCATACCCATGCGTGCATAGAAAACAGTACTTGGTGCTTTTTCAAGTTCCTGGCATAACGTAAAACGAGAATTTGTTCCTTTTTATTTATTATCATGAGCCATAAAAAGTGCCGATCAGAGTATGCGATACATAGGTACCGTGCGAGGAAACAAAATGTAACTATATATTTTTTGCAGCACATTTGGACAGACGCAGACAGACGGAGTAAAGTCTGCCGCTTGCTTCGAGCAGTGAGAATCATCGCTTTGTCAGTTCTGCAGTTCGTCCACTGCTCGGATCCTCTACGATGCTAGTATTCACTTCCTAAGCGTTAACTGATTTTCGAAAATGGGGCGCCGATGCTTCGTTCCAAACTGCAAGAGCGGATATCAGTCCTGCACTGAAAAGGTTCGAACTTTCAAAGCCCCAAATGACCACGAACGCCTGCAAGAATGGGCAACAGCTATTGGAAGAGAGGACTGCGAACTGGCAGCACGCGATTATGTCTGCGAAAAGCATTTCCCCATTGAAATGGTCAGCAGGCGTAAATACTACGCTGAGCTTGGAGGCGCAGTCGTCCTTGACCAGCCGAAAAAGCTATTGCTGCTCCCTGGGGCGGTACCTTGTCTTCTTCCGGAGATTTCACCTGGCTTGTGCCCAGCAAGGAAACCAAAAGTGGATCGGAAGGTCACTAATATTACCAGTGAAAGCAGTACCAAACGTGTGAAGGTGGACAGTACTCTTTACGAGTCAGAAGTTGTCGTCGAAGACAGTAACAACCTCCAAACTGCTGCAGGTGAGCTCGGTCGCGAATGACGTGTGCATGTCTGAGCTGTCGAGTCATTTGCGCACGAACTCTCCACTGCAGCCAAGTTACGACGTACGTAATTCTGCTGCTGCAGATGTGCCATTGCAGAGAATAGAGGCATGCGCTTCGTCCACTGTAGCAAGCTGGCTGCAACATCTGTCCAGTGAAAATCAGATACTGATGCCGAGCCATGCATGGAACTACCACAACATCAGCGTGGAAGGTGTGGAATGCCTTTGTTTTGTTGAAATGACGAAATGTACCACTTTCGCACTCAAAATCATGGAATTGGTGGCGTGCCGAGAGGGATACCGAGCAACGAAACGTGTTCTCGGGCACGAAGTAAGCAGCGTAGTTGTTGGAGTACGGTGTGAAACCCAGCAGACAACAGATATTACGGTGTGCTTGGGGCATTCGATAAGCAAGTCATTTGTCGTGGAGGTCCTGCGCGAGAAAGGTTCCCAGGCATTCAGTTAATGTGTGCCGCGTGTGACATGCCAGGGTTCTGGAGACACAACAGGTGTCCTATACTTCTTGACGGTGCAAAAAGGCAATGCTCCTGATGTAAAACATTGTCCAACACACTACGCATTCACAAGAAGCGAAAGGAAAACAGAAGAGTCCAGAGGGCTGTTAGGTTACTTTTCAGTGGCCCCAGTGTGCCGTACAGGCTGAAATTAGATATATTTAAGAAATACCATGCTGCCTTGTACTGCAAAACAAAAAGCCTCATGAAAAGAAACAATACACTGAATGCCGCTCTTGAAGCGAGCAAGAAGAAAATCAAATCGCTTGCCGACTATCGAGTGCTGGAAGCAGCAAAAAAAGTTCCAGAGAATCACTGCGTGCTTTTTACGGAGTGCTTAGCAGCTGCAAAGGTCACGGCAAAGCAGTGAAGACGATAACACAGATGACTGGCTTCTGCTCTGCCTGCTTCTACATATCCACACGCAATGCGGATACCGATTTCTGAGAGACAACAACATCCTACCATTACCCTGCGTCAGGACAATCAGGAAATTTCCATTGTAGGAATGAAGTGTGGCTTTGTCACAGATTTTTTTCGCCACGCTAAAGGAAAAACTGGAACCCAAACCCAAATTTCAAAAGCATGGAATGCTCCTTTTCGATGAGATACAGGTCCGAGAAAGGAAGTGCGTCAATTCCAAAACGCTTACATACACCGGCCTTGTTGACCACTGTCACGGAGGAAACCAGGCCAAAAGTAGTGCTGATACTACCGGACTGGCCAATCATGCGCTTGTCTTCACGTTTATCCCCTTAGGGGAAAGCTACACTCAACCAGTCGGCGTGTTTGCCTCACGAGGACCAATGAAGAGAACAGTGCTAAGCCAGTTGGTGCTGCAGGCTATCATACTGCTAGAAAATGCAGATGCAATCGTCGATGACATTGTTTGCGATGGAGCGAGCACAAACAGGATGTGGACGGAACTCGACATTGATGGCAAACTCGGTGCTAAGAACTCCTATGATCACCCAATGATGCAAGGAAGGTGTATGTCTTCTCCGATGTACCGCACCTCGTAAAGTGCATTTGTAACAGGCTCCTGAAGCAGCATTCCGTGAAAGTGAACGGACAGTGAGTGCTCTAGTCTTGCTATGCCGCTGTCTACAAAGAGGACTGCAAGAATGCAGGATGCTTGAAGGTTCACCCTAAAGTAATGCATCATCATATTCACCGATCACATATAGAGCTCATGCGTGTCAAGCTAGCCACTCAGCTGTTAAGCCGTTGACCTTGGGGCTGCTGGAGTGGACTTTGACTTAGAAGAGCAACTGGCGACTCACCTGGTCTGTTTCGTCTTTCTAGGACTGTCTACCTACTGCAGGTATATTGGACATTTAGCTACTACTACCCGTGAGTGTCATGTGGACCTGAGCAGATAGTTTTTTTTTCAATCTCTCAAAGAAATATTAACCCCCGTATTCAGAAATGTGCCTTAACTTGAAGCCACGACTTGACTTGAACACGTCCGAGACAGGCATTGCGTTTCATAGACTCTCCGAGTGCCTTCCTTCATCAAGTCGTCGCCAAGTCACGGTGCGGCACATCTGGGAGCGAGATTACAATAGCAACTGAAATGAAATATCTTTCTTGTAGTCATAAATTATGCCAACCAAAAAGCACTAGAAGTACGCACTTTTGGTCATCCATAACATCGAAAAGAAAGAAATAATTTCAGAGAAACTGTAATCCAACGTGCGCAAATAGACACTACCATCCAAGCCAATCCACAGCAGCTTCCACAAGCAGAAAAGCAAACATGGAGTCTGGAGCCGCCGTTGCGTTGCCTACCTCTCGTAAACTGGTGCTGCGTTTCACAGCAGAAGTCATTGTTGATTAGTTTGGTAAATAAGTATAAAAAGAGATTGAATGCAAGAAAACAGACGTTGCATTACTGAGTGCGAAGACAGACGCATGGAAACGGCTGTGCACGAAGGACAAAGCCCAGCACGGCGCAACTGCTCACGACTTCAAGCAATTGAAGAAGTGCTGGGGAAACATCAAACAGGAATGGAAAGAAGAAAAATCAGAAGAGAAGCGGAAGATCTTGAAGACAGGTAAGCACTCTCAAAGCAATGTTTGCTTGTGTTGCGTGTGTGCTCTTTTTCTCATAAGTTTTGTGCGGTGACGGCATGGTGTGTATCAAAAGCTGGCATGCTGGCAACTCTGGGCTGCTCACCAAAACTAGCTTTTTCGTGTACCTAGAATGGAAGTCGAAATTCCCTAGTCAAGCCGACCAGTTTAACGGGCGAAGTGAAACTCGCTGTGCATATCTTTTTCGCTGCTGCCCATATGATTAATGATGGGCCCATGTATGCGCATTGTTCTGATCATATTTTCTTTGTTTATTTGTTTTAGCCAGGATTGCGTTATCTCGCGGGCGCTCACATGAATTCATCAGGAGATTGTTAGGACTGTCAACAATGTCATCTTCAGCGATGCCTTATGGACTCGTACGTGGCATGTGCAATCATTTGGATGAATCGTCTTGGTGGTGACGATTGTTGACCCTTATTGTGTAAGTGGTCGATTCTGCACGATTGAAATTAAAAAATTGAAATTATGGGGTTTTACGTGCCAAAACCAGTTCTGATTATGAGGCACGCCGTAGTGGGAGACTCCGGAAATTTGGACCACCTGGGGTTCTTTAACGTGCACCTAAATCTAAGTACATGGGTGTTTTCGCATTTCTCCCCCATCGAAATGCGGCCGCCGTGGCCGGGATTCGATCCCGCGACCTCGTGCTCAGCAGCCCAACGAGGTCGCAGGATCGAATCCCGGCCACGGCGGCCGCATTTCGATGGGGGAGAAATCTGTTATTCACATTAACCTGTGTGTGTGTTTATTTGACAACAAATTTAGTTCGCTCCACGGCCAAGCTTCAGGCTCTTTCTGTGTTCTCAAATTGCGCTATCTGTTCATATCTGTGCACCCACTAACTTCACGATTCCAAATAGTCATGTTAGAAACATGATCTTTCCGTTTTCATGAACCAGTGAGCTGTTGCCGGTTAGAGCTACGGGAAGTTCGTGTGGCAGGTTGAAGAAATAAGGTGACTTGCAATGCACCTGTACATTGCCATCACGTTTGTGAATGCAGGTTATAGGCTGACTTTATTTGAACTTGTGAATCGATAAGTCGCGCAATGTGTGCTGCTATGAGATGCAGGATATGCAAAGGCACAAACGAAACTGAGATCGAGTTTTCTCAGACGTGCAAAATTTTAAAAACAATCGGTTCAGGTCTGACTGCCTTGGTCATAGCTGGAACCATGCAGTGCTGATGACATGCTGATTGCAAAATTAACTGCACCACAATTAGTTTAGCAACTGCTTTGCGGAAAAGATAGCATTACATTTGCGAAATGTGTTGAGCATCGACAAGAAAGACCTACAGAACGGTGATTTGTGCACGGCAAGATATGTCAAGGACGATGATGATGATGTGCGGCAAGGGCCAGTTATGGCCAAAGAGCGCCATGCCAGTGTTTGTTGTGAGTGTGCAGTGGAGCGATGAATTCTGAGAAGTAGATGCAGTGTGGCTAGAAAGGGGCCTAAAAATAATCGCTGTAAAGTGTGTAAAATATACATGTACTAAAATCATGGCAATGACTAATGAGGTGTACTATGAAATGAAGAATGCATTGAGAAAGAATGAAACAATATTTAAAATATTTAAGATGCAGTAATTGGCAAGAAGCACTACTGCCTAAACAGAGCCCTTGAACCACAAGGGCCTGGAGGCATGTGTTATAAAAACTCACAGCGGCATCCTCTGGAAAGAGGATGTGCTATGAACTTATTGGACTAATTACATGTAGGAACACATCATTCAAGAAATCGACGACTGCTGTGGCGTTAAAAAGTGGTTCTTCACCAAGAAACATGATAGGATGAAGAGGGACATGATACCGGTACGCTTGAAGAAAATATTTCTTTCTCTCTGTTTCGGCTTCCCGACACTCCATGAGGACATGGAGGACGGTCAGCCTCTCACCACATCTACCACAGGTTGGTGGTTCATCACCAGTAAGCAGAAAATTGTGGGTGCCATATGTATGTCCTATTCTTGGATGACAAAACAGGACATCAGTTCGTCGTGCTTTAGCTACGGGGGCCAGAAACCTAACTGTGGTTTTATCAAGTATAGCTGATTATTTCTTTCTGCATCCCACAAGCGTTGCCAGTGGCTTAGCAGTTTCTTTTGCAGGAAAGGCTTCAAGTCTGTTGCAGGAACAGCACCTGTAGGGAGATGTAATGCCTGAGATGTAACTGATGTGGCCATTTGGTCTGCTTGAACATTGCCCTCGATGCCTCTATGGCCAGGCACCCAGCATATAATCACACGCTGGTTAGATATATACGCTTTGCATAGAGTGGAATACAGCTCAATTAGTACAGAATTTGTGTGTTTACAGAGTGTCATATATGCAGACTCCCAAAGTCTCATGAAAGCCTTGAAGTCAGTCTTTTGAAGTTTTGATTTCTTTATATGCTTTACAGCTGACAAAAGTGCATAGGCCTCAGCCGTAAAGATACTTGTTTCCGGGTGGAGTACACCGGGTTCCGAGAAGGATGGGCCGACGGCTGCATAAGAAACTCCGGCATTTGACTTAGAAGCGTCTGTGTAAAACTCTGTGCACAAGTACTTGGACTGAAGTTCTACGAAATGCATTTTAATGCGTGCCTCTGGTGCGTGTTTTGTGACTTCTATAAATGATGTGTCACAATGTATGAGCTGCCACTGCCACGGAGCTAACAGTTCCGCTGGAGCCATAGGGGACTGTTCAAGAATTGGAACACCCATTTCCTCACTAAGGTTTCTTACACGCAATGAGAACGGCTTTCTCGGATGGTCGGTTATGGAAGAGTGTGGCAGCGGTCACATCGTTTATTGTTGAATAAGAAGGATGTTCAATATTTGCTTGTACTTTCTCAGAAAATATGCAAAACTGCTGTATGACCGCTGCAGATGAAGTGACTACTGATTCAACTCAACGTAGAGGCTCTGAATTGGACTTGTCCTGAAAGCACCAGTCAGTCACGAGACGGATACCGAAGTGGTGAATGGGGTCTAGTATTTTTAATGCACTTGGCGTTGCAGAATTATAATTTATACACCCGTAATCAAGGCGTGAGAGGACCTTTTGTAGAAGTTAAGCAAACACTTTCAATCACTACCCCAAGTCGTACGCGACAGAAGCTTTAAAAGGTTCATTGTCTTCAGGCATTTTGCCCTCAGATGCTTAAGATGAGGAATAAATGTGAGTTTAGAATCTAAAATGATTCCTAAAAACTTGTGCTCGCTGCTCACAGAGACCGCATCTCCTTTGATTCCAATAATTGGGACTGGCGTTACGCCTCTCATGTTAGTAAAGAATACGCAAGTGCTCTTCTGGGCATTTACTTTAAAACCATTTTCATCTGCCCATCTGGACAATTTGTTTATTACAAGCTGCACTTGTCATTCGCAGATGGCAATATTGCATGACTTGAAGGCTATTTGCAAAATCGTCGACATAAACGGAATAAAACATTGTGTGTGGAATGACTGTGTGCAGGGAATTCATTTGTACAATAAATAGTGTGCAACAAAGCACGCCTCCCTGTGGCACACCGGATGAAGCAGCAACGCAAGCAGTAGCAGGCCGATCGCGACTCTACTGACCCTGAAGTCGTTACATCTGCAGATCGCTTACAAGATATGGCACGCGCCGCTGCGCAAACTACGCAGTTACTACCAGAGTACAAGTCGCCCACCTCCTCCTTCCCTGCCATGCTGCCTTCCCACTTACCTCCCTTGTACGCCATTTGACTCACCGTGGCACACCAATTTCATTCGCACATACAGCATACGGCGCGCAGGGCCGATCGTATCGCCCTTGGAATTTGTTTTTTCCGGCAAAACTGCCGTTTGGGGGGGGGGGGGGCGGTTCTGACTTATACAAAAGGTGCGACTGATAGACCAGAAAATACGGTACTGATAAATGAAGCCAATTTCCCTGTTCCCTTGAGGTTCCGTTTAAAGAGAGTCCACTATACGTGCAGTCTTTTTCCCTCCATAATTTCAGGTGCATCTGTGAGTCCTAGCCCTCTGTTCAGAAGAATTAGGCGATCCAAGGCCGAAAGTGTGCCGCCCTGACTTCATGCTCATGGATACTTTTTTTTGCATATGCCACTTTATAGAACTTGTTCAAGTATGCATTTGTACTTTCCAGGACAGTTACCTTGCATGCTGCTTGAGTGTTTTTTCTTTCAGGAGCTTGCAACGAGGGCAATAATGCATGGTGTCCCTTTCAATTTCCGAACCATCTGCCACTTCGTGAGTGTTACGAACAGATCCCCAATCGCTTGGTATGATGACGATGTTTGACCTCTCGTGGTTGCTCTGAGAGAAACAACTTTTATTGTGCCCTTGATAGGGTCAAAGGCGGCCAGAGTCGGCCAGAGTGGTGGGAGACAGCCCCACTCGCGGCCTCTCTTAGACGGCAGCCAGTCCTTGTAGTCTAGTGGTGTCGCGGCCATCCAGACGACCCAAAGCTGATCCTCCGGGTCGCTGCCGAGCAGCACAGCCTCCCACTGGTCAGCAGTGGTAAGTGTGATTGTAGGGTGGATGCCAAGTTCGTGATTGCGCATGATCTGTGGGCAGGCCCAGATAATGTGATGCAGGTCGGCAGGATGGTTAGAGCGGGGAGTAAATTTCGATGTATATGTGATGGTAGAGCTGAGGGTTAGGGAAGGTGTTTGTTTGAAGTAAGCGCCATGTGGTAGACTGTTTTTTGCTGAGTGAGTGGTGAGAGGGTGGGTATTTCAAGCGCGCCTTGCGATAGTATTGTAGGATCTCACCTGCGACTCCTGCAAGTTGGCTGATGCGGCCGCAAGGACCTGTCGAGGGCTGATTGCTGCTCTCCGCCAAAAATGGTGTGCGAGCCTGGTGGATGAATTCTTGGGCGGCGCTGTGACCAGCTTCGTTGCCAGTGAGACCGGAGTGGCCTGGGGCTCAGATCAACTGTACTGTGCGGTGCCGGTCGGGAGGGGTATGCTTAAGGATGTGAAGTGCTGGATGAGAAATGAAGCCTTTGAGAAAATTGCACACTGCTGTCTTCAAATCACTGATTATTATCTTGCATGCATGGAGGCGTATGCGTGTGCTATGGCAGCCTTTTCACTTTAACGGCGTGGTCATTTGGGCTGGTTGGCACATCTTGTCAAACACCAGGATTTTAGGGTGACACAGATAAGAGGCATATGAAATGCTGCCTAGGCTTGTATTGTGTCCTGTGCCACACTGTTCAACATTTTGCTGTTTGTAATGAGTGCTTTTTTTTGCCAGCATGCTTCTTCACTTTTTAAAGACACACACAATGCCAAAAGACGCAGTATGGCGGGCTTTAACGTGACTCGCAAATAGAATTATGAGGCACTGCTCACTTTCAATTGTTTTGTATAAGCATCGCAGATATGCTGACATAAGTGATCTTGATTTGAAAATATTTTTTGAACCTTTATGGAGAGGATATTGTCCACCCTTAATACAATCAAAGTTGTACAACAGACAAGCTCGCAGCTCGTGGAAGTACTTGCTGATGAAGTGTGCCCAGAGGGCCCAAACCTTCCTGGTCTGCCATTTTTTACCACAAGAGATGGTTGAATGGGATGCTTAACTCGGGGTCAACAAGGAGGCAGATCTTTGAATGGGGATGTAGCTGTCTGCCTTCATTTTCATAGTTTTCCGCAAAACAGGTTGCAGTGCGAGCTCAGACTTTTTCACTGAGCATTATCCACGTGCAGAACAATCCGTGGTGTGCTCGTGTGCACTTACACAATCTGCACTTAAAGATGTTTAATGTTAAGTGAATAATCCATAGCCGCGTTTACATGAATGCGACAGTGTCGCATCACATCGCATTTCTAGCGCATCGCATTCATGTAAACAGCGATAATGTGCTAGGAAGACGCATCGCATTAATGCACCAGGCGAGGGTAGATTTACAGGCGCGAGTCGACTCTTGTGAAGCATGTAAATGCAGGATCGTCGCATTAGGAATTATGGGAAGAAATTAGCTGCGGGACTGCCATGCTGGTGAAGCTGCGAGACAGCAGCGCCCGAAGCAGAAGCAAAACGGCGTCCCCAGTGACGTTGTCTCTCGCCGCAACATGCTCTGCACGAACGTATTTCACCGCCAAGGAAACAGCTGCTTTTCTTGCAATAATTTCAGAAATGAATATTGCGGAGCTGCTAGATTCCCACCGTCAGAGGAACCAAGTGCATTTTACGAGGGTCCATGAAGAGATGGTTAGTATTGGTTATGAAAGGACTTGGCAACAGCTGTGAACACATTGGAAGAATCTCAAAGGAAAATTCAACAAGGTGTCTTGCTGAGATATAAAAACGAGCGTATATCCAGGAATTTTGCCACCGATGGGTCTTAGCAGTCTTCACTGACTGGCCTTGCATTGGCTGAAAATGGGGCGCAGCTTCGGATAAAGCTATGGACGCCACAGTGCCAAGCTGCGAGAATGGAGCTCATTGATGTTGTGAAAGGCGCTGCCGGATTCACACTCATGTATCGAAAGAAAATTCTTTTCTCGCTAGGAAAGAGAGCTACAAATGTTGAGCGGCGCGGCACCATCTAAATGAAGATGGTTCAAAGAGATAAGCGCCATTCTGTGCCACCGTCCCATGGTTGAGGCCCACGACTATGGCATCGACAGCGATGCTGTCAGCGTCGCCGAGGAGGACAGCACAGGTAAAACAAGTGGAACGTTTTTTTTTTCGCGTGTCCATTCTCGCAGCTTGGCACTGTGGCGTCCATAGCTTTATCCGAAGCTGCACCCCATTTTCAGCCAGTGCAAGGCCAGTCAGTGAAGACTGCTAAGACCCATTGGTGGCAAAATTCCTGGATATACACTCGTTTTTATATATATATGTATATATTGTAAGCACATTTCACGTACTTCATCGTTCTCATTTGTATATAGCCATCATCATCCCTGTTTCTCTTCTTCGTGTTTGAGCCTCGGCCGTGCCGGTGGAATAAACGGGTCTGCCAGTGCTGCCTGTCCTGGTCGTCTTCCGTCTTTCAAAGTGGTGGAGGCGCGTCAAGATCCCGACGTCCTCCTGCGTTCCTGCCCTACCTGGAGCTACGTTCCGGTCGCCGCCTGCGCCCGGCCACCCCCACAGCTATGACCACCCCTGCGTCGGCCGCCGGCACTATCGCTACCCCTGACGCTCCTGCTCCTACGACATCGGCTGCACTGACATCGTGCACCATTACCACCCCTCATCGTGATCCACCAGTCTTTGCGGGTCTCCGCGGGGAAGATGTCGACGACTGGCTCGGCAACTACAACCGCGTGAGTTCGGCCAATGGGTGGACCGATAGACAGAAGTTGACTACCGTCGCGTTCTATCTGACCCACGTTGCGAAGACGTGGTATTTTAACCATGAAACTGACTTCACCGACTGGTCAGCGTTTACTACCAGCTTGCGGCAAATTTTCGTGTCTTCATCTGGCCGTTCAGAAGTCGCCAAACAGAAGCTCGCTGCGCGTGTTCAGCTTCCGCAAGTCATATACATCGTACATCGAAGATTTCCTGGCTCTATGCCGCCGCGCCAACGTTGGAATGACGGAAGCCGAACACATTCGCCATATTCTTAAAGGCATTGGTTCCATCGCATTCAACGCCTTAGCTGTCCAAAATCCTACCTCGGTTCAAGATATTACATCGACGTGCCAGCGCTTGGACGAGCTTCAGGCCCTCCGTCTTCACCGTGACAGCGACCTTCCCATGCCACCTCATTCTGATTTACGTGCTCTTATCCGTTCTATTATTCGCGAAGAACTTCAGGAGCAGCAACAGCGGCGATCCACTGTTGTTCCCGCCCCATCGCCAACGTTCGACTTGCGCAACCTTGTGAAGGAGGAGTTGGCAGCCATGACGACACCGACAACGTCTGTTGCCGCAGCAGCGTTCCCGATGCCCACATACGCGGAAGTCGCTGCAATGCCACCTGCTACTGTCCCTTCTGGGCCTCCTGACCTCACCTGCGGCCATTTGGCCTCTATGGGCGCCCGAGCACCTGCTGCACCTTCGTATACTCCGTGGTGTCCCCCTCGTCCGGTCTGCTTTTACTGCGGTATACGGGGCCACATATCGCGTTACTGCCGTCGCCGCCAGCTGGATGTAAGCCGAGGCTATGCCGATTTCGAGCGAGACGAGAACCGCCAACACGACGCTTACTGCCCAGGCCCGTCCGCTTTTACGCAGCGTCGTTCTCCATCTCCTCCAGCGTCTCCACGTCTGCCTCAGGGCTCCCGTTCGGCTAGACGACATTCTCCTTCTCCCTACCTCCGCTCTGCATCACCGCTTCGCCCCATCTCCCGCCTTGCTGACCAACACTCGGAAAACTAAGGATTGCAGTTTTTGGAGGGAAAACTGCGTCCTGTCGAACTTCGGAAATACCTCCTTGTCGCCCGGCCAATATGCTATCTGTAACTCTCGAAGGTGTTCCTGTGCAAGCTCTCGTCGATACTGGTGCCGCTGTTTCCGTTCTGCGTAGTGATTTGTGCTCACGGCTCCGTAAAGTCAGAACGCCTTATCTTGGACCCGTTTTACGCGGCGCTAATAACGTACCCATTCACCCCAACGGACAATGTACGGCTCGTGTTTTGATCGACGGCATTCGTCACCACATTGAGATGATTGTGCTACCCGCGTGCATCCATGAACTTATTCTCGGTTGGGACTTTCTGCATTCTGCCTCTGCTGTCATATCATGTAGGGAGAAAGTCGTCCACATCACAGATACCACGGATGTACCTATTTTGGAGTCTTCACCCTCCATCTTGAACTTGGCTGTCGCTGCAGATTACGTCCTGCACCCTGGTCACGAACACATTGTAGCTGTCACATCCGGCCAGCTAACCGATGGAGACGCACTGGTTACCCCCTCTTCACGCTGCACTTCACGAGGAATTCTAGTCGCCCCTTGTCTCGTCCGTTTTTTATGTGGCCAAGCTCTCCTGTACGCCTGCAACACAACCCCAGATCCTGTATTGTTGCCCAAAGGGATGACCGTGGCAACCTTCACCGACCCGCCACTGATCTCTGTCGCAGCGCTTTCCCCTTCTTCGTCACCAGTACCAACCTCAGGTTTGGATTCTTCTTCTCTCCGAGCCCTAATTGGTTCTGACCTAACCGCTGCCCAGTCGGATGCGTTACTCGCCCTTTTGGCTAAGCATAAATCCTGCTTTGATAGCTGTGCCACCGCATTGGGCCAGACTTCCGTAGCTGCACACCGCAACGAAACCGACGGTTCTGCAATTATACGCCGTCGCCCATATCGTGTTTCGCAGTCGGAACGGAAGATCATTGAAGACCAAGTTGATGACATGCTAGCACGAAATATTATACGACCTTCATCCAGTTCCTAGGCGTCTCCTGTCGTTCTGGTGAAGAAAAAGGATGGTTCCGTTCGCTTTTGCGTTGATTATCGAGCGCTCAATAAGATTACACGCAAGGATGTGTATCCCATGCCTCGAATTGACGACGCCTTAGATACACTACAAGGAGCGGAATATTTTTCCAGCCTTGATCTGCGGTCGGGATATTGGCAAATTCCCATGAACAAGGCTGACAAAGAGAAAACCGCTTTCGCCACGCCGGACGGACTTTATGAATTTAATGTAATGCCATTTGGCCTGTGCAACGCTCCAGCCACGTTTGAGCGTATGATTGACACTGTTCTTCGTGGCCTTAAGTGGAAGACCTGCCTCTGTTATCTGGATGACATCGTTGTTTTTTCTTCCAGCTTCAGCCAACACCTACAGAGATTAGACGAAGTCCTCCAATGCCTTTCAGATGCTGGTCTCCAGATTAATACTAAAAAGTGCACATTCGCCAGCAGAAGCATCAAAGTGCTGGGTCACGTCGTTTCAAAAGACGGCGTCCAACCTGACCCTGAGAAGATTGCTGCTGTGCTTCAACTCCCTTGCCCATCAAATCAAAAAACATTGCGCAGCTTTCTCGGCCTGGCGTCTTACTTTCGCCGTTTTATACGCAATTTTGCTACAATAGCAGCTCCTCTACATAAGCTCCTGGTCACCGGCGCCTCTTTCACATGGTCCGAAGACTGTGAGTCGGCATTTCAAGCCCTTAAGAAACATCTCACGTCCGGACCGGTGCTTCGCCATTTTGATGAGAGGGCACCCACTATACTCCACACTGACGCAAGTGCGCAAGGCATCGAAGCAGTGCTCCTGCAACGGGGTCCCGCGTCTAAAGAGCAGGTTGTGGCGTATGCTAGCCGGACCCTCTCGCCATCTGAACGGAACTACACGATCACAGAGCAGGAATGCCTGGCTATTGTTTGGTCCATTCAGAAGTTTCGCCCGTATCTCTATGGTCGCCACTTCACCATCGTAACCGACCATCATGCTCTGTGTTGGCTGTCATCTATGAAGAACATGTCAGGACGCCTGGGACGCTGGATACTGCGCTTACAAGAATATGATTTCACGATAACATACCGGTCTGGCAAATGTCATCATGATGTAGACGCACTGTCTCGATGCCCGCTTTCACCTTCTATCGATCGTGCACACTCCCCGTCTCTACCACGTCACTCTGACGCTACGCCTGCCGCCCACCAGCTCACGCTAATGTCACTGGATCAAGCTCAGCTTTCTTCACGCTCCGATTTAGCTTCCCTTCAGCACGCAGACTCCTACTGTCGAACTCTCATTGATCGCCTTCGCGGCCTAACTAAACCACCCAACAGCCGCTTGCGACGCCAGCTTCAGCAATTTCGCCTTCAAGATGGGGTGCTTCATCGTTATATTTATCATCCTACGGGTAACAAGTGGGTCCCAGTCATACGTCGCTGCCTTCGTCTTCGAGTTTTAGAAGCATTTCATGATGACGTTGCCGCCGGCCACTTAGGCTTACTCAAGACCTACGACCGCATCAAGACCCGCTGCTTCTGGCCTGGATTGTCCACAACGGTAGCCAAATACGTTGCCTCATGTGCGTTGTGTCAGCACCGCAAACGCTCCACATCCCCGCCTGCCGGTTTTCTTCAGCCTCTGCCATGTCCGACCGAACCTTTCGAGTGCGTTGGAATTGACTTATACGGTCCCTTGCCGTTGACGCCCTCCGGTCACCGCTGGATCGTCACAGCGGTAGACCACTTAACAAGATACGCCGAGACTGCGCCTCTTCGATCTGGTGCTGCTTCTGAGGTTGCTGACTTTTTCCTGCAATCCATAGTCTAGCGCCATGGTGCTCCTCGCGTTCTTTTGTCCGATCATGGCAAAGCCTTCATGTCCCACGTCCTCGAAGAAGTCTTGCGGCAGACTAATACGAAGCATAAAACCACTTCTACATATCACCCGCAAACCAACGGCCTTACTGAACGCTTCCACCGAACGCTCTCCGACATGATTTCTATGTACTTACGTCCTGACCACACAAACTGGGACAACATCCTTCCCTGTGTTACATTCGCTTATAATACTGCGACACAACGAACTACCGGTTACAGCCCTTTCTTCCTGGTGTATGGACGATCTGCCTCCTCCGTCTTCGACTCCAATATCTTTTTCTCTCCTGCTTCGCCTAACACCTCCCTCCCAGAAGAGTTTGCAGCTCGACTCGCGCATTGCCGTGAAATTGCTCGTCGCAACACCGCCGCTACCCAAGAAGAAAGAAAATGTCGCTGCGACAGTAAACGCCGCGACATCGCCTTCCATCCTGGAGACCAAGTCCTCCTATGGACGCCGGTTCGAACCCCTGGACTTTTCGAGAAATTCCTTCACCGGTACATTGGTGCCTACACAGTCCTAGAACAAACTTCTGCAGTGAACTATCTAGTCACTCCGCTTCACTCCGTCGAGGACCGCCGTCGTCGTAGTGCAGAAATTGTTCACGTCTCCCGCATGAAGCACTTTATTCCCCGTTCAGCCGATCTTTAGATTGCGGCCAGGTTGGCCGCTTCCACGAGGGGGGGAAATTAGTGTAAGCACATTTCACGTACTTCATCGTTCTCATTTGTATATAGCCATCATCATCCCTGTTTCTCTTCTTCTTCGTGTTTGAGCCTCGGCCGTGCCGGTGGAATAAACGGGTCTGCCAGTGCTGCCTGTCCTGGTCGTCTTCCGTCTTTCAATGCACATATATTCTTTTTTTTTTCAGATGCCTAATTGTGAGCGATGGTAAGCGGGCGACCTACTTCCGTGCTCATCACCTGTCACTTTAGCGACGAGTGACACTTTGACTGTGCAAATCTGTGTTGTCAACCAGTACCAGCAACGAGTAAAGCTGCATTCTCCGAATGAAGCTAGTTCACCTGATGCAATTGTGTTCTCCCATGATCTGGCATTTAAACATCTGAGACAAGCAACCTGATTTTTATGATTTCATTTATTGCAAACACTTAAGATATTTGCATCACTGGCAAACCGATGTTTTAGTGTGAAACTTAAAAGGGGCCACCTGTTAAAGAACAGGAGCTAACGGTCAGGCAGCAAAAGCAGTATGTGTGCATGCATACAATACATCTGTGCATATGCTATATTTATGTACATGAAAACAGGAACAGCAAAACAAGTAGTCTAGGGTTTGACGAAAACTGGCGAGGAAAGAACATGGCTGTATAAACGTACACTCACCAACTAAAGAACACAAAAACAACAGATTGACGTTTCGGTGCCCAGTACGGGTGTCTTGTTCACAATGAATGAATGGTGATCTTTATTATATATGCGGCGATAGACGTAAGGTGCTTGCGTACAACTCAGGGAGGGGGCCCCGTGTACGGTTTATTGTGTTAGTCGTGGATTGTATGCAAAATGATTCGAGAAGCAATCGCGATGATAATTTCTTCTCTCTTTCGATGATGGAAGCCGAATGCCAGTTAATACTGTGACCAGTCTTCTTGTGATGCTCTGCTAGGGCGCTGGAAACCGTGTGTCCTTTGGCTACATCATTGTGGTGCTGCTTTAGCCTTCTTTTAAAGTTTCCCGTCTCGCCTACGTAGCACGCCTCACAGTCCTGGCAAGGAATTTTGTAGACGACACCGGGAGATTTTTCTTTTTCGAGGCTGTCTTTGACTAGGACGAGTTGTTGTTTTAGTTTTCTTGAAGGGACGTGGCAGATTTGTACATCATAATCTTTGAAAATTCTTGATATTGACTCGCTCACGCCTCGTGCATAGGGGAGAGATGCCCATTTCCTTGTTCTCATCGGCCTGATAGGGGGTTCAGCAGCACGCTTTTCTTCAGTCACCAAGCTGGTGTTTGCAACTTGTCGTCACAGCACCTTGATACTGCCGAGCTTCATCTGCTAAGCCGCGGATTGAACTTCAATATTGCTACCACGCCAAGTATGCGGAAGATGGCTTGTGCAGTTGAAGAGGCAGTACGTCAAGTCGAGCCCTCTCTGCAAAGTGAAGCACGCACCCACGCTATTGTGGCTCTTTCAAAGCTTCGTAATGCTAGGACCTCAAGCATCAGCCAACCCAATAAAGCAGCCATGAAAAGACTGCAAAATAACAAAGCTATAGTCATCTTGCCTGCGGACAAGGGGAATGCCGCGGTTGTCATGAATCGGGATGACTACGTTTTGAAGATGACGGAGCATCTCCAGGACCTGATCACATATTCGAAGGTCAACCGGGACCCCACAAGAAAGACCGAGTCAGAACTTCAGAAGCTACTGACTGACGTTTTCAAGTTTGTGCCACCCGAAAAGAAGCACCTGTATAACAAGCTGCTGTGCCACAACGGCTCAGCTCCTGCAATATACGGCCTGCCCAAGGTTCACAAGCCCAATGTCCCGCTGCAGCCTATAGTAGACTACACTCGCTCTCCGTTGCACCGTCTCTCTGGCTATCTTCATGGTGTGCTCCGACCCCTCGTTGGACTTACGTTGACGTACGTAAAGGACTCCGCTGGTTTTCTCGACAAGGTCAGGAACGTGGCTTTAGACAGCGAAGACGTCATGGTCTCCTTTGACATTAAGTCTATGTTCACACGCATACCTGTGGATTATGCTGTGGACTGCTGCCGAAGAGCATTGCAAAACGACACATCTCTGCCCTCGCGCACCCCATTTGAAGTCGACGTGTGCCGCCTCTTGGGAGTTTTGCTTACGCAACACATACTTTTCATTTAATGGATCATTTTACAGGCAGGTGTTTGGAACGGCAATGGGAGCGTCGGTGTCAGTGTCTTGTGCCAACATTGCCTTGGAAGCCCTCGAAGATAAAGCCCTCATGACATTTCAGCCTGCTCCAAAATTGTTCCTGTGGTATGTCGACGATTGTTTTTACATTATCCGCCACGAAGACGTTACACCTTTTCTGCAGCACCTGAACTCTTTCCAAAGCGCAATAGAATTCACCGTTGAAGAAGAAGTTAATGGTCGCCTGGCTTTCCTTGACGTTCAAGTCATGCGTACTGCATCAGGCCTTTCAACAACCGTTTATCGGAAGCCTACCCACACAGAGAAATATCTGCACTTTGATTCGGCCCATCCCGTTGGACACAAACGATCTGTTGCCTCTACACTGTTCACCCGTGCATTCCGATTGTGTTCGACTACTGACGCACGCAGAGCTGAGTTGAAGGTGACGCAGGATTTGGTCAGCAATGGCTACCCCCACCAGTTTTAAAGACTGAAGAAAAGCGTGCTTTTCGGCAGCACACCTTGCGCGCTGCTGCCGCAGCGTGCAAGGTCAACATGTGACTAGAAAATAGAGGAGAAGGGTTCACTGCCATTTTATCCGCGTGGCTGAGACGTCGGCACTAGTGTGTGCTAGAATACGGTTGTCTAGAACACTCTAGTCGGCACGTACACGCTTGTTCCGGCACGATGCAGAAACGGCGACCTTGCAATTTGAGAGAGAAGGAAATTTCCGCCGCGGGTTCTTTTTTTTTTTTCCCGTTCCTTCGAGCGCGGCATTGAGGGGTCTCTCCTGAGCTTTTGCTCTATTGCGGTGTCGGAGCAATGCCGGTCGGAGGCGCCGCCGCGTTATTTGGCGCGCTGCTAAGAGCATTGTCGGTGCGCGGTATGTTCGAAATAAGCGTGTTCGAATTCGCTTGCTTCGCGTTGACGTTGAACGAAAGCACATTTTTCATGATAGACTCGCTGTGCAACAATTGTGCTCAGTGTTGACGTTGCGAGGCCTAGCTCCTTAGCCAACTCCGTCCGCTTCCTCTTGGGATCCTCAGCTACCTTTCGAAGAATGTCTAATTTCTCTTTAAAGGAGAGTGCTTTCCACTTGCGAGACATAGCTCGCTGCGACTAGGCAAAATGGCGCAAACACGAAGAACGCGGCCCAAAGCGCAGCAGCCACTCCATCTGACGGCTCACAGAAAAAGGAGGAAAAAGTACAAAAAGCACCAAAAAGCACCACCGCTTCAAACTCTTCGCGCCCAGTCCAACGCGGAGTCCGCGCTGTCTGGCGCCGCGCCTCCGCACCCAAAGAGAAGGAGAGAAAGCGCGTGACTGCGCGCTGTTGTCTTTCGCGGCCGTCGGTGGGGCGGCGTTTATTCGTATCAACCGACGCAGGCTGAAAATCAATTCGTAACAACCGTTCTCTAGCACGTTGCAAAGTAATGGGGCTCGGCCAGGACCACAGAAAAATTCGTATCATCCGGAAATTCGTATTAGCCGTGATCGTATCATCGAGCTTTTACTGTAGTAGTTAGGCTTGTAGCAAAGCAGAGCAAGAAATTGAAAAAATCAAGTGTGAGCAAAGCAGTTGTTTTACACATAAATGAAATCAGCAGATACATGTTATTATTAGTAGTGAGCTATGCAGTGACACCACCTTCTTTTTCAATTTAAGTTAGAGTGATGGCGAGAGGCTGTCCAACTTTGACAGCCTGGATTCTCCTGGTGGCAGCCAAACGGCTTCTGAAATGAGCTCAAGTCGTAAGTCTTGTTTTCTTAATGGTACAGTCTGTGTTCTTAGCAATGGAGTGGTGCAGTTCCTACAGGAATAAAGGGAAAAGATGACAAGCGAAGAATGTTTTTACATGTGCACACATGGAATGTTTGTATATTATGTACTATCAACCAAAAAAGTTTACAGACCACGGGATCTCAATAATGATGATGTATAGTGGTTACTGGCGCAAGGGCCAAGTATGGCCAAAGAGCGCCAATAAATGGTAAGGAGTGATTGATGGATGATTAGCACTGAGTAGGTGTGCACGGCTGTATAGGGTACCTAAAACGGGTAGCTGTATAGATGCGTAAAACATGTACTTGGGATAAAACTATGACAATGAGTATTGTGAGGTGTGCTATGTACCTAAATGACATAAATTTAATACACTCAGTTATAATTTCCAAGTAGCACTACTGCCTCACCAGGACCCTTGTGCACAAGGGCTTGGAGACGTGTGCTATACATACTAATGCCGCAACATAGGCCTCCATTGCGAGGCCATGCTACGGATCACATGGGTGTTTAACATTTAGTATACGAATATTATGTAAAAAGACTAGCAATGATTCTGTGTCAAAGAGCGGGCACGGGAGCTCAATAAACGCTAAATATCCGAGCAGCCTTTAAATGTAGCCAGTAAAACCATACATCACAATGTTGTTTGCATATACCAGTAGAGGCTGGAAATGGGAATACCAGGCTGCGTTTTGAGGCTGCAGAGATATTCAACTTTTGGTCAGATCCCTTGGTCCGTAAACTTTTTTGGTCGATAGTACATGTGATGGCATAACATGAAGTTGCTGATGATGGTGCATTCCATGTTTCTTTTTTCTTCGATAGTCTAGTATTCATGTGGAACCAAACAATAAACATTTCATAAGTTCGCGTCGAACAGCCAAAGTAGAATTGACGGCGGCGGCGTCTTGCTGCTGTGTTCACACACCACAGACTTGCGTAAGGCACATAGCTCTTCATCTTGCATAAACACATTGGTTCATCTGATTGTACTTCGCATAATCCCAAATAATGCTCGGTAGAAAGCCACCAACCAGCAAAATGGTTTTCGTAACCTCAGTGCCTGGGATCTACTTCATTTATTGTTTTTGATGCAACAAATTAAAATGGCTTTCCCGTGTGATATAAACAAAGGTTTTCCTATGTTCATGGTGATTGCTGTTGCGCGCTGTTTCTTGCATCATGCACTGCCTGTACCTTGCCACCATGAAAGCGGGCCAAGAAGAACAGCACCTTGACGCTGCCCCATTTATTGGAGCGGCAGCATCAGCACACAGCTGCACTCCTCAAAGAACAGAACGAGGTTCTGTTTGAGCAGCAAGAAGAGCTCCTACAAAAGGAGAACGACAACTTCAAAGAGGTTATGGCCGGAACTACGGCATCGTTTCTGCAGGGAATGCAAGCCATGATGGCACAATTGGCAAGGCAGCCTGTGCCAGCATTTGGCCCGCCTGCAGCACCATTTGGGCAGATGGCACAGAGTTTTTCTTTTGGCCATCCTCTGCAATATACTCAGCAAGAGGGAACGTATGTTTTTGCTGCACAGCCTCAGGGTCAAGGGAGCAGCCAGCCTAACTCTCAAAAACAGTAGTATAGGTCAACTATATATCTAACAAATAAACAGTTTTCAAAAACCATGCTTCAAACTCTTCATTGTTTCATTCGACTGTCTTCACAACTTTGCAAGATAAGATTCACCCCAATGCAGACCGAACTGGAATGTTCTCAGCCAAGAAATTGCATAGGAAATCTCGCACTTCATTAACAGAGCCTGTGTGCAGAGGTCTGGTTGACGGCTGCTGGTAAAGCTCGTCCTCAGATGACCTAACATCACCAATCTATGCATCACTTACTGTCTCTCCTCTCTCTTCAGAAAAATAGTGCAAAATGCATGCAGCTGCTATGACTGTCGGCATAAATTTGTAATTGATGTCGGCTCACTTCAATAGCACTCTCCATCGCCGCTTTGGCCTTCCAAAGGCATGCTCAACATTGCGGCCGCTACTGTGGTACACATTAAATCATCGTGCTCCTTTGAGAGCCTTCCTTGTGACGAGGTGTATCCCTTTAGGATCCAAGGCAAACCATGGTATGCAGGATCAACCAATAGCATGAGTGGGATTGAACAGCCATTCAACATGATTTCTTGTCTTGGCAACAGCTCCTCACTTCTTTGGAACAGTGATGACAGCCTCAACACACTCCTCGGGACATTGCAGGTAACATTGCGAAATCTGAAACATACACGTTCACTATAATTGAACAAACGATAAGAATGCGGTTTCCAGCAACAAAAACACTTCTGAGAACCTACAAGCTAACTGGCTGTGTGCAATCTATTTATTAACATTAATTGGCCAGCACTAATACAGTCCTTGCTACAGAAGAACAACCAACTATGGTGCAAGCAAACGAGCTTGTGTGAGGAAAGGCCACTGGCTCCCATGTTTGCCAGGAGAAAACTCCCAAGAGAAAAAGAAAGCTGAATATTTTGTGAAATAAAAATTACTGCCCTCGGTCGTCAACTACAGCCTGCACATTGTACGATGTCCACATTTTTCTGTTCACAAAGTCACGATATCCTTTCTTTGGTGCCATGAGAGGGATGTGGGTACCGTCGATTGCCCCAAATATTTGAGGGAGGTGGCACCTTTATTCAAAGTTCCTGGCAATGGCTTCAGCTTTTGTGGCAGTAGGAATGCTTATGTACTTCTTTAGGTAATGCTGTACAACCGATTGGCAGAACATGTAAACACAATTTTTGACGCTGCTCTTGTGAACACCAAATTGATTCGCTACCACTCTGTATTCACTGCAGCTGGCCACTTTGAAAAGGCCAATAGCCACTCTCTTTTGCATTGGTAGTGGTTGTAGCACACATAATATGTCTTTGGCGACATGAATGGTTCCAAAAGTAAAACAAGTTCATTGAATGAAGCTCGGCTCATTCTAAAGTTATCTTTCCAGTCCTCGTCGGTAGACTCTGTTGCCACAACGCGGTCTCACCAGTCATTAGAACGAGTCTTCATCCGGACACTTCTCTGCTTCCGTTTTTTCCCCAGCAAAGACCCTATAATAGAGGAGAGAAAGCATGAAATATTTTGAAAAAAAGCTGCCAATACAAAGTAGCACATAAATAATCTACTTATTAAAATGTACACAAATGCCACATGAAGTGTTGAATGTTGCTTCGAAGAGTAGTGCAACCAAATGCAACAGAAAACAGCATTGGGGTGCTGTGGGACGATGTGAGACAGCAGTCAAATTAAGAACTTTTGAAGCGTGAAAAACGTGCTGCTCCTACGGCAAAAGCTGTTGTGATAGGAATAAAGAAATCTTGATGTTTACCGCTAACCTACAGAGTTGACGCAATTATATTGGTCAGTTCGAATACATGTACAGGCCACAAAGATGACAACATTGTGTCTCCCCCACTAAGCAAGACTTCGCTCAAAGGCATGACATTTTTTTGTCAGCATGTGAACGAACAGCTCGAAGCGCTTCCCTATATTTTTGTGTCAAACTCAGGATCACGTAGTCAGAATTTCGCAGCCAGCTCACCTGATCCCCGGTGTCACATGGATGTTTTTGATCACGAATTTGCGCTAGAGCTCACTTACTCAATCATAATTTCTGGACCGTGTAGCAGCAATTGTTGCCGATTACGATGCGACCGCTATCTAAATTACTTCGTAACAAACTCCACTCGCCTTCGTACACTGCTTCGTTTTGGGAGTGCTAGCGGGCTTAAATGCTCTCATTACAAGTATAGCACAGTGTCTGTCTAAAAAGATCCTTTAGAGATGTTCTCACCTTGCATGACAACCAAATCGTTGACGGCAGAGCATGTTGCCAACCTTCTTGCGCGCAAAAGTGCTTTCATGTAGGCCGACCGTATCCGACGACATCACTGCTGATGCTGCATGCAGGCGACAGCGTACAAGATGATGTGAAAGTTAGTCCATACCAACAAAAGTAGCATAAGGTGGAGACGGAACGCTGCATTCCCAAGCATTTTGCACAAGCGTCAGGCTTTCCACAGTCGATATAGTCGGCCCTCAGCCACCAAGGTGCACTCGGCCCACTACCGGAAACCAGTTACACCGGAAGTCGGCTGCATTTCCCTTATACGACACCATGTGGCGTTACTTTCTCGCGAGAGTTAATGTGCTACATGTAAACGGCGTCGCATCACTTTTCCCAAATGCGCTTGGAAATGCGATGCGCCATTGTCGCATTCATGTAAACGGGGCTGCTAACACCTGATTTATTGTTTATTGCGGATCTAATTTTCTGCCAGAAAAAACGCTGAACCTTGCACTCGGCCGCGCAACGCTTGCAACAGCGAAGCTGGGCGATCGTAGCCCAGCATTTTCCGGAAATGTGCGCAAACTTTTCATCTTATTGCTCATGATGATATTAATTTCTTTTTGCGCGTCTTGGACTTACGGCCGTCAGTGCGTGTTGCATGATGCAGCTTGCAACACCGACACCACGTTCCAAAGCCGACACTGCGTTCCACCGCATTGCAATGCCGACGTGTTCCAGCAGACCCGCTCCATGAATACGTCTCTCTCTCCCGAGCATAGCGCGCAAGAACCTCTTCTTTACCTCGCAGAGCATTGGCATGAGCGCGCCAATTTACGTACGCGCCAGCTGTGCACGAAGAAAACGACGCTCGAACACAATCACATGATTCGCATAAATGCATGTTCTGCAAGCGTGGCTGTATAGCCTGGTGGTTACGATGCTTGCCTTGAGACCGTGGGTACGCTGGTTCGAAACCCACCTCTGCAAGAAAGTTTATTTTCTTTTATTTTTTTTCTTCATTGCTGATGATGATACTTTCTTGATACGAACCACAAATTACGGCTGGCTTAAACAGCTTCGCTGTTTTACATGGTTGTTCCAAGGTTGTAAAACTGCAGACTACACGCATTTTAAAGAGAGTGTGATGTCCTGGGATATGGCAAAACAATTCAGCGGATTTGGCACAAAAGACAAAAAAGTTTTGTGAGCTGAATGTTTGTAAGCTACTGTGCAGTATGTCTTCTGCTGCAACATTACCACTTTTGCTGTCTGCATTGTCCTACCTGATGTTCCTCGCCCCTTTGACATTTTTTTCTTATGCAGCCTGCATGATAGAAAATGTCAAGCAGAATCAGGATTAGGCTATATTAAAAACATTGAAAAAGCAGCCACGTCCTCGTTTTGTCATGCCGCAGAATGGGCAGCAGCAGGGCAACAAAGGCCACTGCCAACTTCAGGACAGGATGACGAAGCCCTCATTTCTTAAGGCAATGTGCCCCAATTACCACTACACTGTGCAATACAGCGAAACCTCGACAATATGCACCTGCTTAATATATAGTTATGGCTAAAATGTAGTTGCTACGGCTTGAACGGCTGCTACAGAACAGTTGCTACAGATTGAATGGTTAGCGCATACTATTTTCACTATCGCAATTCATCAAACAGCATGTTGCGCTGCAAATGTGTTTTCCTCACTTTTGAAAAAAAATTCTACGCAGAAACTGCAATTCAATCGGTACTCATAAGTTACGTTTCGCTCAGTCAAGCCTCTATACAAGAAGAACTTGATGCACAGAATGCTGCCAGCAGTGGAGTGCGACAAGCAATACTGCATCGACATGCTAGGTGCAATACGCCTCCTAGCCTACTCGTGGCAGCAGACGGATTCTGCTACAATCGAGAACAACTTTGCTCGTGCGTGTTAGCAATGCCGAAAATGAAGAGAATGCTGACGGCTGTGACAGCCTGCTCACAGAGGTGTTGGAGCAACAAGGTAATGCTGAGGCTCAGCAGTTTGAGTTGTTCCAAAATGTAATCGGAGACATAGCAACAACTCCTCACTTATCAGATAGGCAGATTGGTGCCACTGTTGCACCTTGTGAAGCTGAAGATGTAGAGAATGACGATGACGACGGTGACGATGTTGAAGCGTACGATCCAGGTACAACTATGACGGAAGTTGCTGATGCCGTGGCTCTGATGTGGGAATTTGTCGAGAAGAAAGTCCTCGTGGTGAAGTCAGGCCAAGGTCTCTCAGAATTCGAGGATGCTGTTGTCACCTCAAGGCCTCCGTGGTGACAAATGAAACTGACCGACTTTTGGTCCATTACTTTGGATTAAAGTAAGCTGCGTATTGTGAAAATTGCTATTCATGACTTTTCTTCACTTTGGAGAGAGGTAAGTCCATGACTAACTCAAGGTTTTCAGTTTAAGCATGCTACCAGTTAGTACGTATTTTTCCCACGTACCCACCAACGATGTATTAACGAGGTTGTACTGTAAATACTTTTGGTGATCACTTCATGTTGTATGCTTGTTTCTGGGTTTCAAGAGTGTTAGGGAGGTTTCACGTAATTGAGGTCCCATAAAAGTGTGAAGCAGCTAACACACAAAAAAAATTTATATCCCAATGACCTCTCAAAATTGCAGTCTGGGTCATCCCAATAACCTCCCAGGAAGATCCTAATAACCTCCCAGCCTGGGACATCCGTGAAAAGTCTCTTTTTGTTTCACTTGAGATGTTTTCAGGCTGGAAATGGTACATCCCTGGGATGTTCATATATATCAAGTCAGACATTCTTATGACATCCTTAGGGTGTCTTTGTGTCGTCTGATACCGTGACTCATTGGGGCTCGCCGACTGGCATTTGCGTTAAGGGTACAATTGACAAAATGTCAACAATCTTATCCCAAAAGATACAAGAGATCAGAAAGAGTCTGAAGAATGAGAAATGAAGCGGGAGCACAGCCAATGAATGTGCAGCCAAATACTATGTGTAATGCAACTAAACAGTACGCAAATGTCTGAATATTTTCACTTCAGTTTCGCATCGGCATACTCATCCAGACTACGAATAGGAATGACTGCCACTTGTAAACCTATGTGTTGCTGTGTATCGGCAATTATGAGTGCATCCCTTTTGATGCAGTGTCACTCTTCAGGAGTGCACTGCCATCGTTGGCAGTCTTCACTGCCCGAGCTGACTTGATGAGAATTTGAACGAGAGAACTAAGCTCTGCTTCAATGGCCTCAGTTGGAATATCCATGCAATGCTATGCATGCTTCTCATTAAAAGGCAAGTACACTGCAATTGACCCAGCTGAACCGCAATGAGCACAGCTATCTGTGTCACAGCTGCAAAATGTGCTATGAAATTATTTGAACCAAGGGCCCTGCAAGTCTTTATTGAGCTTCAAAAGAAACTCGCAGCACAAAGAAAGCTGAGAGCAAAACGCTCATGAACTAGAAACAGAACCCTGGGATACCCCATCCAAGATAGGAAATTTATGGACCTATTTCTAGGCTCATGAGCAAATAGAAAACAAAAAAATATCCATCTATAAAAAGAACAATTATCAAAGTAGCACAACCAACAGCCAATAGGTACAAAACAATTTTTTTAAATCATAAAGAGGTTTTTGTGGCTTTCAAATTACACTTCCTGTACACTGTCTGAAGATTGTATGTAGCCACAGCTCACTTCAAGGCCAACATCTTCAATGAAATGACAACAGTACACTCACGAGACTTCTGCAAGGCAGTAGCAGGATTCCTGCAAGCTACAAGCTATTGGCAATTAGATTCCTGCCTAGTAAGAAGCTCCTCTAGACATCCCTAATGGCATTTATTTATTTACTTCAATACCTTCAATGTCTGAAGGCATTACAGTACACTGGTTAGTACATACAGTAATCTTTAATGGAAGATTTAAATGTGGAGTATTGAGAATGACTGTTTCTACCACATTCCTCTCTATGACCAGCTTGCTGCTGGTCATACATAGCAATGTAGTACTAACACGGCTGCGCCATGCCACGTAAACACCGTCAGGACGAGTCTGGCAGCGGATCATGTTGGAAGGCGGCCTGCTCGAGATGGAGACAGTTTGCACGTTTCGGCGTGCGCCTTCCCTGCTGATGTCAACAACACGACCAACACAGTCACCTTTCGTGCTGTTTTGGGGAGGCTGTGGCCCGATTTCAGTAAACTCACTTTTTGCTAGACCTCGAAAGAGCAGTGCTTTGGTCTCTGCAACTGTTGTCCGACTGGTCCATTGTCACAGCAGGCTCCTTCACCAAGAGACAGTGAGACAGTGGAGACGAGAAAGCAAATAGGGCGCTGGGCATTGCATTGTTTGCAGAAGACACTAGAAATGTCGCACTCTGCTGGGTGGGTTCAATGTGGTGACATGCTGACAAGCTTGCACTGACAGGCCGGGTGCCAAGAATAGAGGTAGCATTAGGACTGGTCGCAGGTGAATGGGTAGTGGTGATGGGTTGCGGACACCTGTCTATCATTCTTGTCAAAGTCCCCATTGCGTTTTTCTTGAGAGCAGTATCAACGTGCTTGGGCATTGACCTGAGGTTCACTTCGGAGACTCCAGCGCTCGTAGCTTTCACAAGCTAACTTTTATTGGAAGACGAGAGAGTGGCAACAGCTTGGTCTCGTCGGGCATCCCCATGTGGCACCGCAATCTTGTCAAGATTTGCTCTGACCTCACCATTATCCGTTAAATGCTGGCCTCGACCCCTCGCAACATGTGAACGACTGGCACTTCCTGGCTCGTGCTGGGCTTTATTCAGACATTTACACGCGCTTGCGGATGCACGGCACGTCGGTGCATTTTCCTTGGCCACCTTTTCTCCAGAGAACACGTCAGACGAAACAGACAGCGAGCTGATGCATATTCAGAAGGCATCTCCAGTAGCGCCGGTACGTTTCAAATGTTTACAGCCAAGTTAGTCAAAAAGTAGAACATCTCAGTCGCAGTAGCCAGGTCCATCTTCTAAAGCAGCATTCCAGCTCCTCCTTGACACCGATGATGGCACTATGCTTGCCATTCTTGTTGGGCCCACAACTCGTTTGTCACTTCTTTCAGCGACAGGGCTTGCAAGATGCTGGTGAGCAATGCTATCTTTGCCAGTCAGGACACTGACAGGCAACGTACGAGCATTGAGGCACTTACTTTAAGCGCCCTTCATGCTCATGTTTGTGCTGCCTTTTGAAGGCATGGATCTTAAGGGCATTGCGCTCGAAGTCGCAGGTTCAATACGGTGCAGCTTCTCGTGTTGCACTGCCTTTGCTTTCAACATGTCGTTTTAAACCTGTGGATGTATTTTTTTTCTCTTTTCAAATGTACTGCTTGTGCATAGCTTCTTCCATTGTTTCCTCTATTCTTTACAGTGCTCTTCAGCTTTCCAACATAGGACCTGCGTAGCTATTCCGAACAGTCAAACTTGGTAATGGCTGTGGCAGCTAGGGATCCACTGGACGCAGCCCAGTGGGAGACGCGGGTGTGCAGGAAGAGGTCAGTAGTGAGTCCCTCGCTTGCCCGTGCCATGTGTGGTTGCTCTGCTTCCGCACGCACACCACGCTAGGCGAAATATGGTGCACCTTCAGCACAACATTTGGGAGGTCCCAATTCTTACGCCTTCCATTTGAAATTGCGCCACCACCTGAAGTCTTGCAGAAGGCGATAAATGAAGTTTTCGAAGGCCTGTCGGGCACGCACGTCTGGGGCTCATCGCAAGAAAAGCACAATAAACGCCTATGCGCAGCGCTGGCTGCAGCGAGCAATGCTGACACTAAACAAAGAGAAATGCATTTTTGCCACAACCGAAGCAAGATTCTTGAAGTACCGAATTAGAAAAATTGAGATAAAGCCCGTTGCAGGTCTAATCGAATGTGATGCTACCGTATTTACACGATTGTAGGTCGACCCATTTCTTCAAATTTGACAATCCCATGTTGGGGGGTCGACTTAGAATCGAAACCGAACCGTGTACCACTAGTAGCGGCAAGAGAAACGAGAAATCAGGGGTGCTACAGCGTGGTTACAACATTGCACCTACGTCTCCGTGGTTTCGGTAGAAGCGGAGCGTACCGTATTTACCGTATTGCATACATTTCGATGGCGCGCACCACGAGCGCACGGCTCTTGTGGGAGCATCGATCATGGCAGAGCTGCCGTTTGGGGGGTATTGATAGTTGGCGGAAGAGCCGTCGTTTGGGGGGTATGGTAGTTGGCGGAAGAGCCGTCGTTTGGGGGGTATTAGTAGCTGGCGGAAGAGCTTTTCTTTGAGATACGTTTGTTTTCGACGGCCGCGCGCATCTGCCACTTCTGCTGTTGTGCTGAATCGTCGCGCCTGCCATGAGTGGCAAGAACTTTCAGTGGTCGTTCAGCATTCAAACGGGCTGCTATCCTCCATGCCGAGGAAACTAACAACTGCGCAGCGGGACGCAAGTTTGGAGTCAGTGAACGTGTGGTGCGGCAGTGGCGGCTTCAGCACGAGGAAATTTGGCCTCCCTGGTTACTATGTGCGCGTGGGTCCTCTCTGCGTGGGCGGCTGTACCGCGCGATGTCGTGGTGCAGTCGTTCGCGAAGTGTGGACTCGCACTTGATGACGACGTGCTGTGGGACCGCACAGCTATGACGGCAGCAGTGCCAGTGAGGTCGACTCTAGTGACGATGAGTAGTCTTAGCAACCCCATCAATAAATTTCCCTTGTGAGAATGCACTCGCGTGGTTTTTCTCCACCCCCCCCCCCCTCCTTATTTTTGAGACATGCAATTTTGGGGGGGTCGACCTACATTCGAGTCGACTTACAATCGTGTAAATACGGTAACATGCCATGGCCATCATGCAAGCAGGAAGTCCAAAAGGTCTCAGGTGTTGCGAACTACCATGGCAAATTCATACTCCATCTCTCAAGGAGAACTGAGGCTCTAAGGTGCTTGATCAAGAATGATGTTGCATTTGTATGGCAGGCTAATCATGACAAGGAATGGAAGGAGCTTATTTGGGCTTCGACGTCAGCTCCTATGTTTGCAATGTTCAACCTATCGAAGCAAATTAACCTGTCAGCTGATGCGTCAAGCTTTGCTGTAGGTGCTGCACTGTTTAACCTTCATGGTCAAGATTGCCGTCCAGTGGCTTATGCATCAAGGGTGCCCTCAAATGCTCAAACAAGATATGCACAAATTGAAAAGGAACTCCTGGCAGTAACTTTGCATTTGAGCACTTTAGGGAGTTCGTTGTCAGGTTCCCAGTGATTGTCGAAATGGACCACCGACCTTTGCTTGCCTTTTCACTGAAGAACTTGAGTGAAATGCCTTAAATTAGCCTCAATTAGTCTCAAAAACCGCTTGCATTTTTTGAGACTAATGCCCTTTGATATCACTTTACAGTATGTTCCTGGGAGGCAGCTGCTCTTGGTATACACTATCAAGGATCTAGAGGACTGAACCTTGCAGCGCAGAGGATGAACAAGACGTATCTATCCATTCAACCAGAGTACTGGCCAATACAGTCTGCACTGGCTTGTGCCACCCAAGATGATCCATACCTCAGCCAAGTAGTGGAGTCACTTCAGAAAGGGAGACCGGTCTTGGGAGAACTTTCACCGCTCTCACCGAAACCGTCACATGTTGACGGTGTGCTTCTACGAGGAAGCAGGGTGGTTATCCCAAAGAGTGTGCGAAGAAATAGAGAATCAACAGCTTTGATCATAGAACACAGTCAAGCTCTAATGTGGTTTGAGCATAGAGGTCAGTTATCACTAAAAGTATTTCAAAAAATTATTACATAAGTAGGTGTTTTGGTGTTCATACAGACACATTGTTCACACAGATTTGGCAGTAAAGGAAACAACTTATAAATGCTTGAGTATTGGTAAGAGGTATTTGGCATAGATATGATAATTCTTTTTGATTCTGGTAAAGACATTCGCACTTGACTGAATAGTCAAGGTTTCTAAATGTAGAAGTCTGATTTTACTCCACTGCCACAAATTTGACATGGCTAGTTGTTGAGCTTGTTGGTTCATAATTTCTTGCAGTGGAAAAGGGCGTGAAAGCACTGAATGAAACCACTGCATAAGAAAGAGTTGTAAGTGATGTTCCTTCCTATCGGTTTCTTTCGTTGCTTTCACGTCTTTTTCCGCCACAAGAAATGTTAAAATCATCCAAGTAATTCCTATGTTTGGTGTTTTATGCATGTTCACCAGTGGCATATCCTAGAATGCATGCCTTGTAGACATTGTTCCTGTGCTGCCTAACTAAACTGTTTAGATTCCCTATTGCCCCAGTATAAACAAATTTAGAATCATTACATGAAACTTTGTAGATGATTCCAGAAAACTTGGTGCACAGCAAGCAGCTACACTCACAAGTGACCCTTGCTTCATACAGGAAAAAACAGCGAATTCCAATGCGTTCGTCCTCAAATAGAGTAATATCCCTTCGTCATGCATGGGAAAGGTAAGACCTTCTCCAAAAGCAAAATGGAGGGGTGTTAGTTTGCATAAAGTACACTTTCCACCTCTCCTTTCATTGGGCCAGGTGGCAGCAGGTGGGCCAGGTGGCTATTCACATTCTTGCAAAGGTGTTCCACCATATGAAACACCTTTCATATTGTGAAACTGTTCTTCACTGTCACGTGGTAGTGACAGTCAAGAACACAGTAGCAAAACTGTGAATGATGAAACTCTTTTGGGGGACCTGTGCCCAGAAAAGCAGGCTACACTCGGAGCATGACTATAGGAGGGTTGCACTCTACGTCATCCGCGTGGGGCGCTAGCGGCGTCCGCGGCTGCCGCCATCTTGGAGGTCGGCATCCCGTCTGCCCTTTCGCGACGGCGAGCGGCGGCGAGCGATTGTGTTCGTGGTATGTCTCGACGGGCAGAACAATGAGGCTTAGTGCCTACGCGCATGACCTCCGGGGTCCGGAGAAACGTCGTTACGAGGAGAAAGTTCATCTTTGCAGTGGCGTCGACCCATATGACTACGACGGCGACGAAGCTGTGTGCGACGTGAACCTTCTTCCGCGTGTGGAGTTCACGGACATAAAAGACTACCTCGTTCACGGCACAAGTTTCGTGACCAGGGAGGACCTAAAGGCCTACAAGTCGATGGAGGCCCACAACTATGTAACAAGTGGATGGGTGCAACAGCCACGGGTGAGGGACCTCGGAGACGGCCGCTGCGTCGTCGTCGGAAATGTAAGTAGCGATCACCTTCCCGCTGCTTGGTCAAAGTACGCGAACAGATCGGTCTTGTCGCCGGTCACTTCGCTTGACGTATTCTTCGTGTACGTAAATGCTTAGCCGTTTGCAAGTACCTCTGCGCGGTGACACAAATGGCATCCTGGGACCTGTGACTTATTACATGCGTAAGTTAGATTGTGGTTGAGCCCATTATCCGCTTGCAGTGCTGTTTCATTTTTTTTTCTACTTTTGTGCCATTTGCATGACAGAGCGGACACTAACAAGATTGCTCTACTTTTTTAGGTACGACACTCGCAGGCATTTTGTGACAAGCCATTCGAGCCTTGGCTCTTAGCAAAAGAAGACGGCGAGATCGTGAATGCTCACTGCACTTGCAAGGCGGGCCTCGGGGAGGCTTGTTCACACATTGCAGCCCTGTTGTTTTACATAGAGGTTGTGGTGAGAATGAGAGATGGCAAAGCATGCACCGATGAAGAGAATGCCTGGCTGCCACCCTATGTGCGGCACCTTGAAGGCAAGCGGTGCTCTGATGTGGATTTTGCTTCAGCACGAGCCAAGAAAGTACGCATGGATGCAGGAGAAGCAAGCCGTGTTTACAGACGGCAGGGCAAGACCGTTAAAAGTACCACAGACGAAGAGTGGTCATCGTTTTTGTCGGCCTGTCATGGGAGCAGGAACCGGCCAGTTCTCTTATCTGTACACGAACCATATGCACAAGATTTTGTTCCAGTTGCCGTGAAATTCCTGCAGGCCATCCTGACAAACTTGCACAAAGACGAAGCTCCAGGAACCGATGCCGCTCTGAGAGAGCACTGCACAGAAGTAATGAGGACCCTTACCATTGAGCCACAGGTATGGTCACTGGACTTTAATTTGTGTTCAGAACGTGGGCCTCTTGTAAAACAGTTAAGATTATTTATCCAAATATGCATGCATGTTATTCTGATTGCAGGTTGCTACCTTGGTTGAAGCAGAGACGAAAGAGCAAGCGAAGTCCACCAAGTGGTTCGCATTTCGAGCAGGCCGCATCACAGCATCAAATGCCAAAGTAGTATGTAGGACTTCCATAACCAGCCCCTCTCTCTCGCTGCGGAAGAAGATTTGCTACCCTCAAGACACAAGGTTCTGGTCCCCGCAGACAGCATGGGGTAGGGACCGTGAAGAAGTAGCACGAAGAGCATACACAAGTGCCTCGGCCAGTATTCACGTGAACTTCAAGTGCGTTGTTTCAGGTCTGCAGATATCCCAAGAGCAGCCATTCTTGGCTGCTACGCCTGATGGCCTCATCAGTTGCACCTGCTGTGGTGATGGGGTGCTTGAGATCAAGTGCCCATACAATGGCCGCGATAAAACCGTGGGGGAGCTGGCAATGACTCAATCAGCTTGCATAGTTTTGCAGGGAGGAAAGCTGAGGCTTCGGACAGATCATGCCTACTATTACCAGGTACAGCTGCAAATGTTTGTGTGCAAGAAGACGTATTGTGATGTCGTTGTGTGGACAACAAAAGATTTTGTCACGCTGAGAGTCTACAAAGTTTCTAGCCTGTGCAAATCAATGGTGCAAAGATGTCAGCTTTACTTTGAGTGTGTTGTGCTCCCTGAACTCTGCTTCAGTCATTGGACCAACAGAGGCAGCTGTGACACATCAGAAGAGGAGGCTCAGGACTCTGAACCACCTACTGATGTCCTGTATTGTGTGTGCCGAAAGCCAGAGTCTGGCAAAATGATAAGGTGCGACAGTGGTTCGTGCAAGTTCAAGTGGTTTCATTTCGACTGTGTGAACTTGCAAAGGGCACCTCGAGCAAAGAAGTGGTATTGTGCTGAATGCAAGGAGCTTATGAGTAAGGTGTAATTGTCATTGCATAGTTGTGAACTACTTAGTGACGTCCTGTATTGTGTGTGCCAAAAGTCAGTCTAGCAAAATGTTAAGGCGTGACAGTAGTTCGTTCAAGTGGTTTCATTTTGAGTGTGTGTCAACTTAAAGAGGGCACGTCGATCAAAGTAGTACTGCGCTGAATGGAAACAGCTGTGAGGTGTAATTTTCATTGTCTAGTCATGTTATTTGCAAGGGAGAGAGTGTCTAGTCATGGGTGAGAGAGTGTGTCTAGTCATGTTATTTGCAAGTGTGAGAGAGACTTGCACATGGTTACACTGTCTTGAATTGAATTGTTGCAAAATAAATTACAATTTGTGTTGCAGAGTTGTGGTGATTGCAAATGAACACTGAAGTTTTGGATTGTATCAGTCTTCGCAATAGCTCGCCCGCCCTTCAATGGATTATTATTGGTCAATGCACAAAATATACACAGAAGAGGGTCACAGAGCACAAGCAGTTAAAGGGACCTCCCGGTATGTAGTAAAGAAAACAATATGAAGTATCACAGTGAAGTACACAGAAAAAAAGAATTTTTATTACAGAATAGTAATACAAAACCATGCTGGTAATGTAAGTAAAAAAAATGTAGATATAATCATTGCTGAGGAGCACGATGTTGCCTTCCAATCGTAAGCTACTGAAATATTTCCCGTTAATCTTGATTCCTACTCTTCCCAATCCAGTCATTTGAAAATACTTCACACATCTAGCCAAAAGGGACCAGGGAATCGCAGAGGTTAGCTAGAGCTGCACACACAAATGTTATTTTGTCGAGCACTGTTGGGCCGTCTTCATCTGCAGTGAGCACTTCGACGGGTAGTGTGTGCTTTAGTATGCGAAACTTGTTCCGTAGCAAACCGATCACCCTTTACACATGTATGCGCACATTAGCGACCCTGCGTGTTTTCTCTACCTGGAAAGCCGAAAGTTGTGGCTTGCCTTTTGTGAATGCAGGCATCACCAACCTAGCGGAACGTATTCCCACGGAGTCCGATATCGTGAAGCCTCTGTCCGCTAGAACCATGTCGCCAGGTAGAAGATTGTCAAGCACTTTGCAGCCTTCAGTTATAGCCTTGTCACTAGTGCGGCCACACCAGCCACGTGATATGAAGGTTATATTTCCCTGAGGGGCAATGCCAATGAGATATTTAACTGTATTGTGGTTTTTATAGGTAGACCATGTCTGTGATCGAAACAGCATTGATGAAGGTCGTTCTATAAACACCTCAAAGCAGTCGAGTATGACAACTACGTCTGTCCCAAATGATTTCCTAAATACCATTGGCATTGTTTTACGCAAGACCTCACGTTTTGGCCATACTACTGCTCGTTCAAGACGAACGAAAGCGACGTCTAGCCACTTGTTGATCACTCGCGAGATTGTGGCCCGGGACACATGGAACCTGTAAGCAATATGTACAGTTAACTTCACAGAATGAAAACAAAGTCCAGAGTAATGTAAAAAATAAGCACCTGTAAGCCAAATCTTGCAATGGCACGTTGAGGCGGAGACGAATGAGGAAGACAAGCATTTCCTGGAACTTTGTCAAGCAGTTCTGGCTTGTATGAGATACACTTCCTTCTAAAAGCAGGAAAAGTGCCCACAACAGATCAAAGCTTGGCAACCCAGTGTAAAACTGCAGCATGTCTGGTTTCTCTTTGAGGCAGTCTTCAGTCAGCATGTGAGTGCCAAGCTTGCTTTTGGTGTCAACCAATTCCGAGAGGAGACGGTTATTTTCATCCTCAAGCAGCTTTATTTGAAGCATTGTTAGCTCTGTGTTTTGCCCAAAGTCTCTCTTCTCTGAAAAGATGTAAATAGCAGACAAGACATTCAACAAACAGCACTGCTTGGGTTTATGTTTATCATGTGAATGAAATTGCGTAACACATACCAGTACCGCTGCATTCTTCCTGGATGGTTATCTCAGGCTCTTCAACTTCTGCATTATCGTTTTCGCATTGCAGTGGCATGGGAAGCGCGCTGTCATCATCTAAGCAGGGTTGCAGTGGCTGGAGCGGCTTGTGCTTTTTTTGCAGCCTTTTTAGATGCCTGGTGTGTCTGTGAAGAGTAGAATTTAGTAAGTAATGTGTAAATGAACAAGTATCAAGAGATAAGGCTGCACCGTTTCTACGTAGATTCGAAACTCCGCTAGCGATCATACCGGGATAGTGAACTGTCGCTGCTCCTTGGCTTTCCGTGTCCAAGATGCAGAGACGGCGCCCAGTCCGGATCAGTTTCAGCCATTGCGTACGAAGGGCGTCCTGCGAAACGCAGCCAGCAGCGATGTCATTGCTAATATGCTTAGCGGACTGCTTCCTCAACAAACCAGCGACGTAGCCCGCGCTCGTCTACCGATGCGTAAACAGTCCGTAACACGCCGCAGATTTACACAGTACCTACCTAGAGCAAAGTCGCTCCGTCAAATCTTGCATATGTTCTGCAAGCTTAACGAAAATAAATTATTTGCCACACAAGCGATAGTGATTTATCGAAATGTCCAAGTCTTTAGTTTTTACTTTACTGCTAATGCGTTTAACCGACTGTTTCTTGAGCATGCAGCAGCCCGCGACGTAGCGCGCGCCCGTCTCCAGCTGCGTAAACAAAGGTGTTTAACACGCCGCGAAAACTGCGCGTTTCAAGGCAGCTTAAAGCAAAAGCCGACCGCTTTGACATTGCTCGAAAACTTACCGGAAATGAAGTGTTTACCGCACACGCGGTAGTGGGTTGCAGAGTTGTCCAGGTCTTTCCGATTGATACGCCGGAGCCACTCCGCTCTTCGTCGCTCCGTGACATCTTTCGTATGCTTGCACTGATTTACGATGACTTTTGGGATGCAGAAAAAGCCGACATCGGATGCGTTCTCATCTCCGGGCTTCTTTTTGGTGTGGTTGTTGCAACCAAACACGGCACAGTTCACCATTTTCACTGAAGCACTCCCGCGCTATCGTACCTCGCTTTCCCCGCGCATACGTTCGTCCGGCTGGGCGACCCGAATCATGGCGGAGCAGTCGTTTCGACGCTGGCGCCATCTCGGGGGCGCCGCCCTGTGAAACCCTCCTATAGCGGCGAACACAGTCAGTGATCATTAAAAATGTGACCTGTGAGTCAAGCATGTCGGCGTTTATAAATGAGTCATCGAAGGTTTCAGAGTTAGAGGCCCTAGCTTTCCGCGAATCCGCGAAAAATCACGGAATTGATGTTTTTTCGCGGAAATGCGATTTTTTTTAAATTGATTTTTGAGGCAGTAGTGAAACGCTGTTTCTCGCAGTTTTCACAAGATGGCGCTACAGTAGCCGACCGAATTTCCGGACTTCGCGGGGACTGAAAAATAGTCCGAAAAACCGAACAGTCAAAAAAAAACTACCCCCCCCCCCCCGATTAAAAAAAAAATTGAGGCTGAGAGCGGCTTAAGAAAAGTGTCGCAGTTTCGCCCAAAAGGCGAAGCATCGATTGCAATTGCAAATTAATAGACAGCGATACGAAGTACGGATGTTAGTTTTATCGGCCGTATAAAGTTGTAAATATGCGCTTAGTAACTAAATAAGCACGGTGTCACGCGCGCACAGATTAAACCGATGACCGCGGGCAAATTGACCTTCGCGCTGTCTATTCTCTCGCTTCAATGCGAAAAAAAAAAAAAAAAAAAAAAACAGCGCATACGAAGCTACTGGCACTCGGCGCACGCCCGTTGTACGCATCGCAGATCGCTTTCAAGATACGGTGCCTGCGCGGCAGCTCCGTCGGCAGCAGCCGCAAGAGCTGAACGCAACTCTCCACCGTCACCGTCGCCTTCCCCCCGTGCCCCGCGAGCGAAGTCCGCGCACCTCCGGCCGCCTTCCTCTCTCGCATGCGCGAGATTAAATTGCGCTTGCCGGCTGACCCTCGCAAGCTTTCACCCGCACACAGCGTATGGCGCAACCGAAACATAAAAAAAAAAGAAAAACGGATTCCACTTAAGTGATTATGACGATAGTGCTGAGCTGACCGAAAGAAAAAAAAAAAAAGCAAGTGCCGCTTTTTGGCACGTTTTGTCGGCCAAGGAAGAGTGGGCATGGCCTCGGAGATGGGAGATAGCGTGTGTCTACTAATCTTGAAGGCTATACAAGGGGGCCAAGCGAGCGGAAAATCCAACATGGCGGCTGTTACATATACCTTATGTCTGTTCAATGTTGCCGCGGAATTTTGCAGATTTCTCTACCTTGATTTGCAGAATTTCAAATTTTCCACCGCAGAAAGGGGCTCTATTCAGAGTAATCACTGGTGCCAGCATGTCTTCCAGAAAGTACTACACAATTCGCGTCGCACATGCAATCAGATTACACAAAGTTCAGTGACAATGAACAGAACAATGAAAAATATTCGAGAAACTTCTGATACATGCAGGCACGTCCTGCGCTGAACGATAACGTTCGTTAGCCAGTGAAAAGCAGTCACCTGAGAAAGAAACAAGCACATGTGTCAATATGATACGGCGCATAGCGCTTACTTATTTGGAGGATATTAATACCCAGCAAATAATGCAAGCTGCACAATATTTAGAATTTTGATAATAGCAGACGATCTCCATTATGTGGACTTTCCCATTTCTTAACAGTGTTTCCAGTTGATACTGCAAAACCTTGAATCTGCTTGTTGGTTTTTACAGCACATGGTAGCGAGTTTCATTCTGTGAGAGCTTTATTAAAACGTACCAACATGCAAAAGAGTATCTGACTTGCCACGATAGCTTCGGTCTTCTGCTGCTGAATGCGAGTTTGGTTTCTGGCCACAGTGGCTGCATTGTGATTGGGACAGAATGCAAAAGTGCTCATGTGCTATGCTTCGAGTGCTGGTTAGACAAACCACAGATGTTTGAAATGAATTCACAGCCCTCCACTAAGGCAGCTCTGTAGCCCGTCATTTCCTCTGGGATGCAACTTCAAGTTTTCAGTTTAAATATGCAAACTAATTATTAGTAATGCAACTGCCTTGATTGGTATAAAAGGCTTTCGAGATAGTGCAATGCTACAACTGCAAGCGACCCATTTCACCTCAATGAAGGTCATGTAAGAACATAACATGAGTCAACATGAGTCAACCTGACTTGTTGTGAAGTCGTCCGTTGAGGCCATTCTGTTATCAGAGTCAAGGGACACCGAAAGTCTGTTTGTGAAACTGAATATTTATGGTCATGTTTTTGTTTTATGTGCGGTGTACAGGCCACCAGAATAATACCAAATAATACCAGAAGAGCTTGCACACTGTGTTGCTACTGTCTGTCATAAAAAGTAGGCTGGAGCAGCACCTGAAGCCTTTTCGCGATAGACTGTCAGTTTTGTAATTTAGGACCAATATGTGTGTCAATGTTGTGTTTCATTCTTTCTCGCATATGCAGGTGCAGTTTTTTTACAACGATATCCAAGATCATGGAGAGAGCCTCGCTCGCGATATCTGAGCGGAGAGAAGAGTTCGCGAAAATGTGTTGTAGGTGAAGTTTAAACATGCTCCATGTTACGAGATCGAGCTCATGGTTGGAAAACCAAGTTTTTGCGACGCCGGTGAGATAGAAGGCAACGCGCCGCAGTTTTGCAGATTCGTCCCAGTGATTAAAGTCACTCACGTGGTCGTATTGGTCGAACCAGTCTTCAACGTCGTCACTGCGAAGTCCAGCAAACACCGGTGATAATGATGATGATTAATGGGGTTTTATGGCGCAAGGGCCACGGAAGGCCAAAGAGCGCCAGACAGTGGTATGATGTAGTTGATGTTGTGGTTAATTTCAGGTGGTATATGCAACACTGCTGTATAGAGGCGTAAAAACTTTCGCTGTAGAGTGCATAAAATGTATACTTAAATAAAATTATGACAGTGATACTTATAATGTACCGTGACATGTTGGGCGAAAATAAAAGGTGTACTACGAAGAAGTGATATACTAAAATATGTGACTGTCAGAAGCACTACTGCCTCATCAGGGCCCTTCGAGATTAAGGGCCTGGAGGCATGCGCTACACAAAGCGCTACCGTCGCAACAGCGACTTCTCAAGAGACGCCGCGTTACGAATTTTTGGGGCTGATAACATGCAATAAGTGGACTTCATTGAAAAAGTCTAGTACTGATTTCATGTTAAAATAGCGGTTCATTACCAAAGAACATTGCTGGGTGAAGAGGAATAGATTGTCTGTACGCAAGAGGACAGTGTTTTTTCCTTTCAGCATCTGCTTCCCGACACTCCAGTAGTACATGAATGACGGTCAACCTCTCACTATATTTCCCACAGATTGGAGGTTCATCACCGGTCAACAAGTGGTTGTGCGTGCCGTAACAAAGTTCGGACAATTAGACAATGTCACCACTATTGCAAGTGTGTCAATCCCAGTCCAAGACGACATCTCTGTGATACGGCAAGTAATTAAAGAAGAGCTCGCACACCTTAAAGTTGTCGACAACGCTCATGTCTGCCATCAGTGTGCATTTGACGAGCGCTCTCATGTGCTACCGGCCACCTGGACACGTCAGGGTTACCGGGAGCCTCGCAGGCCCTATGCTGATCGTGTGGACAGCAGCAACTGGCGACCGCAACCGACAAGTCTGGAACGCCGACATGATGCACCACAACGATTTGTTCCGCGGGCGCCTCCCTCCTACAACCAGCCTGCGAGTTCCTTTTCACCCATGCCACCCATGTCGCCCGTGACAAGCCGCGACTCCCACATTTGCTACAGCTGTGGTGTGCCTGGACAAATTGCTAGGTATTGCCACCGTCGCCAGCACCGTGCTCCTTGGTTTAATACCTATACCCCCCGAGTGCCCGCTGACGAGCCCTGGCAGTTTCCCAGTTCCTTCCAACGGCTGCAGCAGGGACGCACGAACCACAGTTACTCTCCTGTCTCCGAGCGCAGCCTCACACCACCACCAACACGACAACGGCGCTCTCCGTTACCTTGTCATCGCTCGTTGTCACTGTCGCCGCTGGGAAACTAGCTGGTGCGACCGACGGGGGTGAGGCCGCAATAGATTCATTTTCATCAAGACCCCCTTGTGCGATCATGTTTAAAAACAAAGTGTGTGTTTCAGTGGACAATGTGACTACTTTTGCTTTAATTGACACCGGGGCTGCAGTTTCTGTTATGAGTCTGGCCTTCAAAAATCGTCTCGGACAAAAAGTTATGTTTTCGTGGGATCGGAACGCTACCTTTCGCGGAGTTGGCGGGGAAGTGTTACGCCCTCTTGGTGTTTGTTCTGCTACAATTACGGTAGGGGACCAGTCATTTCGGAGTGAATTTACTATGCATGCACCCGCAACGCATGACATTATATTAGGAATTGATTTCTTACGTGAGTGGGGGGCAACTTTGGATTGTGGCACTGGCACGATTTCTCTTCGCCGCAACGCGCGAACCCCCATAACAGATAGCACCAGTGATGCCGCGGACGTTCTCTCTGTGTCGCAAGATGTGTGCTTACCCCCTCAGAGAGCAATGTTTGTACCCGTGAACTCTTCTCGCCCTCGTACGGGTTCATGCTGTGGTTTAGCCGAGCCCGATTACAATAACGCACTCGAGAAAAACGTGAGTCCCCCGCTCCCTCGTGGTCACCACTGATGGTTGTACTCGTTTGTGGACAGTGAAAGTTTCAACGCAATCGATAACTTTGCCGCTCAGACTTAAATTAGCGAGCTTTGAGGAACAAGCCATTGTCAGCGTCGGAATGATCGAAATGACTACTGGAACGAAATCCAATCCTGATTCCAGTCATGATTATTCTAATGACTTTAAGCGCATGATTAACAAGTCGTTGTCTTCTAGTGTTAATTGTCGGAGTCATGAGGGAGGTTAGTGGCCGATTACTGCACCAGGGAGGCCAATTCCTGTTCTGGTGAGGGAGTGACTTTGATGAAACTTAGTGGGCCTGCCTAGTTTGGTTGCACCTGAACTAGTATAGCCCCACTAGCTCTCGGCAATATGTATTTTTTTTCTTTGCCGGTGTCAGGCACCACTCCATGCCTGAAAATCTGGTGGAATGGAGCAGGATTCGAACTTACGACCTTCAGATTTGAAGTCGGGTGTTCTACCTCTACTCCACGCCACCACTAAACATTCATCAATCAACATTCATCAATCAGGTAATCGAGAAATCTGCGGAGTACAATCAACCTCTCTATATGGCTTTCATAGATTATGAAAAGGCATTCGATTCAGTAGAGATATCAGCAGTCATAGAGGCATTGCGTAATCAAGGAGTGGAGGAGGCATACGTGAATATCTTGGCAAATATCTACAAGGATTCCACAGCTACCTTGGTTCTCCACAAGAAAAGTAGAAAGATACATATCAAGAAAGGGGTCAGACAAGGAGACACAATCTCTCCAATGCTATTCATTGCATGCTTAGAAGAAGTATTCAAGCTCTTAGACTGGGAAGGGTTAGGAGTGAGGATCGATGGCGAATATCTCAGCAACCTTCGGTTTGCAGATGACATTGTCCTATTGAGCAACAATGGAGAGGAATTACAACAAATGACTGAGGACCTTCATCGAGAAAGTGCAAGAATTGGGTTGAAGATGAATATGCAGAAGACAAAGATAATGTTCAACAGCCTGGCAAGGGAACAAGAATTCAGGATCGCCAGTCAGCCTCTAGAGTCTGTAAAGGAATATGTTTATCTAGGTCAATTACTCACAGAGGACCTTGATCATGAGAAAGAAATTTACAGAAGAATAAAATTGGGTTGGAGTGCATACGGCAGGCATTGACAAATCCTGACAGGGAGCTTACCACTGTCGTTGAAAAGAAAAGTGTACAATCATTGCATTCTACCGGTGCTAACATACGGGGCAGAAACTTGGAGGTTAACAAAGAAGCTCGAGAACAAGTTAAAGACCGCACAAAGAGCAATGGAACGAAAAATCTTAGGAGTAACGTTAAGAGACAGGAAGAGAGTGGTGTGGATCAGAGAACAAACGGGGGTAGACGATATTCTAGTTGACATTAAGCGGAAGAAATGGAGCTGGGCAGGCCATGTAATGCGTAGGATGGATAACCGGTGGACCATTAGGGTTACAGAATGGATACCAAGAGAAGGGAAGCGCAGTCGAGGACGGCAGAAAGTCAGGTGGGATGATGAGGTTAGGAAATTCGCAGGCGCAAGTTGGAATACGCTAGCGCAAGACAGGGGTAATTGGAGATCGCAGGGAGAGGCCTTCGTCCTGCAGTGGACATAAATATAGGCTGATGATGATGATGATGTCTTCTAGTGAGCAGTGTCTACTTGAAGGAGTGCTGGCTCGCTACGCCACGGTGTTTGATTTTGCTCAGGCCCAACGAGCATCCCATACACCACCGGTGTCTCGTATGCAACACCGCATCCATACAGGACAAGCAACGCCAATTCGCCAGAAGCCTTGTCGCGTTTCACCTTCAGAGAGAAAAATCATCGCGGAGCAGGTCGAAGAAATGTTACGGAAGCGAGTGATCCAGGAATCATGTAGCCCCTGGGCTGCTCCTGTAATCCTAGTCAAGAAAAAAGACAACTCGTGGAGATTCTGTCTGGACTATCGCCGCCTAAACACCATCACAAAGAAAGACATGTAGCCCCTACCACAAATAGACGACGCCGTTGACTGCCTCCATTCCACGTCGTATTTCTCTTCTGTTGATTTAGGGTCAGGGTTTTGGCAAATTCCAATGCACCCCTCAGACAAGGAGAAGACAGCCTTTGTAACACCTGATGGCCTCTTCGAGTTCAACGTTATGCCCTTTGGCTTATGCAACGCTCCAGCGACATTTGAGCGATTTATGGATACGGTGCTCCGTGGACTCAAATGGGAAATTTGCATGTGCTATTTAGATGACGTCATTATATATGGCAGGACATTTCACGAGAACAATCAGCGCCTGTCGGTCTTTCTTGACTGTATCCAGCAAGCGGGCCTTATTTTGAACTCTAAAAAGTGTCATTTCGGTGAGCGTCAAGCGCTTCTACTACGTTTTCCGGTCAACAAAGACGGCATACGACCAGACCCTGAAAAGATAGCAGCGGTTCGTGACTTCCAACAGCCACAGACGGTGAAAGACCTGCGAAGTTTTAGGGGCGTAGCTCCTCTTAGTCTAACCTTGTCACGTCTCCGTTAACCGGCGTATCTCCCGTTGAACGGCAGTATCTCTCGTATAATGCAATAGATGGCGCTGTCTCATAGAAGTACATACAAACTGCAGTTCAGGGACGATATTCTAGGTGGCGCTGTACACAATCTGTCGTCATCACCATTTCTCGTCTTATTTCCTAGATGGCGTTGGTCCAATAGAATTGTGTGCAATATGGCGCTTGTGTGAATCGACACTAGATGGCGCTGGAAGCGAGCGCCTCTCATTTCTTGGATCGTCGCCGTACGTGTCGGATCGTTGGTGGAGCATGGACGATGCGCAGCGGCGGGCGCGGATGGCCGCTGCGGCTCGTGCTCGTCGGCAGGATCCCGCGGTGCGAGCTTGAGAAGCTGCCGCCAAGCGAGCACGGCGCCTGGCAGATCCCGAGACGGTGCGCGCCAATGACGCCGCGGCGAAACGTGCACTGCGATCAGCGGACTCCGGAATGCGAGAGCGGGAAGCGGCGGCTCAGCGAGTCGCTCTTGATCGCAAGACGGGCGTCGCGTGTAAGCGAGTCCAGTTTCCGCTGGTGGAGGCGAGTGATATAACCGTGCACAAGTCACAAGGGGGTACCTACTCCTCCAATGTTTATGGGTACGATAAAACGCACCCGCAAAAACTCGTTTACGTTGCAATCAGTCGATGTACCAAAATCAATAACCTGTATCTCACTAATGCAAAAGGCGACCACTGCTTCTACCACAAACGCAAGAACGAAGACACCACAATGCTCAGCGAGTTCAGGCGACTCGAGCAACAGAAACTCTCCACAGTCACTGGAAGATTCCTTCGTGCGCGCGAAGAGGTTGATGCGGCAAACGAGTTTACCTTGGCCCTGCTCAACGTTAGATCCCTCAACGCGCACGCGCGGGACGTCGAAAGGGACCCTGTGCTCACAGAGGTGGACGTGCTCTGCTTCACCGAGACGTGGAACGCAGCCAGGCCTTTCGTGAGCGGATACATACCCGTGACATGCACCGAAGACGCAGAACGTACAGCCGGTGGGGTGGCCGTCTACGTCAAGCAAAAGATCCCTGCTGTGAACCTACAAGTGCCGCTCACCAGCCAGAGTCATCAAGGTGAATATGCTGCGGTCGAATTTGGTGACTCGGGTATCGTCGTCATGGTCATGTACCTAGCGCCCAACCTATCCAACGGGGACGTAAAGTTCTTCGTGGACACCGCGTGCAAAGACTAGCGCCAAATACAGAAACAGACCGTTCGTGCTCGTGAGTGACTTTAATGTCGACATATCGGACTGCTCCACCAACGATTGGCTCGTTCAGCACATGGCCATCAGATACTTGCTCAGGTGCATCTCCCTAGACCACCTTGCACCTACTTCCGTGCGGGGGTCGTGCATAGACATTGTGTTTGCTAACATTCCCCTTAAACCGGTACTCGAACCCCTAGCTGTGCACTTCTCCGACCACAAGTGCGTAATATATAAAGGTAACTTGAAATCTCAATAAAAGTTTTCTTCACCGTACCTCACGTGTTTGCATGGTGATTTTATCGGGCGAACTTCTCGGAGGATTAACGGTATCACCAATAACCTCCGGAGCTTCGCCCACCTCACCATCATTCACCTCGTGGATATGTTGTGATTTTTTTTGGCCTTTGCTTGTATTTCCGACGGTTTATCAAGTATTTCGCACAGCTTGCCTCTCCCCTGACGTCTCTCCTTCACAAAGACACGCCGTACTTGTGGACTGCTGATTGCGACTCTGCATTTCGACAGCTGAAATTTTTGCTGACTTCTGGGCCTGTTTTGCAGCATTTCGATCCGGAGGCTTCTACTGAGTTGCACACTTACGCCAGCGGGGTGGGTGTTGGTGCTGTGCTTGTTCAGAACTGCGGTGGTCGCCAGCATATCATTGCCTATGCTAGTCGGACACTGACAAAAGCAGAGCGAAACTACACCGTCACTGAACTCGAGTGTCTCGCAGTCGTCTTCACCATTCAGAAGTTTAATCCGTATTTGCACGGCCACACATTCACGATAGTGACTGACCATCATTCACTCTGCTGGCTCGTTGGGCTGCGCGACCCATCTGGTCGGTTGGCCCGCTGGGCGTTGCGCCTTCAAGAGTACAGCTTTTCCGTCGCCTACAAGAGCGGACGATGTCACACGGATGCTGACTGCCTGTCCTGTCTCCCTTCGCCGCACACTAAGGCTGACGACGATGACTTCGATGACTATCTCGTTTCCATCTCCTCCGAGTTTCCCGACCTCAGTAAATTTGAGAGCGAGCAACGTTGCGACCCTACATTGCAATCTCTGTGGGCAGCTGCACGCGAGTCTGCAGGAACACCGTTTACTTTTCGTAATGGTTTGCTATACAAAAAAAATTACTCAGCTGATGGTCCTCCATTGCTTCTTGTGGTCCCGGAAAACCTACGCCCTGCTGTCCTTCGTTCCATGCACGACGATATCACGTCCGGGCACCTTGGCTTTGCACGCACACTACATCGACTTCGCCAGAGATTTTTCTGGCCTAAGCTCTGGAAAACAACGAAACAGTACGTCGCCAGCTGTACTGTTTGTCAGCGCCACAAGCAAACGACGACGGCTCCAGCAGGCTATTTACAACCAGTTAAACCACTGACATTGCCCTTTGAAAAAGTCGGCATCGACTTGCTCGGCCCGCTTCCAAAGACGTCAACTGGCTACCGCTGGATTATAGTATGTGTCGATTATCTGACTCGTTACACAGAAACGGCGGCACTTCCATCTGCGACTGCAGCAGATCTCTCTTCCTTTTTTTTGCGTCACGTCATACTGCGTCACGGTGCTCCACGGGTTGCCATCAGCGACCGTCATAGGTCGGCGCACTCACTCATGAGTGCACTCACTCACACTCACTCGCACTCATTTCAAAGGCGTGAGTGCGAGTGCGAGTGAGTGCCAGTGAGTGTGAGTGAAGGTGAGTGCGAGTGAGTGCCAGTGAATGTGAGTGCCAGTGAGTGTGAGTGAGTGCCACTGAGTGTGAGTGAAGATGAGTGTGAGTGGAGGTGAGTGCGAGTGAGTGCCAGTGAGTGCGAGTGGAAGTGAGTGCGAGTGCAAGTGAGTGCCAGTGAGTGTGAGTGCGAGTGAGTGCCAGTGAGTGTGAGTGGAAATGAGTGCCAGTGAGTGCCAGTGAGTGTGAATGTGAGTGAGTGCCTGTGAGTGTGAGTGGAAGCGAGTGTGAACGTGACTGAGTGCCTGTGAGTGTCAGTGGAGCTGAGTGTGAACGTGACTGAGTGCTGTGAGTGTGAATGGGGTGAGTGCTTCTGGGTGTGTAGAGGTGAGTGTGAACGTGAGTGTGAGTGCAGGTCAGTGTGAACATAAGTGAGTGGTTGTGAGTGGAAGTGAGTGTGAATGTGGTGAGTGCTTGAACGATAAGCAGAGGTGATATCGGTTCACCCTGCTTGCGGAAAAATGGAGGCACATTGTTTGTACAACCTCACTCGCGGTGATGACTTATCGCACTAGCAGATTGTGCATGCCAAGATAGAAACCACTCACTAAGGTCATTATAATCCAAGGATCAGGCATGAGTGAGACAACGTATAATGAGATGAGCGGATATATTATATTGCGACAGCAATTATATGGACACTCCAAGCGAACTTCTGCCGTGGTCGTGGACGTCGTTGTGAGGTTCCGTATGAAGTCCAAACATGGTAAAATCGTCGCAGCGTGCCGCCGGCACGCTGCATGTGCGAGTGCAAGCTTGCGAGAGTCAGCCGACACTTGCTGCTCAATCTCGCGTGCGCGAGGGAAAAGGTGGGGCGGAAGCGCGCTGCTTCTGTCGTGCGTCAGGCATTGAAGGGGGGGGAGGGGGGGGGGGTTGTCTTGCTCTGGCGGCGGCCGCGTGTCGTATCTCGAAAGCGATTTGCGACGTGGAAAAAGGGGTGTGCGCACACGCGCCTCCTCTTCAAAGTGATTTGCGACGTGAACAATGTTCAACTAGAGCCGGTAACTTCGTATGCGCCGTGTTTTCGACGTTTAGTTCGCTTTGAAGCGACAGGCGGCACGAAGCTCAATTCACTCGCAGCTATAGCTGCGCCTTCTTACTCCAGCGTTCTGACAGCAAGTTTCCGCGGTCATCGAGCCAGATGCGATCATGTTTACCTGTTCGCGTGTGACACCGTGCTTGTCTATTTAGTTAGTAGGCGAATCTTTACAAGTTTATACGGCCCACTAAACCACTATCCTTGCTTCCTATAGCTCTCTACTAATTTGCTATCGCAATCGAAGCTTCGCCTTTCGGGCAGAACTGCGACATTTTCTTTAATACACCAGGGAATATATATGGGCTGGAGCGCTGATGGCAGACATATCCAAATCTTGACTGGCAAATTTTGCCATGACTTCCACTGAGTGAAGACGTTAACGTGTGATTTGCTACAGCTTCGCTGGTCATCCGCCTTCAGAGGGTGTAATGGCTCCTCATTTTCTTCCTGCTTCCCTCTTAAACGTACACGTACAGGCTCCTTATATAAACAGGCAGAGCGGAAGAGGGACTAGCCAAGTTAGCACAGAGTAGCAGACACGCACGCTCGCATACATAGAGAAAAAGCGAAGATGCAATGATAGATACCGCTTTGTTCTCCCTTTTGTGTTTGTTTCGGCGTTAAGTGGCTGACTATACGGACCAGTCAATCTCTCCCTCTATTTCCCGCTCTCTTGGCTCAATCTGACCGAAGGGGAGCTTAGCGAGCATGGGCGGCAAGCATGCACACGTCAAATGTCAATGACAGAGAGATGGACAGAGAGAGTTTGGGGCTGACGTAAATGTTTGTCACCATGAATAAAATGAAACGAAAACTTTAGTCGTGCTAGTTTTGCTCTACTTTGCAGTGTTAACAAACCAGCTCTCTTTAATAATTTAGTCAATGAATCCGTTAATTTGTATTTATTAAAACAACCTTATTGCCTTCTTCTGCACCCATTTATACAATGCAATGAGTTATTTTGTGTACGGAAACCAAACAATATTGGCGTGCTCCAGCACTGTTCGAACAAGCATTTTGTAGGCCAGCAAATTTTATCTGGCGGCGAAAGACGAAGGTGTCTTCTCAGAAAGAAGAGTCGGTTTAGTGCTCAGCATGTACATTGATTTCCACTTGAGGTTATTTTGTTAACATGGCTTTCCCATCGGAGAGCGTATGTTAAAGTGAGACCTAAATATTTACGCTGAAATGCACAAGTGAGAGGTGTGTCATTAATAATGTAAGTAAACTCAGATATCTGTTTCTTTCTTACTGTTAGCGTTACAGATTTGTCGACATTTAGAGTCATCTGTCACTCCTGACACCAAAGAAAAGGCAGAGCTTTGTATATGGCGATTATCACTGTGATTAATTTCGCGGTACAAAATACAATAGTCAGCGAATAGACGGATGTTACCATATAATCGGGAAGGCAAATTTTTTATGTATATTAAAAATAAACCTGGGTCCAAAACACTGCCTTGGTGCACTCCCGATGCAACAGATGCTAAATTGGAAGCTTAGTTATGAATCTACACGAATTGTGAGCGGTATAGATCGGCACAGTGACTCATGAGTGCACTCCACTCACACTCGCACTCATTTCAAAGGGGTGAGTGCGAGTGAGTGCCAGTGATTGTGAGTGCAGGTGAGTGTGAGTGAGTGCCAGTGAGTGGGAGTGCAGGTGAGTGCGAGTGAGTGCCAGTGAGTGTGAATGCAGGTGAGTGCGAGTGAGTGCCAGTGAATGTGAGTGTAAGTGAATGCGAGTGCGAGCGAGTACCAGTGAGTGAGAGCAGGTGAGTGCGAGTGAGTGTGAGTGCAGGTGAGTGCGAGTGGGTGTGAGTGCAGGTGAGTGCGAGTGCGAGTGAGTGCCAGTGAGTGTGAGTGCAGGTGAGTGCGAGTGTGAGTGAGTGCCTGTGAGTGTGAGTGGAGATGAGTGCGAGTGAGTGTCTGTCAGTATGAGTTTAGGTGAGTGCGAGTGCGAGTGAGCGCCAGTGAGTGTGAGTGGAAGTGAGTGCGAGTGAGTGCTGTGAGTGTGAGTGGAGGTGAGTGCGAGTGAGCGCCAGTGAGTGTATGTGGAAGTGAGTGCGAGTGCGAGTGAGTGCTGTGAGTGTGAACGTGAGTGAGTGCGGGGCCTGGAAAAAATTATGGTGAGTTAGTGTGAGTGAGTGTTCTCCCACACTGCCGACCTATGGTGACCGTGGACGGCAATTCACCGCTAACGTCGTTGAAAAGCTGTGGTTCTGCCTACCGTCATTCCACTCCTTACCTCCCGCAAACCAATGGCCTCACAGAGCGGACGAATCGAACGCTTACCAACATGCTGTATGTCACCGCTGACCACAAAAATTGGGACGCCGTGTTACCTTTTGTAACGTACGCGTACGATACCGCCAAGCATGAAGCTACTGGATATGTGCTGTTCTTTCTGCTGTATGCACGCACGCCCCAGAGCTTTCTTGACACTATTCTACCTTTATCGTGTCAACAAGATCCTTCAATTGCCCAAACTCAGTGTCGTGCTGAAGAAGCTCATCGACTGGCGCATCTTAGGACGTTGTCCTCCCAAGGCCACAGCAAGACTCGTTACGATGCCCGGCATATTCCTGTCAACTTTACTCCCGGTGACTACGTCTCGCTGTGGACACCTGTTCGCAAAAGGGATTGTACCGCAAGTTTCTCGCCAGTTACGCGGGACCATTCGTTATACTCACTCGCTTGAGTGATGTGAACTATGTTATTGCCAAAGTGACGGCAAGTAATCGGCGTTCACGCACGACGCAAGTTGTTCATGTGGCCAGACTTAAGCAGTACCACGACAGGTCTCCTAAGATTGTTCAGTGAGCTTCGTCTGCACCCCGGGGAAATGTCGCAGCGCTGCGCGTCTGAGCCCGAGAAAGAAGAAGCAGAGGGGGGGCGCGTGAGCTCTTCTGTACTCCGCACGAGCTGGCTTTTCCCTGCGGCCTTCCTCCCGTACCTCGTTTCAATTTTCTAAATAAACATCTTTCGAAACAGTATGTCCGATTCTCATCCTAGTTAAGAGGACACTGGCTGCCCGTGATTTCGTTGTTGATGGCCAAAACCCTAATTGAGGTTTAATTAGGTGAAGCTTATTAGACGTTTCAGCATCCCAAAGGTGTTGCCAATAGCTTCTTAGTTTTCGTCGCAGGAAAGGTTTCAAATCTATAGCTGTGACAGCCATAGGAGCGTTGCGAGGTTTCGTTGCTGTAGATGTAGCGAGTTCATCAGCATGCACATTCCCTTGAATGCCTCTGTGGCCAGAAACCCAGCATATTATGATACGTTGTTCAGCTGCATAACTAGTGCACAGAAGCGAATAGAGTTCATCTACTACAGGATTTCTGTGCTTTTGTAGCGACATTAAATCCTTAACTACGCTTAATAAATCTGTGAACATAATTGCCTTCTCTAAATTTATATGCATGATATGCTTTACAGCCGACAATAATGCTAGGCCTCAGCCGTGAAGATGCTCGTTAGTGGGTGTAGAACATTCGATTCCAAAAATAATGGTCCAACTGCTGCATAGGACCCGCCCGCATGCGATTTTGATGCATCTGTGTAAAATTCCATGCAGGAGTATTTCGTTTCTAGTTCTAGAAAGTGCATACGAATGTGTTCTTGTGGACCGTGCTTTGAGACTTGCACAAATGACGTGTCACATTCTATGATTTCCCAGTGCCACGACTGTAAGAACTTTGCTGGGGTCTTTAGACTGTGTTCTAGGAGCGAGACACCCATTTCTTCACTAAGCCTTCTAACACGCAGCGAGAAGGGTTCTCTGAACGTTGGGCAATTATGAAACAGTGTAGCACACATCATGTCATTTACAGTTGCATAACAAGGATGTTCTGGGTTTGAAAGAACTTTGAGGAAGTACGTAAAACTAGTGTATGACCTTTGCAGGTTAAGTGACCACTCATTAGATTCCACGTATAGACTTGGTACAGGACTTGTCCTGAAGGCACCTATGGCCAGGCGGAGGCCTGAGTGATGTACGGCATCCAGTATCTTTAATGCGCTGGGTGTGGCAGAGTGATAGACTACAGCGCCATAATCCAAACTGGATAGTATGAGGCTCTTATACAGGTTTATTAGACACTTCCTATCACTACCCCATGTTGTTTGTATGTGACAAAACTTTAAGAATATTCATTGTTTTTAAGCATGTATTCTTCATATTGTAACGGATACGAAAGGCAGGCACAAAAAGAGAGAAGAGAAGACGAAGAGAACAAAGAGCTCGGGAGGCCGGACTGCGCTACGTACACGCTCCGATCATCGCCCATCTCTTGCAAAATAAAACCATTTCTTCACAACTCTTCGTAACAGTTGTAGTGGAGGTGCGGGGTAATAGACACCCGAAGACGGAGGCTGAACCACAAGTTCTTCGACGGAGCCGTTGCCTTGCTGGACTCCCATCGAATACACCGAAGTTGAACATGTCCTACGACGCAGACGAACAATGGCCTATTCCAACTGCTGCGCCGACCAGTTCCGTTCAGCAACTGAGAGATGCGCGTCCCTTCGCCGGAAGACCGAACGAAGACGTCGAGGAATGGCTCAACCATTATCACCGGGTGAGTGCCGCCAACAAGTGGAACAGTGCTTCTCAGCTATCGAACGTCGTGTTCTTTCTAACGGATACTGCGTTGATGTGGTTCGACAATCACGAGGAAACGTTAACGACATGGGGCAGATTTGTTTCTGAAATCAAAGAGTGATTCGGTGACTCCGCGACGAAAAAGAAAAGGGCAGAACAGACGCTACTGCAATGCGCGCAAGTGCCAGGCGAAACCTGCATGACCTACATTGAGGCAGTAATAAAACTGTGTAGGATGGTAGATTCTGGAATGTCTGAGGAAGACAAAGTCGGGCACATCCTAAAAAGAATTGCTGAGGATGTTTACAGTTTCCTCATCGCAAAAGACACCCTGGCTTCCGTCGCCAACATCATTCGGCACTGTCACACTTTCGAGCAACTGAAGGCATCACGCCGAAGTTTGGCAGGCTAGCCAATGTGACGACAGTTGCAAGCGTAGAGAGCAACCAGCCCCTCGATCTTGCAGCAACGATCTGACAAATAGTTCGGGAGGAACTCAGCCTGCACGGGCAAATGACACACCCAGGCACTCATAGCTTCCGCTTACCACCAGATTTCGAGCCAAACGTGGCATCCTTCTCCCCGTATACTGCGGCAAGGGGCATTGAGGATTATGAACTCGCACCCCGACAGCAGCCACGTCTCTATGACAGAGGCCCTACTTATGACGCTCAGCCACGAGAACAGCCGCGTTTTTACCCCCAAAGCCCTGTGACTTCTGTGAGGCCGCACCAAGAACAGCAACGACCCTACTACCACGACGTGGCTTATAATCGATATAACGGATTTCAGCGAGCAGCAGAGACACATTATTCACATGACAACGAACTTTCTCGCCGCCCGCAGCAGGCTAGCATTCGCTTCGAGGAAGATGCTATCAACCGCGACCCTCCCGTGTGCTACAACTGCGGTTCCACAGGCCATATTGCTCGGTATTGTCGCCAAGGCCATCAATCACGAAGGGCACCACCGATGTTTTCGCCACCCAGAACCCGTACTTCATATGACTTGCGGACGACCGATTTGCTTCCAATCGACCGCTTCTCACGCGCAACCAGACGCAGCGATTCGCCAGCATCTGAGCGCAGATTGACGCCACCAAATAACCGTCCCCGTCGCTCTCCGTCCCCTCGGCGCCGTTCTTCCTCACCACCGCCGGGAAACTAGCATCCGCGGCCAATGGAGGTGAGGTCGCCGGATGGTCTTTGGAAGAAATACCTCTGCCTGTTGTGATGCACAAAAACAAAGTGAATGTGTTGATTGACGGAATACCGACCACGGCGTTAGTTGATACTGGAGCAACTGTGTCTGTGATGAGCCTCGCTTTCAAAAACCGTCTAGGCCACAAAGTTATGTTTTCTTGGAATGACGGTATTACGTTTCGTGGAGTAGGCGGTGAGTGGCTTCATCGCCTTGGCGTTTGTGGTGCGAGTGTTTTGTTGGCTGGGAAAGTGTTTGTGTCGGAATTCCTTGATCTTTCTCGTTGTTCACACGATGTTATTCTTGGTATCGATTTTCTTAAACAATGCGGTGCTTCCGTGGACTGTGGTTGTGGCGAAATATCGTTAAACAAGTTATTTATATCAGCATGTACCGAACAAAGCTCGTGTGGCGAAGACAGGGACACAGACACGCTCAATGTTCTTGATGAATTGATTGCACCATCGTGGTGCCTGACGCCCGTTCGTGTTTTTGCAAATACTGTTGACGCTGATTGTGTTGACCTTGTAGTTAGGCCTCTCCGCATAAACTGTGCTAAAAAAGTATACTTGTGCCCTGCTCTGTTGTGTGCATGACGAAAGGAGTCGCCACATTGTGGGCGCTGAATTGTTCATCCACGCCGGTTGTCCTCCCTCGTAGTACGAAAATCGCTCTATTCGATGAAGCCGCATGTAGTTCAATAGCGGCACTAACTGCGGATGTCTCTACAGCTTGCTCTTGGAGGAATTAACGTGACGGCGGCGAATGAGCCGTGCCATCGTTCCTACTAAGAAGGCGGCGAGCCGAGCGGAGGATGCGACGACCAGTGTCTCAAGCTCCTGGAACAACACTGCGCGTGCCGAGCTTGCGCTTCGAGCACGCGCTGCATTTCTTTTATTGTTTACTTCTTTGACAGTCGGCGCGAAGGCACCGGTTGGGAGCGCCGACCAAAGCGCCCCGCGTTGCGTCGGTGGTCGCTACAGGGCTCCTCGCCCAGACGGAACGTCGATGAAGGAAGTGAGAGCGGCTAATTTGGATCTTTGTACTCCACCCTGCATCTTAGGTGTACCTGTGGCTGGCGCACGCACAGACGTCCTTGAGGCAAGCGGCTCCGGCAGTGTGGCATTCGCTGTTGGCCTTGCAGGGCTGTCCAATACGTTTCCGGCGGTGGTCTGTAGCTTGTCGCAGGTCTTGCGGTCCAGCAAGCGGACAAACTCGAGAGCACAGTCGCTGATCAGATGGTCCGTGCAGACGCCGTTCAGCTGGGCGAAGACGCATTGCTCGGAGTAGTCGCAGGGCTAGCCGAGGCCGGCGGCCGCTCGGCAGGTCAGTGCTTGGACTTGAGACTCACGGGCTGGGATGGCTTGTGAGGTAGCAGTCCTCGTTGCACGAGGCCCGGCTCGGCTCGCACTGGGCATTGCTCATGCAGGTGTCCTCGAAGATGGAACCAAGCGCGATGGTTGCCTTGGTGACCTGCGCGTCGATAGGGCCGTGCATTCAAAGACGAACTTGCCGTTGTCGGAGGGAAGCGTGTCCAGCTGGTTGATGGCGATCTTGGAGACCTTAACGGGGCCGTCGTTCCTCACAGTGCTTAGGGCGGAACGGTCGATGAGGTTCTTCAGGAGACGGCCGTTGACGGTCCAGGTGATTGTGGCGTAGTCCTTGTACAGGCGCGAGAGCTGTGGGCCCCTGGGTGGGGGTTACCAGTGTGCGGGAATGCGCGCGCAGTGAGCTGCGCATCGATGCATCACTCGAGTTTGAGCCGCACAGGCCGGGTTGTATGTCACCACCTTTGCAGGCTGAAGGGTTGTTCGAAAGTAATCCCCCGAGGGAGACGGCGGGGTTAGCGGAGCTTCTCCCAAGCGAGCACCCCTGAAGAAAGCCGGGCGCCTGGCCGGGGGTCGATTGTGCTCGATTTGTATTCCGGTTGGTAACCGGTGGCCGCCTGGTTTCGAACCCGCGACCTTCCGTAGCCAAGGCGGACACTCAACGACGAGGCCACGGCTGTGGTGACTTACGGCGCTGTAGCTTGCCAATATCGAACACGGCGCCGGATCGTTAATAGGACTAGTGAGGCTTAGCTGCTGCACGGGCACCCGGTGGAAAGGTCCCTCGAGCAGAGCCCGCTTACGGTCCACATCGTAAGCGGCCGTGGGCCGTAGGCTGCCGGCGTCCCTGAGCCGAACGAAACTGGTCCTCGTAAAAGTCGCTTGAACCATCAGGGCCAGGGTCAGGGTCAGGCCAGTCAGCGCTAGGCGCTGGGCCATGATCCGAGGAGTGAGAGTAGCTGACATTTCACCGCTCCGCGTGGCCGGCGTGCTCGTACCGTGACTGGCGTGCTCGTACCGTGGCCAGGGTGCTCGTACCGTGGCCGGCGTGCTCGCACCGTCACTCTCGTACCGTGGCCTGGTGGGCGCCGTGGCCGGTGAGCGCCGTGGCTTGGTGAGCGCTGTGGCCGGTGCGTCGTGGCCGATCACGTCCGGGTCACCATTGTAGGAATTAACGTGGCGGCGGCGAACGAGCCGTGCCGTCGTTCCTACTACGAAGGCGGCGAGCCGAGCGGAGGATGCGACGACCAGCGTCTCAAGCTCCTGGAACAACACTGCGCGTGCCGAGTTTGCGCTTCGAGCAAGCGCTGCATTTATTTTATTGTTTACTTCCTTGACAGTCGGCGCGAAGGCACCGGTTGGGAGCGCCGACCAAAGTGCCCCGCGTTGCAGCGTCGGTGGTCGCTACACTCTCCTTGCAATAATCGCCATTCTGAAGAGTTAATGCTTGGCATGATCAGCAAGGCTCTCTGTACATCGGAACGGCAAGCACTGGTACAGGTCCTTGCCAGGCATGAGGGTGCATTCGACTTCACGCATGGAGATACACCCCTTCATTTACCGTCGTCCCGCGCTCGTCACTGAATAGATATCGGCTCAGCACACCCCATCCGCCAGAAGTCCTACCGAGTGTCATCCTCTGAGCGCAAAGTTATTGCAGAGCAAGTCAAGGAGATGATGAACAAAGGTGTCGTTCAAGAGTCGTATAGCCCATGGGCAGCCCCAGTAATCCAGGTCAGGAAAAAAAGATGGCTCCTGGAGATTCTGCGTAGATTACAGACGTCTAAACGCAGTGACAAAGGATGTCTGTCCGCTACCACGAATCGATGACGTCATTGATTGCTTGCATGCTGCTTCGTACTTCTCAACACTTGATTTGCGATCGGGGTATTGGCAAATACCTATGGACCCTGCCGACAAGGAAAAGACCGCTTTCGTGATTACAGACGGCCTATTCGAATTTAATGTTATGCCTTTTGGCCTTTGCAATGCTCCTGCCACCTTCGAAAGATTCATGGACAGAGTACTACGTGGTCTAAAGTGGGAGATATGCATGTGTTACCTCGATGATGATGTAATATTTGGCCGCACGTTTGAAGAACACAATGAACGCCTCAGCCTTGTTCTCGACTGCATCGAAAAAAAGCTGGACTGGTTCTGAACTCAAAAAAATGTAGGTTTGGCGAACGCCAAACACTGGTTCTGGGACACTTAGTTGACAAGGATGGCGTCAGACCCAATCCTCGTAAGATTGAAGTGGTGAGCGACTTGAAGCCACCACAGTCAGCACGAGAACTTCGCTCATTCATTGGCCTATGTTCGTATTTCCGTCGTTTTGTTCCTCGGTTTGCCGACATCGTTTACCCATTGACAAGTATTTTGCGACAAGATGCGGCCTTCCATTGGACACCAGAGTGTGATGCTTCATTCTCTCAATTGAAGTTTACACTAATGTCAGCACCCCTCTTACGTCCCTTCGATCCATCTTGCCTGACTGAAGTTCACACTGATGCTAGTGGAATCGGGATAGGCGCGGTGCTTGTACAAGGTCACAGTGGCACAGAACATGTCGCATATGACAGCCGTTGCCTGAGCAAATCTGAACGCAATTATACGATTACGGAACAAGAATGCCTGGCAGCTGTTTTCGCTGTACAGAAGTTTCGGTGTTATCTTTACGGTAGACCATTCAAGATTATCACCGACCATCATTCTTTATGCTGGCTGGTCGGTTTGCGTGATCCCTCTGGTCGCCTCGCACGTTGGGCGCTGCGCCTCCAGGAATACGACTTTGTGGTGTCGTACAAGAGTGGCCGTCGTCACGCTGACGCAGACTGCCTCTCTCGGATTCCTCTTGCAACTACCGACTGCGATGCTGAGAATTTTGACGACTGCCTCGCTGATGTTACTTGTACGTTCCCTGATGCGGCAGACTTTCAGCAAGAACAACGGAATGATCTTACCCTCGATCTGCCTTTTTTTGCCGCCCGTACTTCTCAAGGCAGTGGTTGCTTTACTGTCCGTGATGAGTTGCTCTACAAAACTAATTACTTCGGGCATGGAGCGCATTTTCTGCTTGTTGTCCCCGAGAGTCTCCGCTCCGACGTTCTACGCGCCATGCATGACGATGCGACATCCGGACATTTCAGCTTCGTACGAACGCTACACCGCACGCAGGAGCGCTTTTACTGGCCCAAGATGTACGAAACAACCAAGCGCTATGTCGCTAGTTGTGAAACGTTCCAAAGTCACAAGGGACTGACCACCGCAGCCCCGGGTCCCCTTCGGCCATTGACACCGCCTAGTACGCCGTTCGAGCAAGTAGGTATTGACCTTTTGGGTTCATTCCCGTTATCCAACAACAAGAACCGTTGGATAATTGTAAGGTGGTGTCGGTAAGGTGTCGGTAAGGTGTAAGGTGGTGTCGACCACCTTACACGGTATGCCGAAACTGCAGCCATACCCTCTTCCTCCGCTGCTCATCATCAGCGACCGCGGTCGCCAGTTCACTGCTGATGCCATTGAAGAGTTACTTCGTTTGTGCACTTCACAGTTCCGGCATTCCACGCCGTATCATCCACAGACCAATGGCCTCGTTGAAAGGACAAACAGAACTCTGACCAACATGCTTGCCATGTACGTCTCCTCCAATCACAAGAACTGGGACGACATGCTACCCTTCATCACTTACGCATATAACACGGCAAAACACGAACTATAGCCCATTTTATCTCCTGTATGCAAGGTTACCGCGAAGCCCTCTGGACACTTTCTTACCCTTCGTTCTGCACAATGACGATTCTGTATCGAAGACTTTATGTCTTGCCGAAGAAGCCCGTCGAATAGCTCGTCTTCGTACTCTGGCCTCGAGAAGTCGTTCGAAAGAGCGATACGACGACCGTCACGTACAAGTATCGTTTGAAAAAGGTGACTTGGTCCTTCTTTGGACACTGCAACGCAAGCGTGGGTTGTGCCAGAAGCTCTTGTCACAATAATCAGGCCCATTTGTAGTTGTGGACCGCCTGAGCGAACTCACTTACGTAATAGCTCGCCTCCTGTGCAATGGTCGGCGATCAAGCAGAACTCAGCTCACTCACATTGCTCGCCTGAAGCCTTTCTACCCTGCTTGTCCATCCTGACTCGCCCCATGGGCTTCGTCTGCTTGTGGGGAAATGTAACGGATACAAAAGGCAGGCACAAAAAGAGAGAAGAGAAGACGAAGAGAACGAAGAGCTCGAGAGGCCGGACTGCGCTCCGATCACGCTCCGATCATCGCCCATCTCCTGTAAAATAAAACCATTTCTTCACAACTTTTCGTAACAATATATTTAATGTGGGCTATGAAGGATAGCTTGGAGCCAAGCATAACAACCAAAAATTTGTGCTCCGTGTGCAGAGGTATGCAGTGTCCATCAAGTTCAATATCAACATCTGGGACCAGGCCTCTCCACTTTGTAAAAAGGATGCAGGAGCTTTTCTGAGGATTTAGCTTAAACCCATTTTCATTAGCCCATTTTGATACCCTGTTCAGGCCAAGCTGAACCTGTCACTCGCAAATTGCGAGATTACATGATTTGTAACCTATTTGCACATCATCAACATATACTGAATAAAACATGGTAGGTGGAATTGATGAGCGTAAAGAATTCATTTTTACTATAAAAAGAGTACAGCTCAGTACACCACCTTGTGGCAACCCAGTTTCCTGGAGAAATGGCCTGGAGAGAGCATTTACAATTTTCACCCGGAATATGCGGTTTGATAAATAGCTTGCTATAACGTTAAGCATGTTTCCGTGAATACCCATTTCCAACAAATCTCGCAATATCCCGTAGTGCCACGCCGTGTCGTACGCATTTTCCATGTCGAGAAATATGGACAAGTACTGCTTATGAATGAGGGCATCACGTATCTGTGACTCTATGCGTACTAGATGGTCGGTTGTAGAGCGACTTTTTCTGAAACCACATTGATAAGGGTCAAGCATTTTGTTAAGACTCGAGGAAATGTAACAAACACCAATTTATCATCTTCTCAAATAGCTTGCAAAGACAACTTGTAAGCGCTATCGGACGGTAACTTTAAACTGAAAATGGATCTTTACCTTGCTTCAATATCGGAATTACAATAGCCTCTCTCCATGTTGAAGGTATGTATCCAGAAGCCCAAATGGTGTTAAAAAGTCCAAGAAGTGTTATTTGTGTGTCTTGGTGCAAGTTTTTTATCATGTCATATACAATCCTGTCAGCTCCGGGTGCGGAGCTCTGACGTGTGTTTATTGAGGCTTTCAGCTCGGCAACGCTGAAAGGTCAGTTATAGGATTCATTCGGTCGACATTTCTGATCTAGTGTTTTACGTTCCGCTATTTCTTTATATCTAAAGAATGACCTAGAATAATTACTTGCGCTAGAGACGGCCTCGAAGTGCTCCCCAAAGGCGTCTGCCTGCTTTTTCAAGGTATTCCCTCGATCATCGACCAAGGGTCTGTTGGGTCTGTTGCCCGTTAAATCTCCATAGCCTATTCCAAACTTTCGCCGCCCGTGTGTAGGAATTTATACCTGAGAGGAATCTCTCCCAGCTCGTTCTCCTGGCCTGTCGCCTTGTCCGCTTTCCCTGCGATTTGATGTGTTTAAATTCTACTATATTTTCTGCAGTTGGTGATCACGTAGTGTGTTCCATGCCTTATTTTGCTTCTTTCGTGCCTGTCTGCACTGTTCATTCCACCATGGAACGCGTCGTTTACATGAACGGCCATTTGTTTGAGGTATGCACTTTTCTGCTGCATTGATAATAAAAGCTGTAAAATACCATACTGCATCATCAATACTAAAATCGTTGATAAAATCTTGTGTTCAATGAGTTGATTCATTAAACTGCTTCCAATCAGCCGTTGCAAGCTTCCATCGAGGCGTATGTCGTGAACGGTCATGTTGCTCTACTAGTTTAAGTATTATAGAGAAATGGTCACTCTCTAGTGGATTTTTGATTACCTCCCATTTCAGGTCAGGAATTAGTGAAGCAGAGCCAATGGGAAGATCAATGGATGCGTATGAGTTATGCGTGAAGTTAAAATATGTGGGTTCTTTTTTATTAAATTAAATTATGGGGTTTTACGTGCCAAAACCAGTTGTGATTATGAGGCACGCCGTAGTGGGGGACTCCGGAAATTTGGACCACCTGGGGTTCTTTAACGTGCACCTAAATATAAGTACACGGGTGTTTTCGCATTTCGCCCCCATCGAAATGCAGCCGCCGTGGCCGGGATTCGATCCCACGGCCTCGTGCTCAGCAGCCCAACACCATAGCCACTGAGCAACCACGGCGGGTTTTCTTTTTTATTAAAAAGGCATGCACCAGAGCTTACAAGAAAATTTTCGACGAGTCGCCCTCTAGCGTAACACCTGGAATCTCCTCACAGACTTTTGTGGGTATTGAAATCACCTACGATCATGTAGGGTTCAGGAAGCTGGTCCACTAGGCAACAGAAATCTGTTTTTTTGAGCTGTTGATTGGGATGATGATGATGATATATGTTGTTTTGTGGCGCAAGGGCCAGCTATGGCCAAAGAGCGCCAAGACGTGGTGTACTGAGTGAGCAATGGTATGATCAATGACAGTGGATAGGTGTAGGGTGGCTGTAAAGGGGCCTAAAATCCTGCGCACTAAAGGTGCGTAAAAGACAAAATACTAAGATCATGACAATGACGTGATAGGGGCGCAATGAATATAATATAGTATAAAAAAGTTGCAAGAGATACAAGGCACTACTGCCTCACAGGGACCCTTGGAAGCAAGGGCCTGGAGGAGAGTGCATTTCAAATATGCTGTCGCAGCGGCGTCCTCTGAAAGAGGATGCCACTACGAATCTCTCGGGCGAAAAACTTGCAAAATGTCGAGGTCGTTTAAAAAGGCTAAAACTGAATCGTGCGGAAATATCGGGTCATTATGTAAAAACATAGCTGGGTGAAGGGGTATATTCTCTTTATAGGCTTGAACAAAGTGCTTTTTTCTTTCAGGTTCTATTAATGGACACTGTACTAGGATGTGAAGTACAGTAAGTGCTTCCCCGCATCTAGTACAGGTTGGTGGTTCGCCTCCAGACAGCAGGTAATTATGCGTGCTGTGTGTCCTATTCTGAGCCTACAGAATAGGACATCATTTCTTCTAGATTTCGTGGTTGATGGCCAGTTTCCTAAATGGGGCTTAATTAAATGGAGCTTGTTATGAGTCTGGCCGTCCCACAAACTCTGCCAATGGACCCGAAGTCTCTTGCGTAGATATGGCTTCATATCATGAACAGTGACGGGCATAGATGTGTTGCCAGCTTTTGCCTCGATGGATGTGGCAAGCTGGTCTGCCAGTACATTTCCCTCGATGTCTCGGTGTCCTGGCACCCAGCACACCACAACATGCTGCCCAGACGCATAAATACTACATATGAATGAATAAAGCGATACTATTACGGGATTTTTGTGCCTTTTAAGAGATTTTAAAGCTTTTACTACGCTCAGCGAGTCTGTGTAAATGATTGCTTTGGGTATTTTAGAGTCCTTGATATGTTTAAGAGCCGACAGTATTGCATAAGCCTCTGCTGTAAAAATGCTCGTTTGTGGGTGCAGGGCGTCGGCATCTGAAAATGATGGGCCAACCGCTGCATAAGAGACGCCAGCATGAGACTTTGATGCATCGGTGTAAAATTCCGGACAGGAGTATTTATGCTGCAGTTCGAGGAAATGCATTCGAATGTGTGCAACCGGGGCGTGCTTCGTAACATGTAAAAATGACAAATCACAGTCGACAATCTGCCACTGCCACGGTGAGACCTGTATAGTGGGTGTCATTAGACGATGTTCAAAGAGTGGGACATCCATTTCCTCAGCCAGACTTCTCACACGCAAGGAGAAGGGCTTTCTTACTGCAGGTCGGTTATGAAAGAGGTGGGAGCTGGACAAATCATTTACGGTGGAATATGAGGGATGTTCACTGTTTGCATTCACTCTAAGAAAATACATGAAAGCTGTGTAGGTCCTCTGCAAGTGGAGGGACCACTCATTGGATTCCACGTAAAGGCTTTCCACAGGGCTTGTCCTAAAGGCACCTGTAGACAATCGAATACCTAGATGGTGGATGGGGTCCAGCATCTTCAACGCGGTTGGGGTGGCTGACTGATAAATTATGGCCCCGTAGTCTAGGCGTGTTCGTATGAGGCTTTTATACAAATTTAACAGACACTTTCTGTCACTACCCCATGTAGTGCGTGACAACACTTTTAAAATATTCATTGTTTTCATGCATTTGTTTTTTAGATGTTTTAGGTGTGGTATGAATGTTAGCTTTGTGTCAAGAATTATGCCTAAGAATTTGTGTTCCGTTTTTACAGGTAGACTCTGTCCTTGCAGGTCAATGTCGGGGTCAGGGTACAGTCCTCTCTTTCGAGAAAAAAGGACGCAGGTGCTCTTTTGTGGATTTAGGCAGAGCCCATTCTCGTCTGCCCATTTAGCCACCCTGTTGAGACCAAGCTGAACCTGCCGCTCACAGATTGCAAGGTTGCATGATTTAAATCCAATCTGTACATCATCGACGTACGTTGAATAAAACATGTTGCGTGGGATGTATAGGCGCAAGGAATTCATTTTTATAATGAAGAGAGTGCAACTGAGCACCCCACCCTGTGGGACTCCAGTTTCCTGCACAAAAGGTCGTGATAAAGCGCTGCCAACCCGAACACGGAATGTGCGATTCAGCAGGTAACTTTCAATGACATTTAACATATTACCACGTATACCAAAGTGGGAAAGGTCTCTCAATATACCAAACCGCCATGTGGTGTCGTAGGCCTTTTCCATGTCTAGGAACACAGATAAAAAGAATTGTTTGTGAACAAAAGCTTCACGTATCTGTGCCTCAATACGTATCAGATGGTCAGTGGTGGATCGACCTTCGCGAAAACCGCACTGGTATGGGTCAAGGAGCTTGTTTGATTCTAGGAAATGTATCAGACGGCGGTTTATCATCTTCTCGAAGACCTTGCAGAGGCAGCTTGTTAGAGCTATGGGCCTGTAACTCGATACGGACGATGGATCCTTGCCCTGCTTCAGGATGGGGATCACTATGGCCTCTTTTCAGGCAGAGGGGATCTCGCCGGAGGTCCATATAGAATTATAGAGACAGAGAAGGGTTTTCTTCGTTTCAGAGGGTAGGTTCTTCAACATGTCATATAGTATACGGTCAGGGCCTGGGGCAGATTGCTTGCAACAGGTGAGTGATGCATGCAGCTCTGCTAGGGAGAAAGGTAGGTTATATGGCTCGTTCCCAGTGCTCTTTCGGTCTATTTTTTTGTTTTTCTATAGCTGTTTTATATCTTATAAATGCTGGTGAATAGTGTGAGGAACTGGACACATGTTGAAAATGTGCACCCAGATGGTTCGCTTGGTCCTCAAGGCTGTCTCCCTGCGTGTGTACCAGGGGAGGTGGATGTGTTTGTCGTCCTCTTACTCTATTGACCCTGCTCCAAACCTTGGCCTCATCCGTGTACGAGTTGATACTTGATAAAAATGTTTTCCAGCTGTCTCTCCTGGCTTGTCTGCGTGTTCTCCTACCTTGGGACTTGATTTTCTTGAAATTTACAAGGTTTTCAGCAGTAGGATAATCGCGAAGCTGCCTCCATGCTTTGTTCTGCTGCCTACGTGCATTCCGGCATTGTTCATTCCACCACGGAACACGACGTTTGCTAGAAAGTCCACTTGTTTGGGGAATACACTTAGAGGCTGCATCAATTATGAATTTAGTAAAATACTCGACGGCACCATCAATTCCGAGCGATGAAATGTCAGCCCACGAGAGTTTACTGGTAAGAGTTTGGAATTTATCCCAGACCGCTGCATCAACCTTCCACCGGGGGGCATGTGGTGGTGACTCATATTGTCTTGTTGCTCTCAGCAGTACTGGGAAATGGTCGCTCCCGTAAGGGTTTTTTATAACTTCCCATTCAAGTTCTGAAAATAGAGACGGGGAAGCTATGCTAAGATCAATAGAAGAAAAGGTTCTATTTGCGATACAGTAAAATGTAGGTTCCTTCTTATTCAGGAGACACGCACCAGAGGAAAAAAGAAATTGTTCAACAAGACGGCCTCGCGCATCGATACGAGAGTCGCCCCACAGACTGCTGTGTGCATTGAAATCGCCAAGAACAAGATAAGGTTCTGGCAATTCGTCTATAAAGGACTGAAATTCATGTTTGTGTAAGTGGTAATGTGGGGGTATGTAAAGCGAGCAAATGGTGATGAGTTTGTTCAGAAGGACAAGTCGAACTGCCACTGCTTCAAGGGGCGTTTGTAGCTGCAAACGTTGACATGCTATGCTTTTGTGAATTACAATGGCAACACCGCCTGATGATGCGAGAGCATCATCGCGATCTTTACGAAACGTAACATACTGTCGGAGAAAATTTGTATGTTTCGATTTTAAGTGCGTTTCCTGTACACACAGCACTTTTGGATTGTGTTGGTAAAGAAGTTCTTGGACATCGTCGAGGTTCCTAATAAGGCCTCTGACGTTCCATTGAATGATTTGTGTATCCATAATGAAAGTAAATTGGTGCTGTGTGGACAAAAAGGAAGTGTTGCCTTAGATTACAGAGCCGTTTGCGGCCCTGTAATTTTGGTTTTGTCTTTTCTAGAGCGGTCCAAAGAATTTGGCCGCTCTTTAGGTGCTGGTTGCACCACCTTGCTTGGGGTAGTGTCCATAGCCTCTTGTGAAGCGCTGGACACTCGCTCTAACGAGCGATGTGTACGTCGTGTAGCCTTCGCCTCGAGGGACGAAGGCTGTGGCCTCACCAGCCCGGAGGCCGATGGAACCTCCTTAGCCTCTGAGCTGCGATGGCTGCTGCCAGCGCTAGTAGAGGCCTCTGGTGTGGCCGATTTCGAGGGAGGCAGGGCAGCCTCAGCTGCTCCCACCATGGGGGCGGGTGGAAGTCGCCTCAATACGCTGCGCGTGCCTTGGGCGACCGCCGGGGTCCGTCGTGGTGCTGCCCCCTGTTGCACCACTTCGGCAAAAGAAGTTTTCATCGAAAATGCAGGTGAAAGACGCTGTCGTGCTTCCCGGAAACTGATATTTTCTTTGACTTTGATAGTAATGATCTCCTTTTCTTTCTTCCAGGCTACGCAAGATCTGGAATATGCAGGGTGGCTGCCATCGCAGTTCGCGCAATGGGCCTCAGCAGTACAGTCATCAGCAGAGTGATCTTTTGTAGCACATTTCGCACAAGTTAGTCGTCCTCGGCAGCTTTGAGAGGCATGACCAAACCTCTGACACTTGTAGCAGCGTCGTGGATTTGGGATGTAGGGTCTAACACGCAGTTTGAGGTAGCCTGTTTCGATTGCATCCGGGAGTGTGCTAGAGCCAAAAGTAAGTACTATGTGTTTGGTTGGTAGTTCTTTGTTATCGCGCCTGATTTTTATGCGTTGTACATTTATAACATTTTCTTCTTTCCATCCATTCAGGAGTTCTTCATCAGTCAAATCCATGAGGTCGTCGTCTGAAACCACACCCTTGACGGTGTTCATTGTTCGGTGTGGACTAACAGATATGGTTTTATCGCCAAATGCCACCAGGTTTGTTAGTTTCTCGCACTGCATCTTGTCTTTTACTTCAATGAGAAGGTCCCCAGTTGCCATCTTGGTGGCTTTGTAGCCACTTCCAATTACCTCCGTGAGACATTTTGACACCAAGAAGGGTGAAATGTTTGTTGCTTTTTTATCAGTGCTTTCACAGTGAATCACATGATACTTTGGGAATGTGTCTCGTTTCTTCAAAAAGAATTCAAAGGTTGCATCGGTGCGCCCCCTTTTTGGGGGACGATCAGGTGAGAAGGGTTTCGAGGGTCCCATGGAATGAGTTGTTTGTTCGGTATCAATGCCAGTCACCCACCACCGAGCCCAACGAGGGGACACGGCAGAGATTGTTATGAAGCAAGCACTGCCATGCCAACTGTACATTGTTACTATAACCGCATATGTTATAATCAAGGTAGATCATAACACACAAGGTTAACCCTTGCTGCCAGGAATGTTGGAAGTAAATGGAAGAGAGAAGAAGACAGGAAAGATTGAAGGTGAGAGGGATAGGCGAAGATTGGAGAGAGAGAGACAGGAAAAGGCAACTACCGTTTTCCCCCGGGTGGGTCAGTCCGGGGGTGCCGTCTACGTGAAGCGGAGGCCAAAGAGGTGTGTTGCCTCCACCGAGGGGCCATAAAGGTCCAAGCACTCAGCATTGGCTCAACCCCCAGGATCCCCTTTTCCCCGGACACGGCTAAGCCACGCACGGTTAAGCGTGGGAGGGTCCGACCCCCATGTGCTCGGGTCCGTGGTGTCGCAACCCACCAAACGCCTCCTTACGCAGGCGCCCCTGCGGGGGCTGTTGATTGGGAAGCAAGTATAATGAGCAGATTGTAACTAACATGTTAAATAAGATTGCTTGTGCGGCGACTGCCTCAAGAGGCGTCCGAAGTTCAAAAGAGCGACATGTAAACATTTATCAACTATGATGGTTACACCACTGGACGAGGCGTTAGCATTGTCGCGATCTCTCCGAAAAATGGTGTATTGTTGGAGAAAATTTGTATGTGTGGGCCTCAAGTGAGTCTCTTGAACACACAGCACCTTTGGATTGTATCTATGGAGTTCTTTGATATCGTCTAGGTTATGGAGAAGTCCTCTAACGTTTAATTGGAGTATTTGTGTTTGCACAATAAGAAACGTGTTAATTGTGCTGTGTGTTGGAGAAACGAAAATTAGCTCATGGGGCCTTTCCCAAGTGCCATGACACGAAGTTTGTCTTTTTTGGAGCGGTCGATAGAATCGCGCCGCTTCTTAGGTGCTGAATGCGCCGTCACGGTCGGTGTTACGTCCATCGCTTCTTGAGAACTGCTGGAAATATGCTCTTGCGAGCGCTGTGTTTGACGAGAGGGCTTTGTCTCAAGAGACGAAAGCCTTGAGGCCACCAGCCCAGAGGTCGATGGCCCCTTCTGGGGCGGCGGAGCAGCGCTGGCTGCAGCCGCCAAGAAGGCAGGTGGCGTCACCACCGGCTCACTGCGTGGGCCGGACAGCCGCCGGGAGCCGTTGTGGCGCTGCCCACTGACGCGCCACTTCGGTAAAGCTGTTCTTTGGCAGGTAGGATACACGCCTGCATGCTTCTTTAAATGAAATATTCTCTTTCAATTTGATGGTTATTATTTCTTTTTCTTTTTTCCATGATGGGCACGACCGCAAGTATGCGGCGCGCTCTCCATCACAGTTCACACATTGGAGGGTGTTTTCACATGACTCAGCAAGGTGTTCAATAGCACTATTTCGCACAAGTTTTCCGACCTCGGTAGTTCTGTGAACTGTGCCCGAATCGCTGGCACTTAAAGCATCGCAGAGGGTTCGGTACGCATGGTCTGACCCGGATCTTGACATATCCTGCCTCGATTGTCTTGGGGAGCATGCTTGAGCCGAAGGTGACAATAAGGTGCTTTGTTTGAATTTCTTTGCCGTCGCACCTTATCCTAATCCGTTTCACATTGATCACATTTTGCTCTTTCCATCCTTCCAAAAGTTCGGCCTCGGTTAGCTCCATCATATCTTCATCTGAAATTACACCGCGGATAGTGTTCATAGTTCGGTGTAGGGTCACGGTCACTGGAATGTTCCCAAAAGAGACAACGTTCTGTATATTTTCATATTGCTTCTTATCATAGACTTCCAAAAGGAGGTCACCACTAGCTAGCTTCGTAGCTTTGTAACCGAGCCTATAGAATCGCACAGACATTTCGCTACAAGGAAAGGTGAGATGACTCTCACGCTCTTCTCTGGTCTTTCAGAATGTATCACATGATACTTTGGAAAGTTTTCACGTTGAAGGTCATAAAACTGGAATACTTCGGTGCACCCTTGCTTATGAGGGCGATCAGGGAGTTAGGGGAAACAATTCTCCATTGAAAATTGTCAGTTTTCGGCAGCATCGCCAGTCGCCCACCGTGGAGCCTAACAAGGGGATGCCGCAGGTCTTATAAGAAAAAGCCCAGCGGTCGCCAACTGTACGTTGCCGCTATAACCAAATATGTACAGCCAAGGTTGGTTGTATCATACAAGGTTAACCCTCGCTGCCAAGAATACTGGAAGTAAAAGAAGTGAGGAGGTGACAGGAAAGATTGAAAGTGACAGGGAAAGACTATATTTATATATACATATATATGGTGTGCATTATTAGCGAATACTGCACATAAAACTCATATGTATACGTATATACATATACAGTGAAAGCTCGTTAATTCGCACCTCATTAATTCGAACTTTCGGGTTAATTTGAACTGATGGTCATGGTCCGGCCACAATATATAGGCGTCTATGGGTTAACCAACTCGTTAGTTCATGCGCGCATCGGCTTCCCTATCAATAATTCGAACTGCGTGCCGCTGCGTGGTGGTATTTTATACTGCCGCCGCAAGCTTTTAAGGCTCAACGATAGATGGTGCGAGCGCAGCGCCCGGATACGTGGCGTCACTGGCGTCATTGCGCTCACTCTTCGCATCGTGTGGTGGTTCGTGCCGGACGTGTCGGTTAGTCTCCGTGTCCCATGTGTGCCACACATTCGGTCGCTAGGCCTCGTGTACGTCAGAGCTACGAAGTCATTCGTAGCTCTGACGTACCAATGGACCAGGGGGTCATTAAGAACTTAAAGTGCTTTTACAGGTGCCACATGTTGCAGCGTTTGGTGTTGTGTGCTGCCGGTACGAAAGGCTACGATGTGACGCTGCTCACGGCCTTGCATATGTTGGTGCGGGCCTGGGATCAGGTCACGGCAACAAGTGTTGCCAATTGCTTCTGCCACAGTGGCTTTTGTGTGACCAATGAGGGCACAGCGTGCGAGCCCGACGAGCGTGAGGCCATGGTCATTCCTGCCGGATTGCAGGATGCGCTGGAGGACGTGACCTTCGACGACTACGTCGATGCAGATCGCTGTGCAGCGGTCTGCGGCACAATCACCGACAATGATATCATCGCGCAGGTGACTGGTGGAGAAGCGCCCGTCGTCTATGTAGGTGCGGATGACGAAGAGGCACCCACACGGCCCTCAGCTTTGGAGCTAATGGAGGCTATGCGTATCGCGCGTCTATTCTACAGCGTCGAGGAAGGCGCAGAGGATGCTTTCTGCCACGTTCGCGCGTTGGAAAACAAGGCTATGGCGATCGCATTCAAAGAAGAAAAACAGACAGTGATCACGGATTATTTTTGCAAATAAATATTTTGAGTGATTTTCCAACAACCCGGTCTGAATTCCTGCTGTTTTTTCAATAAATTTCGTTAGTTCGAATTCGGTTTAATTCGAACTCATTGGGCGTCCCCGCGAAATTCGAATTAACGAGCTTTTACTGTATACATGGTAGAATGCCCGACTTCAAATGTATATTATTACGGGGATAATGTTTATTTAGGGAGTATGGCTACATACAAGATTTGGACAAGCAGCAGCGACGGATGCAAGGCTTCGCGCGCCTCTGGCCACTTCGTCGCCGTCATCTTCGTCCGACCGACAGTAGCAGCCTCTTCACTGTCTCGTGGCACTACCCCCCCCCCCCCCCCCCGGGGCGAGAGCGCCGACCCGGTGCTTGCTACGACGGACCAGAGGGTCCAGTTACGTACGGCTTAAGTCTCGCAACGTGCACGATAGCAGAGGGTGGGGGCGTAGACGGCGCTGGTGCGGTGACTGGCTCGATCTCATACGTAACGTCAGTGACTTGACGTAGCACCCTGTAAGGACCATCGTAGCGGGACAATAGCTTTTCGGAGAGACCGATGCGGCAGGACGGAGACCACAGTAGCACGAGGGCGCCTGGGGAGTAAGAAACGTCTCTGTGGCAACTATCATACAGGGCTTTCTGGGAAGCCTGAGACACTGTGAGCCGTTCACGTGCGATCTGGCGAGCTGTGTTGGCACGCGCTATGGCGTCGCGAACGTACGTGGTGGTTGAGCTGACAGGAAGTAAAGTATTGAGAGGCAGAGAAGGTTCGCGTCCATACAGGAGATAAAATGGGGAGTAGCCAGTAGTGTCATGTCGGGACGAATCGTAGGCGAAAGTAACGTACGGCAAAGTAGCCTCCCAATCGCGGTGATCGGCGGAGACGTACATTGAAAGTATATCGGTCAGAGTTCGGTTCAGGCGCTCTGTGAGTCCATTCGTTTGCGGGTGATAAGCAGTTGTGAGCTTGTGGTGGGTAGAGCAGGAACGAAGGATGTCATCGATGGCGCGAAACAAAAAGTATCGGCCTTGATCAGTCAGAAGCTGTCGAGGAGCACCATGATGCAGGATGAGGTCATGAAGGAGAAAGTCGGCGGTATCCGTAGCGCAACTGGTTGGGAGGGCACGGGTAGCGGCGTATCGCGTCGCGTAGTCGGTCGCGATGGCGACCCACTTGTTGCCTGATGTCGAGGTTGGAAAGGGACCAAGAAAGTCGAGCCCAACACGAAAGAATGGTTCGGCGGGAATGTCTATAGGATGAAGCAGACCGGCAGGTAACATAGCTGGCCTCTTGCGGCGCTGGCATTTGTCGCAGCTAGCGACATATCGTTGGACGGAGCGATAGAGACCAGGCCAGAAGAAACGGCGCCTGACGCGATCATAAGTGCGGGTGACACCAAGGTGACCAGCAGTGGGCTCATCGTGAAGCTGGCGAAGGACATCTGACTGCAGATGGGCAGGCACGACAAGGAGGCATTCAGGGCCCTCAGGATGCATATTATGGCGGTATAAGGTGCCGTCCTGAAGGAAGAACAAGTGGAGGGAAGGGTCGGGTGTGGCGGAGTTGAGACTGTCGATGATAGACCGTAAAGCCGAGTCGCGGCGTTGTTCGTCCCGTATATTAACGAGGTCCGAGATAGACAAGACGCAGGCATCGGTGTCTTGCTCGGTGACGTCAGGGGAATCCACGGGATGCCGTGAGAGACAGTCGGCATCTTGATGAAGCTGACCGGACTTGTGCACCACTGAAAACGAGTATTCTTGGAGGCGCAGAGACCAACGACCAAGGTGTCCTGTAGGGTCTTTGAGCAAAGAAAGCCAACAGAGGGCGTGATGATCAGTTACGACGGTAAAGGTGCGGCCAAACAGGTAGGGACGAAATTTGGCGACAGCCCAGACAAGAGCAAGACACTCTCGTTCCGTAATGGAGTAATTCTTCTCCGGTGAGGACAGGAGGCGCCCAGCGTACGCGATAACACAATCGTGGCCGCTCTGACGCTGAGCGAGGACGGCACCGATTCCATGGCCGCTGGCATCTGTGCGAAGTTCCATCGGTGCAGTCGGATCAAAATGCGCTAAAATAGGGGAAGTCGTGAGGGCATTTATAAGCGCCGAAAAGGCAGCAGCTTGGGGTGAGCCCCATGTAAAAGCAGCGTCTTTTTTGAGGAGCGCAGTAAGGGGACACGCAATGTTGGCGAAATGACGAATAAAACGTCGGAAATAGGAGCACAATCCTATAAAACTGCGTACGTCTTTGGCCGAACAAGGTACAGGAAAATGTTTCACGGCGCGAACTTTTTCAGGATCGGGCTGGACACCTGTCGCGTTGACGAGATGGCCAAGTACGGTTATTTCACGGCGTCATAGGGAGTATGGCTATATACAAGGTTTGGACAAGCAGCAGCGATGGATGCAAGGCTGTCGCGCTCCTCTGGCCACTTCGTCGCCGTCGTCTTCGTCCGACCGACAGTAGCAGCCCCTTCACTGTCTCGTGGCAATATATATTGTGAGCATTATTAGTGAATACTGCACATAAAACTCATATATATACATATATACATGGTAGAACAACCAACTTCAAATCTGAAGGTCGTAAGTTCGAATCCTACTCCAGTCCACCACATTTTCAGGCATGGAGTGGTGCCTGACACCGGCAAAAAAAATATATTGCCGAGAGCTAGTGGGGCTACACTAGTTCAGGTGTAACCAAACTAGGCAGGCCCACTAAGCTTCATCAAAGTCACTCCCTCACCAGAACAGGTATTGGCCTCCCTGGTGCAGTATTCGGCCACTAACTCCCTCATGACTCCGACAATTAACCCATGGCCCTCAGTCCCCAGTGGCTGCGGAGCACCTGACCAAGGCGGCGATCAGACCTGCAATGTGGCAGAGGGTGCTAAGAATGTCTGGGTCCGGACAAGCCGCCAATGGAAACTGAACCTGGCAACGTTCAACCTGCGCACCCTCTCGAGTGAGGCTAGCTTAGCAGGACTATTTGCGGAATTATCAGGCATTGCCTGGGATATTATTGGCCTTAGTGAGGTAAGAAGAACTGGTGAGACTTGCACAGTGCTGACTAACGGCCACGTCCTCTGCTACAGAGGTCTTCCAGATAAGAGAGAATCCGGGGTAGGATTTCTAGTCCATAACAACATAGCGGGCAACATTGATGAGTTCTACAGCATTAATGAGAGGGTAGCAGTCATCGTAATAAAGCTGAATAGAAGGTACAAATGAAGGTAGTACAAGCCTACGCCCAACCTCCAGTCACGATGATGAAGAAAGAGAACACTTTTATGAAGATGTTGATTAGCAATGAGAAAGGTGCTAACTCAGTATACTGTAGTCATGGGTGACTTCAATGCAAGAGTGGGGAAAAAGCAGGTTGGTGAGCAAGCAATTGGCAACTACGGTATCGACTCAAGGAATGCAAGAGGAGAGATGTTGGTAGAATTCGCAGAAAGGAATAGGCTCCGAATAATGAATACATTCTTCAGGAAGCGCAGCAACAGGAAGTGGACCTGGAAAAGCCCTAATGGAGAAACAAGGAATGAAATAGATTTCATACTATCTGCCGATCCAAGCATAGTGCAGAATGTAGAAGTATTAGGTAAGGTAAAGTGCAGTGATCATAGGTTAGTGAGGTCTAGGATTTCTCTCAATTTGAAGAGAGAAAGAGTGAAATTAGTCAAAAAGAAACAGGCTAACCTAGATGCAGTAAGGGTAAAAACAGACCAATTCAGGCTGGTGCTCGCAAACAAATATGCAGCTTTAGAACAGGAAGATGAAGATAACATAGACGTAATGAATGAAACCGTAACGGCTGATCTCAGAAGCAGCAATTGAAGTGGGAAGTAAGGCACCATGGCAACCAGCAGGTAAGCTCTCCCAAGAAACAAAGGACCTAATAAAGGTACGACAAAACATGAAAACGTCCAACTCAAGTGATCAGATAGAATTCTCTGAACTTTCAAAACTGATTAACAAGAAGAAAGTAAGAGATATTCGAAATTATAATGTGGGAAACATTGAGGAAGCCGTAAAATATGGACGCAGCATGAAATCAGTAAGCAGAAAGTTGGTATAGGACAAGGCAAGATGTATGCACTGAAAGATAAGCATGGTAATATCATCAGCAATTTCGATGACATAGTAAAAGCAGCGGAAGAATTCTATACTGACCTGTACAGTGCCCAAAACAGCCAAACTATATTCATTCGAAATAATGATGAACCGGATACAGAAGCTCCTTCTATAAATAGCGATGAAGTTAGAAGGGCCTTGAAAGACATGACCAGGGGAAAAGCTGCTGGAGAAGATGGAATAACAGTAGATTTAATCAAAGATGGAGGAAATATAATGCTTAAGAAGCTTGCGGCCCTTTATACGCAATGCCTCACAACTTCAATAGTACCAGAGAGCTGGAAGAACGCCAGCATTATACTTATCCATAAGAAGGGAGACGTTAAAGAACTGAAGAATTACAGACCCATTAGCTTGCTTTAAGTATTGTATAAAATATTCACCAAGATAATTTCCAATAGAATCAGGGCAACACTTGACTTCAGCCAACCAAGAGAACAGGCCGGCTTCAGGAAGGGATATTCTACGGTGGATCATATTCATGTCATCAATCAGGTAATCAAAAAATCTGCGGATTACAATCAACCTCTCTATATGGCTTTCATAGATTATGAAAAGGCATTTGATTCAGTAGAGATACCAGCAGTCATAGAGGCATTGCGTAATACGAGGCATACGTGAATATCTTAGCAAACATCTACAAGTATTCAACAGCTACCTTGGTTCTGCACAAGAAAAGTAGAAAGTTACCTATCAAGAAAGGGGTCAGGCAAGGAGACACAATCTCTCCAATGCTATTCACTGCATGCTTAGAAGAAGTATTCAAGCTCTTAGATTGGGAAGGCGTAGGAGTGAGGATCAACGGCGAATATCTCATCAACCTTTGGTTTGCAGATGACATTGTCCTATTCAGCTACAATGGAGACGAATTACAGCAAATGAAAGAGGACCTTAATTGAGAAAGTGTAAGAATTGGGTTGAAGATGAATATGCAGAAGACAAAGATAATGTTCAATAGCCTGGCAAGAGAAAAAGAATTCAGGATAGCCAGTCAGCCTCTAGAATCTGTAAAGGAGTACGTTTATCTAGGTCAATTACTCACAGGGGACCCTGATCACGACAAAGAAATTTACAAAAGAATAAAATTGGGTTGGAGTGCATACGAAAGGCATTGCCAAATCCTGACTGAGAGCTTACCAGTGTCGTTGAAGGGAAAAGTGTACTATCATTGCGATCTACCAGTGCTAACATATGGGGCAAAAACTTGGAGGTTAACAAAGAAGCTCGAGAACAAGTTAAGGACCGCACAAAGAGCTATGGAACGAAAAATCTTAGGAGTAACGTTAAGAGACAGGAAGAGAGCGGTGTGGATCAGAGAACAAACGGGGATAGCCAATGTGCTAGTTGACATTAAGAGAAAACAAATGGAGGTGGGCAGGTCATGTAATGCATAGGATGAGTCAATTCTTTCGCAACAATAGGATTCCTTAAAATTCTTCATTGGAATTGCCGATCCATTCACTCTGCAGTAATATATTTATTATACTTGTCATCGAAATTCTCCCCAGTTATATAGAATTGCAAGATACCTGGCTTTGAGCGCATCCGTCTTTTCAGTTACATAACTACACATCTTTACGACTGGACCGACCATCAAAAGGTGGAGATTTAGCATTCTTTGTCACTAATAAAATTAGTCTCAGGGCAAAGATTTAATATAAACATTCGTCTCCTGAATGTGAAATTTTTGCCTTAGATATAATCTTATCAGTGTGCCAACCTTTCACTTTAGTAAATTCATACTTTCCTGTGGGTGTGCAAAACACTCGGTGTTTGGATTACGCTATGACCTCGTGGTGTAAAGGCAAAATTCTTGTCGAAAATTTCAACTCTCACCATACGTCTTGGGGTTTTCGAACTGACCTATGCAGCAAAAGATTGTGGGATGGGTCAATAGACAACAATCTCTCTGTCTTAATACTAGAACCCCTACATTTATTTGTGATCGGTCCCGTTCAGCCTTAGATTTAAGCTTCGTAAGTTCGGCTGTCACTAGTTCATCCTGGACAACCTTGGACTGTGCCACCCACAAACAGTGACCACATTCCAATAATGCTCAAAATTGGTTGCCCAATAATTCATTCCATCATGCACTCAGGTCCGAGCATTGGTTAATTACAATAAATTTAAAACCTATCTAATGATACATTTGGCTTCCCATTCTGAAGAGTGCGAAGACACCAAAGCTATTAAACTTTGTGCTGTAATCAAAAGGACATACAAAAACGCGGAATTTAGCATTGAATCTGTGAAGAGAGCATCTCATAGCCCTCAGTGGAATTCAGACTATACGAGAGACCACCGACGACGAAAGGCAGCTTGGAAGCAGTTTCTTCATAATCAGTGCCCAAAAAATGGGTCTGATACAAATTTCACGCTGCTGTATTTAAACACACAGTTGCTCAGGCTAAAGAAGAATATGAGAGGAATCACTACGATTTCCTGTCAAAATCCTAAAAACAAAAAAGCGCTGTTTAGATACATGAGATATCGCAAAATTATGCCGTCACCAAATAATATCGACTATTCAAATCTGTCGTCTCATGAAATGGCAAGCTCTCTAGAACTTATTGCTAAAGGCTTGGAGAGTATTTCACTTAATCTATGTCAGCTAATTTGCAAAACCCAACCACAACGTCAGACTTTACTGAGGTTACATTACCTGAACTAGCTCAAGTGATTAGAAACTTACCCTTCTCAGCTCCTGGTCCTGATGGAATTACTGTTCATATGATAAAAATTTTATTCGATCTATCTCCTTGTGATCTTCTAAATACTATAAGCTATTCATTAAACAACGCCTGGATGCCATATGATTGGAAAGTAGCTAAAGTAATCCCGATACCTAAAAATCGAGGAGTAGGCTATACCATATAAAATATTAAACCTAATTCTCTAACTTCTAATATGGTCAAGCTCATAGAAAGGGTATTACATTGTAGAATTACTATCTGGATGATGGATAATTTAATACTAAATCTCAATCAAATCGGCTTCAGAATCGGTTGCTCAATATGGTGCGCCCATGCTGATTTAGAAAGCCAAATATAACTTGCCCGAAAAAGGAGACAATAGTAATCTTTAGTGACATTAGATATAGCTAAAGCGTATGACAGTGTTGAACATGCAATTTTACTGATTATCTAACTAAGTCACAATTTCCCAAAATATATTATTGCGTGGTTGGCAAAATTACTGAGCTTAAGAGAAGTTTATTGCTTTAAGGATGGCTGCTCCTCGGCTAAATACAAACAGACTCGCGGGGTTCCCCAAGGAGCAGTCCTGTCCCCATTATTAATTAATATCTTAATGAGCGCCATTCCAACTTACCAGGATGTTCAAGTTTGTATTTATGTAGATGATATTGCATTCTTTGCAGCCGACATTGACATTTACGCTTTATACCAAAAAGTAGAGATACATAAGTATGCTTGAGCTTTGGAATCAGACAATCTGCATGCGACTAAATGTAAATAAAATCGCAATCTTGGTCTTCCCACTTACAGATCCGATTTCAATTTTGATATCTTATAAACAAGAACCCACCCACAGGTTGAGTCTCTAAAATATTTGGGAACCATCTATGATAAAAACTCAACTGGAGTCCACACATACAAAATGTAGCATCTAAGACACAACGTGCTTTAGGTCTACTTCGCAGACTAAGCAACCGTCAATATGGGTTACGTAGGGATTTTCTGCTAATGATATACAAAATGTATATGCGCCCAATATTAGAATTCGGGTGTGTATTGTTCTCAGGCGGCCCTGCGTACAAAACTAAGCCTCTGGTTCTTTTGGAGCATGAAGCCCTTCGCCTGTGTCTGGGACTCCCCAGGTTTGTTGCTATTAATGTTATCTATCAAGAAGTGCGCCTACCAACATTGCCCTGCAGATTTTGTATGTTAACGATCCAGAAATTTCTAAAATATTACAGCTTTCCGCTTAGGCGTTCTGAGTACATGTTTATTTATGATCCAGACTCCTCCTTTCTTGCTCATTGGCCTCGTTTTCACACTCCACAGATCGTATTTGTTCAAAAAGCAATTAGATAGTTAAAATTATCAGTACATCCTTATTTACAGCACAATTTACAGTACATCCTTACTGCGAGTTTGATGGCGCATGTCTCGAAAATGGTGTCATTCACAAAATTATTTCCAAGTGGATATGCCTTGCAGTCTCTGGCTAAATTTTGTAAACTGCAATATGTGCCCTAGGTAATAATGAAAAAAACTTAATTAGTGCATTTTAGAAATCAGTCAATTATGCATTGCAATTTCTCGGGATAATAATGCCACCCTCTTTCAGCGATGCAACTCAAGGAATAAGAATTGTGATACCTGCCACAAGTGATCTTTAAAAAAATGGCAGTCTTCACAGAAACACTAATATAATATGCGGTGTTTTAAGACCATACAAAATTTTTAAAGATTGCCTGTGGCAAATAGCACAACTGTAGTTCTCGAGCTAGATTACTCGAAGTGACGGACATCTAGGAAGGAATGTATTACTCGTTCACTCTAAAGGGAAATGTGCCACGTGATGTAGCCAAGGTTTACTGTCATTTTGAAAAGTTCATGCAATGATGGCGTCACCGATTTCTCATGCTCCATTTTCTGAACTTAAAGCTTTTCTCAGGAGGAGGTTCCCAGGCTTACTCAATTTATTTTGCGAGAATTTACAAATGCGTTCAACATAACCCTTGTTTTGGGAGTTTGCAGGCAGCCGACTCCATGATGGCACTTTTTTATCTGATGGTCATCGACTACGTGGCCATGGCTGTAATGATCGCAGCCTCCTTCTTCCACATCCGTGGCTACCCATACTGTAAGTTCCTAAATTATTTACCCTATCCTTTTAGACAGCGCTTTGACAAATATGCACTGCCTTACACACACACTTTTTGTGTAACCAAAAATTTCCGTAATTACGAAAAATGGTGTCTGAAATAAGTTGTATTCAATGCAATAATTATATCGTATTTTGTTTTTATTTCAATGACCTAGAAATCAATCTTACAGTTGCAAGTACTGTGTATGTAACACAAGAGTATGTAGCTCTTGTGTTCTGTGTGTTGCACGCTTTCAGTCGCAATACACCAAGCGCCTGCTGAGCCAGACGCCCCTGCGGGGAGAAGTACAGTTTACTAACGCAACTAAATAGTCCGCCTTTATTGTCTCTTTAAAGTAACGACCGCTCAACTCTTTCCCTTCGCCAGAAGAGCACAGAGCATATCGAAATTGCCAGCGAGCACAACACAAAATCGCGGTCAACAAAACCATCTTGTCATTTGGTAGCACGCTTTTCGCAGGCCTTAAGCTCTTGGACAACGTGAGAACGGACCCGCAGGACTTTCGTCCGTCAATTACTCCCTCAGATCGGTGGCTTTCGACCATGACGAACCGCTGGCACCTTGTGCCCCTCTGTGCTCACCGTCATACATCACGCAGACATCTCCGAGCCAGACACCGCTTCCCTATTCATCTTCAACCAGAGTGCACAACCCGTCCCAACATCCATCGGCGATTTCCAGGCGGTCATAGATGCCTGAAGTAATAGAGAGTTTCAGCGTGTCCAGTATTCCTGTAAACGGAATGACGTTTCTGGATTACCTACTAAATGAATAAGTTTTTTATTGTTGTTATTTTTCTTTGTTTTTTGGTTTAATTGGATATGTACTACTTCAAAACATTAAGTGAAAGTTTAAGCACACAATTCATCATCATCAATACAGATGTGTGTCAGCTGAGGTGAGACCTGCTGTAGATCTAGTCAGGAACGTGGCCAAAGGCACAGAATGGATCGCTTCTGCGTTAGAATAATTCCTGCCACGGACAGTAAAGAAGCCGGTATGGAATTGACCTGGGGTATGAGACACGTAGAGGCAATAAAAAAAAATGCAGATAGTTCGTAGAATGCCGCCGTGTACAGTGTACTTTACAGGCATTACAGGCCAATCCAGAATAGGTGTAATATGGCAGCGCACTTCAACAGAAGGACGTAACGCGGCGAACAAACACAGCGCTCGTGTTTATTCACTTGTGTCCAAGTGCGCTGTCATATTCCATCATGATTAGCACACTAGCCCACCATAGTACATCTTAGCCAGAATAGGTGTTTTCAATAGCACCTTTCAGACACAGATTAAAAGATGAGTGCACTGGTGGTTGGTACAAGCAGTTAATAAAATGTATGCAGTCTAGACACACAGCCAGTGTTGCACAAAGGTCAATTCCTCCGCTATGGCAGCCATGAAAACAATGAAGCCATGGAGGTTTTGCTATGGCACATAAGAAAGCAAGGCATTTTTATTTAGCTAGGCGACACTGTGTAGTGCCTTTCCATCAACTTTCTCAATGAAACGGTCTTGGAATTGTCATCAGCCATCAATTATTTCCGTCCATTATAAATTTAGTTTTACCACACTTCTTGCATGTTCAGAATCGTCAAAAGCGCACAGCTGCAGAATGGATAGAGAATTTTCAGTTTTTCAGTGAGTTTTCTCAAGCTTACAGACTGCGGACTCCATGCAAAAAACTTGCTAGAGTAACATCAGATAAAAGAAAATCGGCTATCACATGTCTAGTGTACTTCAAAAGCCCCTACCCAGCCACTTGAAAAATTTGCTTCATGTAAACCTGAAAAACAAGTGAACCTGCTACATGACAGACACCAAAGCAATAACCCAGCTGTCCTTAGAAGTATTACTCGAATTTTTAGCATAGGTTCAATCAGAACTGCTCTAATTTGTTCATGACTCCTTTTACATATCACAATTTTTTCAGTATTTTTTCTTTAATGTCCTGTCCTGACATGCCCATGGTGCCTGTAGGGATTAAGGCCGCAGTTCCTGGTTGGGTAGAGCCATTTGCAGGGCAATCACATCTAGAAATATGAGAATGGTTCATTAGGACTGAGCATGCAGGTGTGACATGTATATTATTTGTTTGAATTTCAACCTGCAATTTGCTGGGCTTATCTGTTGTTGTTGGCTTCTAGTAATTCCATATCTAATGGTAACGCAAAGCTCTGGGTGATTGTTTTAAGATGAAGCATTGCGAGAGGCAGTTTCTTCTGCTTCTGATATGCAGGAAATTCTAAAGTAGGCTACACACCAACAACATGCTTAGTTAGCTGTGGCTGTCATACCCTTTATTTTATAGGTATGGCCCCACACCTAAACCCTGTTTAGATGCGAAGGTGAGTTGATTAGAATGCACTTTTGAGGCACTGCAAAGTGATCAAGAGCAGTTAGCCGGTACTCTCGGAAAGAATGCAAGTGGGCCGTCTGTGAGGCTCGCATTTGTAAGAAAAATCTTGAGAATGATGAACAAACAGGCTTAATGTTAATATAAGAAATGGGAGCATCAATCAGCTTTTATTTAAGCTGTGATGAGCTTGCGATGCGCATAGCGACTCATGAATCATAGGACATGTGGGTGGCTGTCAAATATATTATCGGAAAAAAGATACCGAACGGAATGTAACGCTGAGGTCACTGAGAGGTAGAGTTATAATTTTAGGTTGAATAACAGGATATTGAGGTATGCTTTTGTAATACAGTTGCCTTGCACTTTTTTAATACAATTTTGAAATGATGAAGTGTTGGCTTGAGGAGGCAAGGGGCCTGGTGCTTTCAATCTGCAAAACGAATCTTAGTCAAATCGGAAAGAAGCTTGTCACAAACACCTGCTGATTGCAGAGGAACTGGACAAATAAAACTGCTTTTTGCCTACCTTCCAACCACTTTTTGTTGTCCATAATTATGCCCTTTGTTGATGAATATCTTTGTTGCTGTGTCACCATTTACAGGGTCTGAAAACCCAGACTGTCAGGTTCTGGTTTGATGGCCAGCCAATGCCGCGCACTCCCTCCTCGCTCGAGGCTGCGGGTGTTCACCTCAACTTCTCACTGACTACTCACTCGCATACTATTCTAGTTATTCTAGTATCTGTATTTGTAGTTCATTAGAACTCTTGCTTCCTTCTTCAATATAGAGAGAGAAACAAAAAAAAGGCACGGAAGCTGAGCAGGAAATGTCTCGTTTTCTATCCTGCACGGGGAGAAAGGGAAAATGAGATTTCATGAGGTAGGAAGAGAGAAAGGCGAGTACAGAAACGGGAATCGGTGCAAAACACTAAAGTAGCACACGTCTCTATCCCAGTATCTTTCGCAAGGCCGTAGACAGTAGGAAGCGAAATAGCACACTTCTTGCCTTTATCGCGATTCTTCGTTGTGACAACTGTCTTAGTACCATTTGCTCTGACAGACACCGGCTTCAATTCTCAAGAACAGACGCAGCAACTCTACATCGCTCTATGGTACGCTTTAGTACATTGGCCTTCTGGAAGTCAACTTATATGTACACCAGCACCACGAACAGGCATCCTCATTTGACCGGCTACCACCTGTACTACCAAGGTATGAAGAAACATTCTTGTGCAGTATACGGCTTGGTGTCGTGTTCACCAAGTCGCACTCGTTCATATTTGGATGGGCTGACAGCCCTATGACAGCCGGCTGTGAAGAAATAGATTCTTCACAGCCGTAAGACATACCGTTCGTGCTCACGGTTATGACGGGAAGGTACATCTTCGATTAAGGTAGCCACGTCCTTGAGGATAGTGGAGTTCTCTTCATTTTCTATGTATATTTTATGAAGAAGTCTGGTTATGTACATCTTATTAACTTTAGGAACAATGAATTAACAATTACCCAGTCAGTGTGTGCAGTGTACGAGAGATTACCGATTGCGCGCCGCATTCTTTTCTGTGTTTTTAACTATTTGTTTAAGTTGTTCTCACTTGTTGGCTTGGCTTATGGCTACAGAATAGGCACAAAAAATCCTATATTTTATTAAAGAAGTCTTTAGTGTCTATAGCTGTGTAGTTTTTGCATCTGATGGATCAATCAGGCAACTGACCATCCTCCATGCTACTTACTGCATGGTAATTAAATGTGGTTTGCAAACGTGGCTACAAAATACACTAATGCTTGGCTTAGGGCTACAGAATAGGCACCAAAAATCCTATATTTTATTAAAGAAGTCTTTAATGTCGATAGCTGTGTAGTTTTTGCATCTGATGGATCAATCAGGCAACTGGCCATCCTCCATGCTACTGCATGGTAATTAAATGTGGTTTGCAAACGTGGCTACCAAATACACTATAGAAATGCTTGGCTTAGGGCTACAGAATAGGTACCAAAAATCCTATATTTTATTAAAGAAAGTCTTCAGTGTCGACGAGGCAAATTTTTGTTTATTTTAATTTTTTACAGCTGTACATTTTGCTAAGAATTTCAGTTTCGATTTCATAGGCCTTTAGGTATGTCCATAAAGTACATATATGTAGTTCATTTTTTAGGTGTTTACGGAGCAGTGATGCATTCGCAGCTCGTCTTTTGCGAGCACGCAAGCCGTGATGCTTTACGAGAACTACGCCTGCCCTAAATTATTAGAATCAAAACGGCAGCACATTTATTATTCGTTCCTACATCTTCTGCATAGTTGCCTGCAATAAAACACGACTTCAGAGCAGTGTTTATACTTAAAAGGAAGGAATCGAGACACCGGCCAAAAAAAGGTTCTGCGCTCATGACGTGCAGGCTGCGCACGTTCTCTCCCGGAAACTCAGGCACGAGCTCATGCGCGTAAAAGACCCTTTGGAAAAGGACAAGTTCCCAGGTGTGGTGTACGTCATTTCGTGTGCGAACTGTCCCTATGTCTACGTTGGAGAAACCGGAAACTTCAAGAAAAGACTTTAGCAGCACCGGAATGACGTCCAAAAACGACACGTTGCGTCAAATGCCCTAGCCGAACACTGCGCAACTACGTCACACACGATTAACTGGGACAAAGCTCGTGTGGTTGCCAGGGAACGAAATCATTCTGCGCACCTGTGTCTTGAATCCTTAATCATCCAAACCATGGTGCCCACTCTTAATCGCAACGAAGGAAATCTGCCGTCCATGTATGCCAAATGCCTTGGTCATGTCTTAAGCCGCACATAAAAAGGGCGCAAGCTCTGCCGCATGTTTCATTGTGAACAAGGCTCCCATGGGGGAGCCGAAAGGTTAATGTATTTTTAAATATACTTCACCCTTTTTTTGGTCGGTGCCTCGATCCTGTCCTTTTAAGTATGCATCATCCCGACCAGACGGGCTTCCATCATACTTTCGACTTCAGAGCAGTGTTTATTCTTTCAAGATAATAAAGCTGCCAATAAATGCGTTATCTACCTAGAATATGTTAAAAAGCGCGTGAAAAAAATATTAGCACCTTTTAGCTCCTTGCTGGATTTTTTAGCTACTTCTAGCTACTTTTATGTTGCCATCTAGCTATTTTTACTCACCGACATTTGGCAACAGTGCTACGGAGAGTTCGGAGAGATACCTAAAGCCCCAGAAATGTCGGCAGACAAGGTATGTATTATATAGCTTTGGCTTTTGCTATAGTAACACTTTACAAGCGAGTCGAGAAATATATTACTGCATATGTTGCGGCAAGAGTGCTTGAATGAGGCTTAGCGTGAAAGCCGTGTATCTGATGCAATCGGGAGCCCGTGGCTCTTTTCACAGCGCTATTCACCCAAGTTTTATTGTGTTGGTGGCTCTTAAAACAGCTTGTACTGTTTTAATCAAGCCCTGTGCAACAAGGAGCTTAGCAAGTTGCATCTAATCGTGTTCCCTTCTCTTCTCCCTCCGACTTTTTTAAAGTACAGTCAACGGCAGCGGCCATATAATCCTGAAGGTGGCGAACGAACGCAGGTGCATCATCTTATTCAAAGTATGGAGGCATAGTTCTCTTCTCCCTCCGACTTTTTTAGAGTGCAGTCAACGGCAACGGCCATATAATCCTGAAGGTGGCGAACGAACGCGGGTGCACCATCTTATTCAAAGTATGGAGGCGTAGTTCTCTTCTCCCTCCGACTTTTTTAGAGTGCAGTCAAGGGCAACGGCCATATAATCCTGAAGGTGGCGAACGAACGCGGGTGCACCATCTTATTCAAAGTATGGAGGCGTAGTTCTCTTCTCCCTCCGACTTTTTTGAGTGCAGTCAACGACAGCGGCCATATAATCCTGAAGGTGGCGAATCAACGCGGGTACACCATCTTATTCAAAGTATGGAGGCGTAGTTCTCTTCTCCCTCCGACTTTTTTGAGTGCAGTCAACGGCAGCGGCCATATAATCCTGAAAGTGGCGAACGAACGCAGGTGCACCATCTTATTCAAAGTATGGAGGCGTAGTTCTCTTCTCCCTCCGACTTTTTTAGAGTGCAGTCAACGGCAGCGGCCATATAATCCTGAAAGTGGCGAACGAACGCGGGTGCACCATCTTATTCAAAGTATGGAAGCGTAGTTCTCTTCTCCCTCCGACTTTTTTAGAGTGCAGTCAACGGCAGCGGCCATATCATCCTGAAAGTGGCGAACGAACGCGGGTGCAGCATCTTATTCAAAGTATGGAAGCGTAGTTCTCTTCTCCCTCCGACTTTTTTAGAGTGCAGTCAACGGCAGCAGCCATATCATCCTGAAAGTGGCGAACGAACGCGGGTGCAGCATCTTATTCAAAGTATGGAAGCGTAGTTCTCTTTTCCCTCCGACTTTTTTAGAGTGCAGTCAACGGCAACGGCCATATAATCCTGAAGGTGGCGAACGAACGCGGGTGCACCATCTTATTCAAAGTATGGAGGCGTAGTTCTCTTCTCCCTCCGACTTTTTTGAGTGCAGTCAACGACAGCGGCCATATAATCCTGAAGGTGGCGAATCAACGCGGGTGCACCATCTTATTCAAAGTATGGAGGCGTAGTTCTCTTCTCCCTCCGACTTTTTTAGAGTGCAGTCAACGGCAGCGGCCATATAATCCTGAAAGTGGCGAACGAACGCAGGTGCACCATCTTATTCAAAGTATGGAAGCGTAGTTCTCTACTCCCTCCGACTTTTTTAGAGTGCAGTCAACGGCAGCGGCCATATCATCCTGAAAGTGGCGAACGAACGCGGGTGCAGCATCTTATTCAAAGTATGGAAGCGTAGTTCTCTTCTCCCTCCGACTTTTTTAGAGTGCAGTCAACGGCAGCGGCCATATCATCCTGAAAGTGGCGAACGAACGCGGGTGCAGCATCTTATTCAAAGTATGGAGGCGTAGATCTCTTCTCCCTCCGACTTTTTTAGAGTGCTGTCAACGGCAGCGGCCATATAATCCTGAAAGTGGCGAACGAACGCGGGTGCACCATCTTATTCAAAGTATAGAGGCGTAGTTCTCTTCTCCCTCTGACTTTTTTAGAGTGCAGTCAACGGCAGCGGCCATATAATGCTGAAGGTGGTGAACCAACGCGGGTGCACCATCTTATTCAAAGTATGGAGGCGTAGTTCTCTTCTCCCTCCGACTTTTTTAGAGTGCAGTCAACGGCAGCGGCCATATCATCCTGAAAGTGGCGAACGAACGCGGGTGCAGCATCTTATTCAAAGTATGGAAGCGTAGTTCTCTTCTCCCTCCGACTTTTTTAGAGTGCAGTCAACGGCAGCGGCCATATAATCCTGAAAGTGGCGAACGAACGCAGGTGCACCATCTTATTAAAAGTATGGAAGCGTAGTTCTCTTCTCCCTCCGACTTTTTTAGAGTGCAGTCAACGGCAGCGGCCATATCATCCTGAAAGTGGCAAACGAACGCGGGTGCAGCATCTTATTCAAAGTATGGAAGCGTAGTTCTCTTCTCCCTCCGACTTTTTTAGAGTGCAGTCAACGGCAGAAGCCATATCATCCTGAAAGTGGCGAACGAACGCGGGTGCAGCATCTTATTCAAAGTATGGAAGCGTAGTTCTCTTTTCCCTCCGACTTTTTTAGAGTGCTGTCAACGGCAACGGCCATATAATCCTGAAGGTGGCGAACGAACGCGGGTGCACCATCTTATTCAAAGTATGGAGGCGTAGGCCCCTACGAAGGGTCATGCGAGTCTATTGCAGGTCTGAGGTAAGCTAACGCGTTTTTTCCTACAAATGAGGAAGGTCGTGTCCTAGCTGCGCACCGGAGTTCCTTTGGTGCTTTGAATCCTATCTTTTAAGAAGACGGGCGGCACATCAGCCCTTGTTGTACTGGCTAAACGGTCCACGGGAAACGCACGACGTATGTGTGGGAATTAAAACAGCTTGCAAGTAGTCGACAGAGATCTGAAATAGCGTCAACTTTTTCGCTATGCTGCGCTGATAATGAGCTTTCTGCGTTCATTCACTCGAGTTGTGACGTTTTCCAGTCGGGAGAGCAGTGCGACTAGCTTCATTGTGCTGTACGTTATACGATCTTTAGCTCGGACACGTAGCTCAAAATGATCGCGACATCATTGTGCTGTCTTCCTTAATAGACCCAGGTTGCTTGTGTGGCTGCTACAATTATTATCGCCTTGCGTGACCTTAATTGTGACGTCTGTTGGTGCCACTGACACTCGTGTATCACACTCTCGATGGTCACTGCGAGCTCTCGTCGGTGGAATATTAGTGGTAGTGTATAGGCAGGTTCGAGTTGCTCCTAGCGCAAGTAGCCAGCTATAGCCATCTTCATGAGACAGATTCGACTGCACTAGTCTAGCGTTCGCCAAGCTTTCGCAGAACGTACTCGGCTGTCTAAGGAAATGCAATTTCTTAAACCACACACACACGTGGCCGCCAAAAGCCAATTCATCATTTTTTCGCCCAGGGCTCGGAAAGCTGACTTGTCTGTAAAGCTGCGCTGCAGAACAGGGTCTCTTTAATCGGAATCAAAAGCCCGATAGGCATTGCCCTGTCAGGGTGGCACAAGCCTGACAGTGTCTGCTGGTTGTACTCAAGTAAGCTGCAGGAAACAGTTGCACAGACAACCGTATGTAAAATATATTCATACTTTGCAAAACCAGCAGGATAGCTTCCGTGCTTGAGGAAAACTTTTCCTTGCTATGGCAGCACAAAGAGACCTCGAGGCACAGGTGACCATTCTAAAGTGTGGTCACCTGTGCCAATCCAGAATAGGTGTAATATGGCAGCGCACTTCAATAGAAGGACGTAACGCAATGAACAAGCACAGCACTCATGTTTATTCACTTGTGTCCAAGTGCGCTGTCATATTCCATCATGATTAGCACACTAGCCCACCATAGTACATCTTAACCAGAATAGGTGTTTTCAATAGCACCTTTCAGACACGGATTAAAAGATGAGTATACTGGTGGCAGGTGCAAGCAGTTAATAAAATGTATGCAGTCTAGACACAAAGCCAGTGTTGCACAAAGGTCAATTCCTCCGCTATGGCAGCCATGAAAACAATGAAGCCATGGAGGTTTCGCTATGGCGCATGAGAAAGCAAGGCATTTTTATTTAGCTAGGCGACACTGTGAAGTGCATTTCCATCAACTTTCTTAATGAAACGGTCTTGGAATTGTCATCGGCCATCAATTATTTCCGTCCACTGTAAATTTAGTTTGACCACGTTTCTTGCATGTTCAGAATCGTGAAAAGCGCACAGCTGCATAATGAATAGAGAATTTTCAGTCTTTCAGTAAGTTTTCTCAAGCTTACAGACTGTGGACTCCATGCAAAAAACTTGCTACAGTAACGTCAGATACAAGAAAATCGGCTATCACATGTCTAGTGTACTTCAAAAGCCCCTACCCAGCCACTTGAAAAATTTGCTTCATGTAAACCTGAAAAACAAGTGAACCTGCTACATGACAGACACCAAAGCAATAACCCAGCTGTCCTTAGAAGTATTACTCGAATTTTTAGCATAGGTTCAATCAGAACTGCTCTAATTTGTTCATGACTCCTTTTAAATATCACAATTTTTTTTCAGTATTTTTTTTTTTAATGTCCTGCCCTGACATGCCCATGGTGCCTGCAGGAATTGAGGCCGCAGTTCCTGCTTGGGTGGAGCCATTTGCAGGGCAATCACATCTAGAAATAAGCGAATGGTTCATTAACATTGAGCATGCAGGTGTGACATGTATATTTGTTTGAATTTAACCCTGAAATTTGCTGGGCTTATCTGTTGTTGTTGGCTTCTAGTAATTCCATATCTAATGGTAACGCAAAGCTCTGGATGATTGTTTCAAGTTGAAGCATTGCGAGAGGCAGTTTCTTCTGCATCTGTTATGCAGGAAATACTAAAGTAGTCTACACACCAACAACATGCTTAGTTAGCTGTGGCTGTGATAAGCTTTAATTTGTAGGTATGGCCCCACACCTAAACACTGTTTAGATGCGAAGGTGAGTTGATTAGAATGCACTTTTGAGGCACTGCAAAGTGATCAAGAGCAGTTAGCCCGTACTCTCGGAAAGAATGCAAGTGGGCCGTCTGTGAGGCTCGCATTTGTAAGAAAAATCTTGAGAATGATGAACAAACAGGCTTAATGTTAATATAAGAAATGGGAGCATCAATCAGCTTTTATTTAAGCTGTGATGAGCTTGCGATGCGCATAGCGACTCATGAATCATAGGACATGTGGGTGGCTGTCAAATATATTATCAGAAAAAAGATACCGAACGGAATGTAACGCTGAGGTCACTGAGAGGTAGAGTTATAATTTTAGGTTGAATAACAGGATATTGAGGTATGGTTTTGTAATGCAGTTGCCTTGCACTTTTTTTATACAATTTTGAAATGATGAAGTGTTGGCTTGAGGAGGCAAGGGGCCTGGTGCTTTCAATCTGCAAAACGAATCTTAGTCAAATCGGAAAGAAGCTTGTCACAAACACCTGCTGATTGCACAGGAACTGGACAAATAAAACTGCTTTTTGCCTACCTTCCAACCACTTTTTGTTGTCCATAATTATGCCCTGTGTTGATGAATATCTTTGGTGCTGTGTCACCATTTACAGGGTCTGAACATCCAGACTGTCAGGTTCCGGTTTGACGGCCAGCCAATGCCGCGCGCTCCCTCCTCGCTCGAGGCTGTGGGTGTTCACGTCAACTGCTCACTGACTGCTCACTCGCATACTATTCTAGTTATTCTAGTATCTGTATTTGTAGTTCATTAGAACTCTTGCTTCCTTCTTCAATATAGAGAGAGAAACAAAAAAGGCACGGAAGCTGAGCAGAAAATGTCTCGTTTTCTACCCTGCACGGGGAGAAAGGGAAATGGGATTTCACGAGGTAGGAAGAGAGAAAGGCGAGTACAGAAACGGGAATCGGTGCAAAACACTAAAGTAGCACACATCTCTATCGCAGTATCTCTCGCAAGGCCGTAGACAGTAGGAAGCGAAATAGCACTCTTCTTGCCTTTATCGCGATTCTTCGTTGTGACAACTGTCTTAGTACCATTTGCTCTGACAGACACCGGCTTCAATTCTCAAGAACAGACGCAGCAACTCTATGTCGCTCTATGGCACGCGATAGTACATTGGCCTTCTGGAAGTCAACTTATGTGAACACCAGCACCATGAACAGTCGTCCTCATTTGACTACCTACCACCTGTACTACCAAGGTATGAAGAAATATTGTTGTGCAGTATACGGCTTGGTGTCGTGTTCACCAAGTCACACTCGTTCATATTTGGATGGGCTGACAGCCCTACGTGTGATACTTGCGGCTGTGAAGAAATAGTTTCTTCACAGCTGCAAGACATACCGTTCGGGCTCACGGGTATGACGGGCAGGTACATCTTCGATTAAGGTAGCCACGTCCTTGAGGATAGTGGAGTTCTCTTCATTTTCTATGTATATTTTACGAAGAAGTCTGGTTATGTATATCTTATTAACTTTAGGAACACTGAATTAACAAATACCCAGTCAGTGTGTGCAGTGTACGAGAGATTACCGATTGTGCGCCACATTCTCTTCTGTGTTTTTAACTATTTGTTTAGGTGGTTCTCACTTGTCCTCCATAACAGAAAAAGCAATAATTAAGGTCACATCTACTTTTCACCTGCTCACACTATAGCATGGAGGTGCAGGTGCTATGTACTACGTTGGAGACTCATCAAGTAAGATTTTTACTTACCACGTTGGAGACTCATCAAGGAAGATTTTTTCTTAAACTACTTGCAGCCCGATTATTGGCCTCTCCCCCTTAGTGGGTAAGCGCCACAACAGCGGAACGTCAGCATCATCAACCGTCTATCGATGGTCGACTTCCAGCATTTGCATTACCCATGGCACGCGAACGAAGGCCTGTCACAGCAATGCTAGGTTACATTGACAAGATTTAGATGCAAAGTCCCACCCTTAAATTTTTAACGTCATTGGTGTGGACTCACGACTTCAAAACTTTGTTTTTTTTTATAATCAAGACTAAACCGTTTATCATTATATTCTTTCTTTTCATCTCCTTTCTCCATGCGTAAAATATTTAACTCCATCTCGTTACTTTGCCTTCCAAATGAATATTCCAAATTTAGCTGCGAATGTATGAAATGTTCTCTTAAACACCATTTTCTTAAACTGCACTATATTTCACCATTAAATATGTCTAATTAATATGTGGTTTTTATTGGCGCAAGGGCCAGATATGGCCAAAGAGCGCCATGACAAATGGTGATAGTTTTTCTTTGCACTATAAATAGAGTGGTCTATGAGTTGAATGGTTGATGTAACGTGGCTGTAAAAGGGCCTAAAAGAAAGACGCTGTAAATTGCGTAAAATATATTGGTATTAAAATAATGACAATGACTATTGATTAGAGTTATGACTATAACAATTCCGTTACGAATTAATGATGTACTAAAACGTATACAATAGCACTAGTGCCTCAGGAGGTTCCTTGAAAACAAGGGCTGTGAGGCACGTGCTGTAAACACTTTTTCTACTGCAGCTGCAACCTGCAAAACGAGGTTGCGCTACAGATACCCTGGCCAGATGATTTGTAAAGTGTTTACGTCTGCTAAAAATTTTAAGACTGTACTAAAATCAAAAAGCGGCTCATGGTTAAGAAAGAATGGTGGGTGAAGAGGGATTTGCTGACGATAGGCGAGATAAAAGTACTTTTTACGCTGGGCTTCTATTTCAGGGCACTCTACAAGAACATGGAGAACTGTAAGAATGTCTCCACACCTATCACATTTTGGAGGATCACTTCCAGAAAGGAGGTAAGAGTGTGTGCCATAGGTATGACCTATTCTTAACCTGCAGAGAAGCACTTCTTTGTGTCTTGCCATTTTCTCTGTCATCCATTTCCCTATTCTGGGTTTGATCATATGTAGCTTGTTTGAAACTTCGCTGTCCCACTGCCTTTGCCAAAATCTCCGCAACTGATGGCGCAAGAAAGGCTTCAGGTCTGTGTAACCGATAGCTATGTTTTTATCTGTATGTTTAAAAACTACTGACGTGGCACTTTCGTCTGCAGCTACATTGCCTTTTATGCCTCTATGGCCAGGTACCCAGCACACTATGACCACTTGGTTGCCCATGTAAGCTGAGCATAACCAGCTGTAGAGTTCATTAAAAACTGAATTCTTGTGTTTTCGTAGACTCATTATAGCTTTAACGACGCTCAATGAGTCTGTGAACACAATTGCTTTGGTAACATTCATTAGCTTTATGTGTTTAATTGCCGAGAGGATAGCGTATGCTTCCGCTGTAAAAATACTTGTATGCGGATTTAGGGCACCAGATGTGTAAAAAGACGGTCCCAGAGCTGCGTAAGCAACACCAGCAGGAGATTTGGAAGCGTCTGTGTAAAATTCTGCACACGAGTACTTCGCCTGAAGCTCGAGGAAGTGTGAACGTATGTTAGTCTCAGGTGCGTGCTTGGAGATTTCTATGAAAGAGACATCGCACTCAATAGTCTGCCATTCCCAAGGTGGTGGAAGTCGACTGGGAGCAGTTAAGACATTCTTTTTAAGTAGTATGCCTGTTTCTTCAGCCAAGGCTTCTAGGCGCAGGGAGAAAGGAGTCCTCACGGACGGTCGGTTTTGATACAACCTGGCAGCCGATATGTCGCTTATAGTGGAATGACATGGGTGTTCTACATCTGCCTTTACCTTCAGGGAGTAAGTTAGACTTAAATATGCTCTTTGGAGATGCAGGGACCATTCGTCCGACTCCACATACAGGCTTTCTACAGGGCTAGTCCTGAAGGCGCCTGTAGCAAGCCGAATACCCAGATGGTGAACGGGGTCTAACATCTTTAAAGCACTAGGTGTTGCAGAGTAATAAACTATGGCTCCGTAGTCAAGGCGTGAGCGTACAAGGCTTTTGTATAAGCTAAGGAGGCATCTCCTGTCGCTTCCCCATGATGTGCGTGACAAGAGCTTCAGCAGATTCATAGCCTTCAGGCATTTTGTTTTCAGGTACTTCAGGTGCGAGACAAAAGTTAACTTAGAGTCTAAGATGAGGCCTAGAAATTTATATTCATGACTCACAGATAGCCGTTCTCCATTAAGGTCAATAACGGGGTCTGGTTGCATACCTCTTTTGTTCGAAAAGAGGACGCACATGCTTTTTTGTGGGTTTAGTCTAAATACATTCTGGTCCGCCCACTTGGAAATCTTGTTGAGGCCAAGCTGCACCTGTCGCTCGCAGATAGCAAGATTACAAGATTTGTAACCGATTTGCACATCATCCACGTACACAGAATAAAACATTGTGCGTGGTATGACACTGTGGAGAGAATTCATTTTCACAACAAATAGAGTGCAACTCAGCACACCTCCTTGTGGTACACCAGTCTCTTGGGTAAATTGACGAGATAAGACGTTACCAACTCGAACACGGAATGTGCGGTTCGACAGATAACTTTGAATCACGTTCAGCAAGTTGCCTCGGACGCCCATTCCTGCCAAATCACGAAGGATACCAAAACGCCATGTGGTGTCATATGCTTTCTCCATGTCTAAGAAAACCGACAAGAAAAACTGTTTATGCACGAAGGCATCCCGAATATTTGTCTCGATGCGGACAAGGTGGTCTGTTGTGGATCTACCTTCCCTGAAACCGCACTGTAAGGGATCTAGTATTTTGTTACTTTCAAGAAAATGGATCAGGCGCCGGTTAGTCATTTTCTCAAAAAGTTTGCACAGGCAACTTGTTAGGGCTATAGGCCTGTAACTGCTAGCCGAAGTCGGGTCCTTGCCCTCTTTCAGAATAGGGATAATTATTGCCTCTTTCCAGGCAGCCGGGATATACCCACCACAGAATATGGAGTTAAAAAGCGACAGAAGTGTTTTGTGAGTTTCAGGGTGTAAGTGTTTGATCATGTCATAAGCTATTCTGTCTCTTCCTGGCGCTGTCTTATTACAGCAACTCAGTGACGCCTGAAATTCCGCCATGGTAAATGGACGGTTGTAAGGTTCATTCTTTGTTAGTTTTCGATCCAGGGGCAATCGCTCTGCTTGCCGCTGATACCGTAGAAATTTATCTGTGTAATGGGCCGAGCTGGAAATGTACTCGAAGTGGGCACCTAGAAAATCAGCCTGGTCTTCAAGAGTGTTTCCCTGATTGTTTACTAATGGCAGAGGATGAGTCTGCCGCCCGTTTAATTTGTTAACTCGGTTCCAGGCTTTCTTTCCTAGTGTAAGAATTTATGCCCGATATGTATTTTTGCCAGCTTTCCCTTTTGGCATAGCGGCGCGTTCTTCTACCCTCACTCTTTGTTTTCTTGAAGTTTATAAGATTTTCTGCAGTTGGAGAGTCACGAAGGCGGCCCCAAGCCTTATTTTGTTTTTTTCGTGCTTCCCTACAGTCATCATTCCACCAGGGAACACGTCGTTTGGAATGCTTTCTTTGTGTTTCTGGGATGCACATGGACGCTATATTCACAATAAATGCTGTCAAATATGCCACTGCGTCGTCAGTGTTAAGTGTACGGATGTCATCCCATGCTAGGCGGGTGAGCTCTCTGTATTGCTTCCAGTCGGCAGAGTCAATCTTCCACTGGGGAACATGAGGATAGTTTTCCTCCCTTTTTGTTAATGTTAAGACGATCGGGAAGTGGTCACTCCCATAGGGGTTTTTGATGACGTTCCACTCCAGATATGGCATGAGTGTACTTGATGCTATGCTTAAATCTATAGATGAGTATGTATTGTGTGCGACGCTGTAAAATGTGGGCTCTTTTTTATTTAGCAGGCATGCATCTGTGGTAAAAAGAAAGTTTTCAATTAAGCGTCCTCTCGCGTCACAACGAGAGTCACCCCACAGGCTGCTATGGGCATTTAGATCTCCAACAACTATATATGGTTGGGGAAGTTCAGCGATAAAGCTTAAAAACTCTGATTTGGAAAGTTGATAATTCGGAGGGATGTAAAGGGAACTTACAGTGACCAACTTCTGAAAGAGTACCGCTCGGACTGCGACTGCCTCAAGAGGAGTTCGGAGAGGCAGCCGCTGACAAGCAACATCTTTGTTTACTATAATGGCGACGCCACCCGATGAGGCGAGTGCGTCATCTCGATCTTTTCGGAAAATGGCGTATTTCCTGAGGAAGTTACTTTGTATTGGTTTTAGGTGTGTCTCCTGAACACACAGCACCTTTGGATTGTATTTGTGTAGAAGTTCTTTAATGTCGTCGAGGTTGTGCAAAAAACCTCTTACATTCCAGTGTAATATTTGTGTATCCATATTGTTTATGTTAATATGCTGTGTGTCAAGAGGATTCAAGTTGGCTTACGAAGCCTTTCCAGGCCCCGTAATCCGTGGCTTATTTGTCTTGGAGCGTTCGCGAGAATCGCGTCGCTCCCGAGGAGCTGGCTGCGCCGTCTGGCTTGGAGTTGTGTCCATCGACTCCTGGGAGCCGCTGGACTTCCGCTCACTCGAGCGGGGTAGTTTCGGGGTAGGCCTTGCTTCGAAAAGCAGGGCCTTGGAGGCCACCAACCCAGAGGTCGATGAGCCCTCCTTCAGAGACGGCGCAGCAGCGCTGGCTGCTGTCACCTGGGGGGCTGGTGGCACAGCCGTGGCCACACTGTTTGTGGGCCGGGCCGATGCCGGAGTCTGCTGCAGCGTTGCCCCCTTTCGCGCTGCACCAGCTACCTGCGGTATGCAGAAAGGAAACACGTTTCCGCGCTTCTTGAAATGAGATGTTTTCCTTCACTTTCATAGTAATAATATCTTTCTCTTTCTTCCACGTAGGGCATGATCGTGAATATGCCGCATGATCACCGTCGCAGTTTGGACAGTGGAGCGCACTACCACAGTTATCAGAAGTGTGTTCATTGTTGCCGCATTTTGCACATGTCAGTCGGCCACGGCAGCTTTGAGAGCCATGGCCGAATCTTTGGCACTTAAAACATCTGCGGGGATTCGGGATGTACGGTCTCACTCTTGTCTTTGTGTATCCTGTTTCAAGAGAATCTGGCAGCTTGCTTGTCCCAAAGGTGAGGATCAAATGCTTAGTAGGTATTTCTTTATTATCGCGCTTAATCTTTATCCTTCGCACTTCAATCACATTCTGTTCCTTCCAGCCCTCTAGGAGCTCTTCTTCGCTCAGGTTCAGTAGATCATCATCAGATATCACTCCTTTACTTGTGTTCATTGACCGGTGCTGTGTCACAGTGATTTGAAGATTGCCGAATGCCACTAGATTTAAAAGTTTATCATGTTGGTCCTTGTCGCGAACCTCAAGGAGAAGGTCGCCGCTGGCCATTTTGGTCACTTTGTAGCCTGGGCCCAGTTTGTCAGTGAGATATTTGGAAACACAGAAAGGTGAAATTGTCCTAGCGGTCGTTTCAGAGTTAGGACTATGAATGACGTGGAAACGTGGGAAGCCTTGTTTGCGTTTGACAAAAAATTGAAAGTTTTCTTCGGTGCGCCCTCTTTTTGTAAGAGGACGATCATTGAGTCGGGGGAATGATGAAGCCATCAAGTGTTGATTGATTTCGGCAGCGATGCCAGCCGCCCACCACGGAGCCCAACAAGGGGGCATGACAAGACTTGTGCATTGATAAAGCTTGCCATCGCCAGCTGTACACAGCCACTATAACCCAATATGTATAATTAAGGTTGGTTATCGCACACAAGGTTAACCCTCGCTGCCCAGAAAATCAGAAGTAAATAGAAGAGAGGAGAAGACAGGAAAGATTGAAAGTGAGAGGAAAAGACGAAGATTGAAGAGGAGAATAGGAAAAGGCAACTACCGATTTCCCCCGGGTGGGTCAGTCCGGGGGTGCCGTCTACGTGAAGCGGAGGCCAAAGAGGTGTGTTGCCTCCACCGAGGGGCCATGAAGGTCCAAGCACCCGGCTTCGGCTCAACCTTCAGGATCCTCTTTTCCCCGGACACGGCTAGGCCGCGCACGGTTAGACGCGGGAGGGTCCAACCCTCGAGTGCTCGGGTACGTGGTGGCGCAACTCACCAAACGCCTGCTTGCGCAGACGCCCCTGCGGGTCATTAAATGTCTATTATCTTGCATCTTTTAAAATCTTCTTATCTATGAGTGCGCATTAGTGTGGCCTTTGTGGATATGTGCCACGTTGAAAAGGAATTAACATCGACAACTTCAGCCTTGAGGCGTCCGTCATGTTCTCCGTATAAGACTGACAAATATGCTCTACCACCGCGTAACCTACAACAGTTCTTCGCGACAAAGCCTTTTCCAGGGCTCGTGCTCAAATGAGAGAAAAACAAACCAATGCGTTCCTTTGGAGCGGAGAGTAAGTGGGGCAGCCACCGTGTTTAGCCCCGTGGGCACAACTCAACCAGTTGTAGCACAGCCACACTTAATTACAGAGCCGTGACTGCAGAAACAGCAACACCTCGTATTGGAAGTAAATGCAAGACAAAGCAAGGCGAAGTGTGATAGAAAATATCCCGGATGCAGTGCACGCGTCACACACGACGTGTTACGGCCGGGGCTATGCTGTGCGCCACTACATTAATTAGCCCACAGAAGTACCTTTTTGAAAAGCTGCTGCATTTTTTGTTTTTCTAAATATGTAGCAGAGTATTTTATCATCTTAAGAAAATGAAGATTATAGGGCCACTGAAGTTCCACTGGGAACATCATTGCTGGATGTTATTGAATTGTTATAAACCACAATCTTCCGGCCACACGAACACCAGTGTGCATTTTTACGTATATTTAATCTTCTGCAGATCAGACACCATGGCAAAGTATTTACTCGGATGTGATAGCAATGTGCTCATTCATATCCGCTATGCACTTGAGCAGAAGAAAACAAAGAAAGCAGCAGGCAGCTGTCGTGGTGGGAAAGATCGTGGTGGGAAGAAGCAGAGAAGAACGTTCCTTTGTGCAGCTTGCTTCCTCTCGGGGCTGTGGCCAAGGATTAAGTAGCTGCCTATTTATCATTCATAATTAACTGTTTTGCTAGTGTTATAGTTGTTTAGCAAGTGATTTTCGTGCTTATCAGACAGATGCCCTTTTCTTTACCAGGGCCAGGGGCTCTCCCCTGGTCCGCTTCTATCCCTCCGCAGGACTTACCTGTGGATCTTTTTCAACGCAATCGCGTCATGTCAGTTCCTGTGGCTCTAGTCGCAACTAATGACGGCATCATTAGAATGAAGAACCCAAAAGCGATTCAAGCAGAACTGCAATCGGATGACGGATCATTTCCAGAGCATCACTGAGGTCCGCCAGTTTCGCAGAGGGGGTATTATCTGCTTTTCCCCACACCAGGCCTGTGTCCAAGACCTCCTAAAGTGTTCGCCGTTTGCTTCAAATCTGATGAGAGCATTTATTCCACCTCACTTGGCATGCGTTAAAGGTCTTATCTGTGGAGTCGATGTCAACATGACACCAACTGAAATACTAGAGATGTTTTTACCGCCAAGTGCAATTTCAGTTTATCGGTGTGGACGTGTGGTCGACAAGATCAGGATTCTGACTGAGTCGGTCATAGTCACATTTGCTGGGACAACCCTACCGACAGAAATTAAAGCTTGGCCCTTAATCTACAGAGTGGAACCGCTAACCCCTCGTCCCATCCAATGTGTAAAGTGTTGGTGTTACGGTCACACTATGAAGGGATGTAGGTCTGCTGCCCCCAGGTGCCGAGTCTGTGGTGAGGACCACAATTCAAGCGACTGTAAAAACAGGGAAGAAAAGTGCTGCCTCTGCAATGGCGTGCACTCAGCTGATTATTCAAATTGCTCTGCAAAGGCTCGGCAAATGCACATTCTATAAATTGTTGAAAGCAGACGTCGTTCCCATAGAGAAGCCATAGACGAAATTCAGGCAAGCACACAGGGATATGCTGGGGTCACAGCCTGTCAGATGACAGCAACGGACGCATCTCTTTCACTTTCTATTGCTGACGCGGTCGAAAGGGCAATGGAAAAGGCCATGAAGCGCCTAGCTGCAAACCTTTGCGGGTTCTTGAAACAAATCCTGAATAATCAGATGGCACAGATATTTCGTACAATGACTGCTACCAGAATATCTTCTCCGACTACTGAGTGCCCACGACCGTCAAGTGAAGAAGTACCTACAGTTCCTAATCTCACCTCTGAGGAGGTTCAAGTTGCAGGTCCTTCTATCGATGCCAATAAGAGTCTCAGTGAAGGCATCAGTGGTCATATGACGCACAGGGATCAGGTGAAATGGACATAGATTCACGATCGCTAAAACGATCTCGATCCCCTTTGAGAAAGAAAGCTAATTCTCTTATTCACTCAAAGACGAAAAAATATTTGAAAGATAGTCTTACAAAGGAAGACTTCTTAAAAGACATCTTAAGTAAGGCAGTTTCTGAGTCAATTCTTTGGCAATAGGATTCCTTAAAATTCTTCAATGGAATTGCCGATCCATTCACTCTGCAGTAACAGATTTATTATACTTGTCATTGATGATGATGATGTGTGGTGTTTTATGGCGCAAGGGCCAGTTATGGCCAAAGAGCGCCAAGCCAGTGTTTGTGAGTGTGCAGTGGAGCGATGAATTCTGAGAAGTAGATGAAGTGTGGCTGTAAAGGGGCCTAAAAATAATCGCTGTAAAATGCGTAAAATATACATGCACTAAAATCATGGCAATGACTAATGAGGTGTCCTATGAAATGAAGAATGCACTGACAAAGAATGACACGATATTTAAAATATTTAAGATGTAGTAGTTGGAAAGAAGCACTACTGCCTGAACAGAGCCCTTGAATCACAAGGGCCTGGAGGCATGTGCTTATACAAAACTACCATCACAGCGGCATCCTCTGGAGAGAGGATGCGCTATGAATTTGTTGGGCTTACAACATGCAGTACTACGTCATTTAAGAAAGCGAGGACTGCTTTAGTGCTAAACAGTGGTTCCTCACCAAGAAACATACTGGGATGCAGAGGGACATGATAGCGGTAAGCTAAAGGGAAATGTTTTTTTCTATCTGCTTCGGCATCCCGACACTCCAGGAGAACGTGGAGGACGGTTAGCCTCTTACCACATCTACCACAGGTTGGTGGTTCATCCCCGGTTAACAAAAAACTATGGGTGCCAAATGTATGACCTATTCTGAGACGACAGAATAGGACATCAGTTCGTCGTGTTTTCGTTACGGGGGGCCAGAAACCTAACTGTGGCTTAATCAAGTGAAGCTTATTATTTGTTTGTGCATCCCACAGACGTTGCCAATGGCTTCGCAATTTCTTACGGAAGAAATGTTTCAAATCTGTTGCAGAAACAGCAGCTGTAGGATTAGTAGCGTGCGATGTTATTGACGTAGCCATTCGGTCAGCTAGCACATTACCCTCAATGCTTCTATGGCCAGGCACCCAGCATATAATGATATGCTGGTTAGATACATATGCTCTACACAGTACGGAATAGAGCTCAATGAGTGTAGGATTTTTCTGTTTACAGGGTGACTTTAAAGCGTTTACGACACTTAGAGAGTCTGTAAATATGATTGATTTTTGAAGTTTAGATTTCCTTATATGCCTCACAGCTGACAATAAAGAATAGGCCTCAGCCGTAAAGATACTTGCTTCCGGGTGGAGTACACCGGATTCCGAGAAGGATGGGCCGACGGCTGCATACGACACCCCGTCACGTGACTTAGAAGCGTCTGTATAAAACTCTGTGCATGTGTACTTGGACTGGAGTTCAAGGAAATGCATTTTGATATGTGCATCTGGTGCGTGCTTAGTGACCTCCACGAATGATGTGTCACACTCTATGAGCTGCCACTGCCACGGCGGTAACAGTTTCGCTGGAGCCATAAGACAGTGTTCAAGCAACGGAACACCCATTTCCTCACTAAGATTCCGCACACGCAAAGAGAACGGTTTTCTCGATGCCGGTCGATTTTGAAAGAGTGTGGCAGTGGTCATGTCGTTTATGGTTGAATAAGAGGGATGTTCAATGTTCGCGTGTACTCTAAGAAAATATGTAAAACTATTGTATGAACGCTGCAGATGAAGTGACCACTGATTCGACTCTACGTAGAGGCTGTGGATCGGACTTGTTCGGAAAGCACCGGTCGCGAGGCGGATGCCCAGATGGTGAACGGGGTCTAGAATTTTTAAAGCACTTGGCATTGCGGATTTATAAATTATAGCCCCGTAATCAAGGCGTGATCGGACAAGACTGTTGTACAAGTTCAGTAGGCATTTTCGGTCACTACCCCATGTTGCGCGCGACAAAATTTTTAAAAGGTTCATCGTCTTCAGACACCTTGCCTTCAAATATTTAAGGTGGGGGATAAAGGTGAGCTTTGAGTCTAGAATTATTCCCAGGAATTTATGTTCACTGCTCACGGATAGTTCCTCTTGATTAATCGTGAGATTTGGCACTGGTGTCATGCCTCTTTTGTTTGAGAAAAGTATGCACGTACTTTTCTTTGCATTTATTTTAAATCCATTTACATCAGCCCATTTAGACAGTTTGTTTAATCCAAGCTGTACCTGCCGTTCGCAGATAGCAATGTTGCATGATTTGAAACCTATCTGTACATCATCGACATACACAGAATAAAACATGCTGCGTGGAATAACTGTATACAGGGAGTTCATTTTTACAATAAAGAGCGTGCAACTAAGCACACCCCCTTGTGGCACGCCAGCCTCCTGGGTGAATGTTCTAGATAAAACATTGCCCACTCTTACGCGAAACGTCCGGTTAGACAAGTAGCTTTCGACTGTGTTTAACATATTTCCACGGACCCCCATCGCGGAAAGATCTCGCAGAATCCCAAAGCGCCATGTCGTGTCGTACGCTTTCTCTAGATCTAGAAAGACCGAAAGTAAAAACTGTTTATGTATAAACGCATCTCTGATGTTTGCCTCGATGCGAACAAGGTGGTCTATTGTTGACCTACCTTCTCGGAAGCCACACTGGAAGGGGTCTAGTATTTTGTCATTTTCTAGGAAACAGATTAGGCGCCGGTTTATCATTTTTTCATACAACTTGCACAGGCAGCTTGTTAGCGCTATTGGCCTGTAGCTGCTAGCTAAAGACGGGTCCTTGCCTTGTTTAAGAATCGGGATGACTATGGCTTCTTTCCACAAGGAAGGAATATATCCAGCGGCCCACATGGCATTAAAGAGAGAGAGGAGTGTTGTCAGTGTTTCGGGGTGTAAGTACCTAATCATTTCGTAGATGATACGGTCGCCACCTGGCGCTGAGTTGTTGCAACAAGCGAGAGATGCTTTAAGTTCGGCTAAGCTGAATGGTCGGTTGTAAGCCTCATTTGATGAAACTTTGCGATTAAGGGGCTGCCGCTCTTCGCGTTCTTTGAACTTCAGGAAATATTGTGTATAGTGCGATTCACTCGATACATATTCGAAGTGTTTGCCTAGAGTATCCGCCTGGCCTTCCAGGCTATCACCTTGGCTATTTACTAAGGGTAGGGGATGTGACTCCCGACCTATTAATTTATTCACCCTATTCCAGACTTTCGTTTCATCTGTATACGAGTTTATGCTAGAGATGTACTTTTCCCAGCTCTCTTTTTTAGCACGTCTGCGCGTTCTCCTGCCCTGCGATTTTGCTTGTTTAAAATTAATCAAGTTTTCGGCTGTTGGGGAGTTGCGAAACAATCCCCAGGCCTTGTTTTGCTTTTTACGTGCTTTTTGGCATTCCTCGTTCCACCAAGGCAGGCGACGCTTATTAGCTAGTCCATTAGTTTGTTGTATGCACCTTTCTGCAGCGTCAGTGATAAAACGTGTTATATACGCCACAGCATCGTCTATGTTAAGAGACGCAATGTCATCCCGGCCTAAATATGTTATTTCTTTAAAAAGTTGCCAGTTAGCAGAGTTAACCTTCCATCGGGGAACATGTGGCGAGCAACCATCTTGTTTTGTTAAGCTTAGTATAATAGGAAAGTGGTCGCTCCCAAAGGGGTTCTTCAGAACGGACCACTGCAGGTACGGAATTAGTGTACTCGACACGATACTCAAATCTATGGAGGAGTATGAATTATGCGCCACGCTGTAGTACGTTGGCTCTTTCTTATTAAGTAAACATGCTCCCGAGGAAAAAAGGAAGTTTTCAATTAGGCGACCTCTTCCATCACAACGCGTGTCTCCCCACAAAGTGTTATGTGCATTGAAATCTCCGAGAACTATGTATGGCTCCGGAAGCTCATTTATGTAGTTTTGAAATTCCGTTTTATTAAGTGGATAGCTGGGAGGGATGTATATGGAACTAATAGTGATTAGCTTGTCAAACAACACCCCTCGGACAGCAACTGCCTCTAGGGGCGTACGAAGTTTTAATTCCCGGCAGGCAATACCTCTATCGACTACAATAGCCACACCACCGGAAGACACGACTGTGTCATCGCGGTCTTTACGAAAAATGGCGTATTGCCGGAGAAAGTTTGATTGTGTAGGTTTAAGGTGTGTCTCTTGAACACACAGCACCTTAGGATTAAACCTGTGTAGGATTTCTTTGACGTCATCGAGGTTGTGTAGGAGTCCTCTGACGTTCCATTGTATTATTTGTGTATTCATGTTGGAAGTGTTTTTTTGTGCTGTGTGTTTAAAAAAGAGACTAATTTAACTTACAGAGCCCTTGTCGGGCCCTGTGATGCGGGCTTTTTCTTTTTTGGAGCGATCGCGAGATTCTCGCGGCTCCTTTGGCGCTTGCGGCGCTGTCTGGCAGGTTGTTGTGTCCATTGCCTCTTGCGAGGCGCTGGACACGCGCTCTTGCGAGCGGTTGTTTTGACGGGAAGGCCTCGTTTCGAGGGACGAGGACCTTGAGGTCACCAGCCCGGAGGTCGATGGCCCCTTCTTGTGAGTTGGCGGAGCAGCGCGAGCTGCAGCCGCCGGGGGGGCGGATGGCGTCACTGCCGGCTCACTGTGTGTGGGCCGGACAGCCGCCGGAAGCCGTTGCGACGCTGCCCCCTGACGCGCCACTTCGGCAAAAGTTTTCTTTGGCAGGTAGGATACCCGCCTGCGTGCCTCCTTGAACGTTAGATTTTCCTTTACTTTAATTGTTACAATTTCTTTTTCTTTTTTCCAGGATGGGCACGACCGCGAGTATGCGGCGTGCTCCCCATCACAGTTCACACAGTGGAGAGAGTTTTCGCATGATTCAGAGAGATGCTCAGTGGCACTGCATTTCGCACAAGTCTGACGGCCTCGGCAGTTCTGCGAACTGTGGCCGAATCTTTGGCATTTGAAGCATCGAAGAGGGTTTGGCACGTATGGCCTGAAACGTAATTTAATGTATCCGGCTTCAATGGTCTCGGGTAGAACACTAGAACCAAAAGTAAGGATTATATGTTTTGTCTTTAGCTCCTTGCCATCGCGCCTCATCTTGATTCGTTTTACAGTCAAAACATTTTGCTCTTTGAATCCTTCCAAAAGTTCATCTTCGGTGAGCTCCAACAGGTCGTCATCAGAAATGACACCGCGGGTGGTGTTCATTGTGCGGTGCGGGGTCACAGTCACAGGAAAGTCTCCAAACGACACTAGATTCTGTAGTTTATCATGTTGTTTCTTATCGCGGAGTTCCAGGAGGAGGTCACCGCTGGCCATCCTCGTCGCCTTGTAACCTGGTCCTATAGTCTCTGTCAGAGTCTTTGCAACGATAAAGGGTGAGATCACTCTCACGGTCTTTTCAGTTTTCTCACTGTGTACCACGTGGTAGCGTGGAAAGTTTTCAACTTGTCGGCCAAAAAATTTAAAGACTTCTTCGGTGCGCCCCCTCTTTTGGGGGCGATCAGAAAGCGCGGGAAAAGAATTAGCCATAAAATATTCATGTTTCGGCAGAAACGCCAGCCACCCACCATGGAGTCCTACTAGGGGACGCTGCAGTGCCTGTAAACATAGGCCCTGCAGACGCCAGCCGTACGTCACCACTATAACCGAATATGAAATAACCTAGGCAGGCTACTCACACAGGGTTAACCCTCGCTGCCAAGAAGATCGGAAGGAATATAGAAGAGAGGAGAAGACAGGAAAGATTAAAAGTAAGAGAGAAAGACGAAGGTTGGAGAGGAGGATAGGAAAAGGCAACTACCGATTTCTCCCGGATGGGTCAGTCCGGGAGTGCCGTCTACGTGAAGCCGAGGCCAAAGGGGTGTGTTGCCTCCGCCGAGGGGCCATAAAGGTCCAAGCACTCAACATCAGCTCAACCCCCAGGATCCCCTTTTCCCCGGACACGGCTAAGCCACGCACGGTTAAACGTGGGAGGGTCCAACCCTCGTGTGCTCGGGTCCGTGGTGTCGCAGCACACCAAACGCCTGCTGACGCAGACGCCCCTGCGGGGTATACTTGTCATTGAAATTCTCCCCAGATATAATAGCATTGCAAGAAACCTGGCTTTCAGCGCATCAGTATTTTCAGTTACATAACTACAGATCTTTCCGACTGGACCAACCATCGAAAGGTGGAGGTTTAGCATTCTTTGTCACTAACAAAATTAGTCTCAGGGCAAAGACTTCATATAAACATTCGTCTCCTGAATGTGAAAATTTTGCCTTAGATATAACCTTATCAGGGTGCCAACCTTTCACTTTAGTAAATTTATACTTTCCTGCGGGTCTTCAAAAGACTAAATGTTTGGATTACGCTATGACCATATGGTGTAAAGACAAAATTCTTGTCGGAGATTTCAACTCTCATCATACGTCTTGGGGTTTTCGAACTGACCTATGCGGCAAAAGATTGTGGGATGGGTTAATAGACAACAATCTCTCCTGTCTTACTACTAGAACCCATACATTTATTTGTGATCAGTCCAGTTCAGCCTTACATTTAAGCTTCGTAAGTTCGGCTGCCACTAGTTCATCCTGGACAGCCTTGGACTCTGCCACTCACAAACAGTGACCACATTCCAATAATGTTAGAAATTGCTTGCCCAACAATTCATTCCATCATGCATTCAGGTCCGAGTATTGGTGAATTCTAATAAATTTAAAACCCATCTAAAGATACACTTGGCTTCCCATTCTGAAGAGCGCGAAGACACCAAAGCTATTAAACTTTGTGCTGTAATCAAAAGGACATACAAAAACACGGAATTTAGCATTGAATCTGCGAAGAGAGCATCTCATAGCCATTGGTGGAATTCAGACTGTATAAGAGACCACCGACGACGAAAGGCAGCTTGGAAGCAGCTTCTTTATAATCAGTGCCCGAAAAATTGGTTTGATTACAAATTTTACACTGATGTATTTAAATGCACAGTTGCTCAGGCTAAAGAAGAATATGAGAGGAATCACTACGATTTCCTGTCAAAATCCTAAAAACAAAAACGCTGTTTAGATACATGAGATATCGCAAAATTCTGCCGTCACCAAATATTATCGACTATGCAAATATGTCGTCTCATGAAATGACAAGCTCTCTAGAACTTATTGCTAAATGCTTGGAGAGTACTTCACTTCATCTATGTCAGCTAATTTGCAAAACCCAGCCACACTGTCAGACTTTACTGAAGTTACATTACCTAACTAGCTCAAGTGATTAGAAACTTACCCTCCTCAGCTCCTGGTCCTGATGGAATTACTGTTCATATGATAAAAATGTTATTCTATCTCCTTGCGATCTTCTAAACATTATAAACTATTTATTAAACAACGCCTGGATACCATATGATTGGAAAGTAGCTAAAGTAATCCCGATACCTAAAAAGCAAGGAGCAGGCTGTACCATAGAAAATATTAGACCTAATTCTCTAACTTCTAATATGGTCAAGCTCATAGAAAGGGTATTACATTGTAGAATTACTATCTGGATGACGGATAATTTAATATTAAATCCCAATCAAATCGGCCTCAGAATCGGTTGCTTAATATGGTGTGCCCACGCTGATTTAGAAAGCCAAATACAACTTACCCGAAAAAGGAGACAATATTCAGCTTTAGTGACATTAGATATAGCTAAAGCGTATGACAGCGTTGAACATTTATTTTGCTGAATATCTTACAAAGTCAACAATTTCTCAAAATATATCATTGCGTGGTTGGCAAAATTTTTGAGCTCAAGGGAAGTTTATTGCTTTAAGGTTGGCTGCTCCTCATCTAAATACAGACTCGCGGGGTTCCCCAAGGAGCAGTCCTGTCTCCATTATTAATTATCATCTTAATGAGCTCCACTCCAACTTGTCAGGACGTTCAAGTTTATGTTTATGCAGATGACATTGCATTCTTTGCGGCCGACAATGAAATTTACACTTCATACCAAAAATTACAGATACATGAGTATGCTTGAGGTTTGGCTTCAGACAATCTGCATGCCACTAAATCTAAATAAAATCGCAATCTTGGTCTTCCCGCTTACGGATCCGATTTCAATTTCGATATCTTATAAACAAGAACCCACCCACAGGTTGAGTCTCTAAAATATTTGGGAATCATCTATGATAAAAAACTCAACTGGAGTCCACACATACAAAATGTAGCATTTAAGACACGTGCTTTAGGTCTACTTCGCAGACTAAGCAACCGTCAATATGGGTTACGTAGGGATTCTCTGCTAATGATATACAAAATGTATATGCACCCAATATTGGAATTCGGGTGTGTATTGTTCTCAGGCGGCCCTGCGTACAAAACTAAGCCTCTGGTTCTTTCGGCGCATGAAGCCCTGCGCCTGTGTCTGGGACTCCCCAGGTTTGTTGCTATTAATGTTATCTATCAAGAAGTGCACCTACCAACATTGCCCTGCAGATTTTGTATGTTAACGATCCAGACATTTCTAAAATATTACAGCTTTCCGCTTAGGCAATCTGAGTACGTGTTTATTTATGATCCAGACTCCTTCTTTCTTGCTCATTGGCCTCGTTTTCACACTCCACAGATCGTATTTGTTCAAAAGCAATTAGATAGTTTAAATTATCAGTACATATTTATTTACAGTACAATTTACAGTACATCGTTACTGCGAGTTTGATGGTGCATGTCTCGAAAATGGTGTCATTCACAAAATTATTTCCAAGTAGATATACCTTGCAGTCTTTGGCTAAATTTTGTAAACTGCAATATGGCACGTGCCCTAGGTAATAATGCAAAAACTTAATTAGTGCATTTTACAAATCAGTCAATTATGCATTGCAATTTCTCGGGATAATAATGCCAACCTCTTTCAGCGATGCAACTCAAGGAATAAGAATTGTGATACCTGCCACAAGTGATCTTTAAAAAAATGGCAGTCTTCACAGAAACACTAATATAATATGCGGTGTTTTAAGACCGTACAAAATTTTTAAAGATTGCCTGTGGCAAATAGCACTACTGTAGTTCTCGAGCTGAATTACTCGAAGTGACGGACATCTAGGAAGGAATTTATTACTCGTTCACTCTAAAGGGAAATGTGCCACTTATGTAGCCAAGGTTTACTGTCATATTAAAAAGTTCATGCAATGATGGCGTCACCGATTTCTCATGCTCCATTTTCTGAACTTAAAGCTTTGCTCAGGAGGAGGTTCCCAGGCTTACTCAATTTATTTTGTGAGAATTTACAAATGCGTTCAACATAACCCTTGTTTTGGGAATTTGCAGGCAGCCGACTCCATCATGGCACTTTTTTATCTGATGGTCATCGACTACGTGGCCATGGCTGTAATAATCGCAGCCTCCTTCTTCCACATCCGTGGCTACCCATACTGTAAGTTCCTAAATTATTTACCCTATCCTTTTAGACAGCGCTTTGACAAAAATGCACTGCCTTACACACACACTTTTTGAGTAACCAAAATTTCCGTAATTACGAAAAATGGTCTCTGAAATAAAATTGTATTCAATGCAATAATTATATTGTATTTTGTTTTTCTTCCAAAGACCTAGAAATCAATCTTATAGTTGCAAGTACTGTGTATGTAACACAAGAGTATGTAGCTGTTGTGTTCTGTGTGTTGCATGCTTTCAGGCAGCAAAGCTCATCTTCAAGTAGCTTGTCTTAAAGCCTGGTCAAGCTAATTAACTTGAAGCCAATTTATACGAGAGGTGTCTACAGAAGTTTCGTGTGGACATAGTCTGGAATAAAGTCAAGCAAAGCATTATTTTTATTAACTTTGTCACATATTTCACATCATGACATTGGAAGCTCCTTGCTTTACCAGTTATTGCAGCCTTTTACTCTATGCTTTATCAGCACCATGCTTGGCCATTCTTTTCCCTGGTGTCTCAGTTTCATGTTCACATTGTTTGTCTAAATTACGCTACTGCATTGTTTCATGGAGCCATTTTTACAGCACCTACTTTGAAACAGTTCGTGTTATATTGCTAGAAAATAAAGAGAAACATACAATAGACAATTTTTTTTCATGTGACTGACTTTCAAAATGAACCTTCATTGATATACCTAATGAAAAAAAAAGGAGCTGACAATAAGTGAATCTGTCCATAAAATGTAATAAAAAAAAAAGAACACCTGCATTGCAGCCTGTGAAAGTGCATGTATAGTGCAGCTGTTGCCAACATTACACACCACCACCAAAGCAACGTACGTCATGCCTGCACGTGTTTGGAACTGCAGCATGCACCTTCATCCTTCTAGGCCCTCCACCAAGCGCAAGTGTGTTATCGCGAAAGTGCAAAGAACCTAAGCCTCACAACGTCAACATTATTGAGTGCCATTGTTGGGCAAAGTGAGCCAAATCATGAAAGATGGTTTCCTTCAATGTCAACGAGAAGGAGGTAAAGACAGCCCATCACGTTAATCGAGAGGAAGCTTTTATAACATGGTTTAAGGAAGTTGCTGCGGCCGGCGTCAACACTGACGGCAAGATGTTGAGCAAAACTGACAAGATACTTTGCGCATTGATGGATTCCATGCTTCTGGCGACTGGCTGCACTGTTTCAAAAGAAGGCACAGTCTTGTTACAGAAGCGTATGTGGCGAAGAAAAAAAAATTGGCTCTTGACTACACTGCCGTCGTTCATGCGGAGTATGAACCTCAGGTATGAGCCTTCAACACAGAGGAGGCATGTCTGTTTTTCAACTTTCAGGCAGAGAAGAGCCTGTGCTTTAGAGGCAAAACAAGCCAAGGAGGGGAAAAGATGCAAGCAGCGAATCACTGTTCTCTTTTTCTGCAACGCCGACGGGATTAAGAAACTTAAACTGACGGTGGTGGGGAAGTCTCAGAAGCCCCGGTGTTTGAAGTGGGAGAGTCATCTGGCTTTCTTCTATCGTGTCAACAAAAAGGCGTGCATGGATGACAACAGCCCTGCTAGTAGAGTTCATCTCGCTCCCTGACAGAACGATGGAAAGCAAGAACGGGAAAATCATCTTGATTCTTGATCAGTGCGCCGCGCACACGAGGCAAGCGACGATTCACAATGTCAAGCTTGTATTTTTGCCAGCCAACACGACCGCGCATCGACAACTGCTTCATGATGATGATTACGTCATAAGTAACGCGAAGCATTACTTTAACGGACTTCTCGTGTGCCGCCTTTTTGCCAAAATTGATCGCAAGGACGGCGACTTGCGAATAAGCTTGCTGGATGCTATTCACTTTGGAGCCATGGCTAGGTACCGAGTCATGCCGGTTACAATAGCCAACTGCTTCAATAAGTGCGGCTGTTCCAGGAGTCCTACAAAGGTGCCCCCAGAGCCGGAAGACCCAGACATTTCGGACTGGGACCAGCTTGATGCCGGGTGCTCCATGCATGATTTTATCACCGCGGACGACAACCTCACCACTTGTGGTGCATGCACAGTCGAGGACATTCTCAATGAGGCCACGTCTGAGGCTGCAAATTCCACTGACGACAAAGGCAACGAAAATGGCAGGGGCAACGACGAGCAGCCACCACTGGCAGCTAAAACACTGCACACCCTGGACATCCTGAGGCGTGCTATGGCCACAGAGGGGTTAAGCAATGACACATGCGCGCATGTTTTATGATTTGAAAAAAAGACTGCTGGGCAACCTGAAGAAAAAGAAGAAACAGAAGGACATCAGGGATTTCTTCTACGAAATTTTTTTTTTCTGTGCGCTTCTTGGTTGTCTAAATAAAAAACTTGTCGCTGTGAATTTCGTTAATTTACCTTACCTGTTTCCAATGTTTTTCGATGATACGAATATTTTCCGTGACCCCATGCGAAGCAATGATGATGTATGGTGTTTATTGGCACAAGGGTCAGGTATGGCCAAAAAGCGCCAGGCCAGTGTTCATGAGTTGACAATGAAGCAATGAATTGCGAAAGGTAGATGTGTCGTGGCTGTAAAAGAGCCTAAAAAGAATCGCTGTAAAATGAGTAAAATATATATGTAATAAAATTATGGCAATGGCTAATGGGGTGCACTATGATCACGAAAGAACAAATTGCAATATAATGACGATAAACGAAAATATATCACAGATAATTTTTTTCAAAAAGCACTACTGCCTTGACAGACCCTTTGAAAACGTAAGGTCCTGGAGGCGCGTGCTATGCAAAACTACTATCGCGGCGCCATCCTCTGAAGAGAGGATGCACTACGAAACTATTGGGCAAATAACATGCAGTACAACATCGCTCACAAAATCCAAAACAGCTGTGGTGTTGAAGAGAGGTTCGTCGCCAAGAAAGAGCGGGGTGGAGAGGGAGATGGTACTGGTATGCTAGAGGAAAGTCTTTTTCTCTCTTTCAGCTTTCCTGCACTCCACGAGCACATGGAGCACGGTAAGCCTCTCTCCACATCTACCACATATCCGGCGGGTCACTTCCAGCTAAGAGAAAATTGTGGGTGCCGTATGTATGTCCTATTCTCAGATGAGAGAATAGGACATTAGTTCATATTTTCGTAACAAGATGCCAGGGGCCAACCCGTGGCTTAACTAAGTGGAGCTTAATTTTCGTTTCGGCATCCCACACGCGCTGCCAGTGGCTTTGAAGTTTCTTTCTCAAGTAGGGCTTGAGATCTGTGGCAGGGATAGAAGCGGTAGGGTTAAGGGCTCGCGATGTAGTTGATGTGGCCATTTGATCAGCCAGAACATTGCCCTCAATGCCTCTATGGCCAGGCACCCAGCATATAATAATATGCTGGTTAGGCATGTATGCTTTGCACAGAGCAGAATACAGTTCAATAAGTACAGGGTCTTTGTGTCTATATAGTCATGACGGCTTTTACGACGCTTAGGGAGTCTGTAAATATTATTGATCTTTTAAATTTTTCTTTGCCTACACTCTTCACAGCCGATAGAAGTGCATAGGCTTCAGCCGTAAAAATGCTTGTTTCCGGGTGCAGTACATCAGACACGGAGAACGACGGTCCGACTACTGCATAAGATACCCCTGCATGTGACTTGGAAGCGTCAGTGTAGAACTGAGTGCAGGACGAGTACTTCAACTGAATTTCTAGAAAATGCATTCGGATATGTGCCTCTGGAGCGTCTTTTGTGACCTCTACAAACGAGGTATCACACTCTATGAGTTGCCACTGCCACGATGGCACTGGCTTTGCTGGGGCCATCAGAGTATTTTCAGGTAGTGGGATATCCATTTGTTCACTAATTTTCCTTACACGTAGTGAGAAGGAATCTCTTGCTGTCGGCCGGTTATTAAAGAGTGTGACAGTGATCATGTCATTTACGGTTGAGAAGGACGGGTGTTCCGAGTTCGAATTAATTTTCAGGAAATGGGTGAGGCTTGGGTATGAACGCTGCATGTAGAGCGACCACATGTCCGCCTCTACATACAGCCTTGCCACAGGACTTGTCCTGAAGGCACCAGTGGCTAGGCGGATGCCTAGATGGTGTACAGGATCTAGCATCCTTAGGGCACTTGGCGTAGCGGAATGGTACACTATGGCGCCGTAATCTAATCGTGTGAGTATGAGGCTCTCATACAGATTCAAAAGGCACTTTGTGTCACTACCCCAAGCGGTGCGTGACACCTTTAGAATATTCATTGCTTTCATGCACTTGTTTCTTATATACCATATGTGTGCCACAAATGTAAGCTTCATATCTAGAATCACAGCTAAAAATGATGTTCTGTTATTACGGCCACACGTCCCTGCAACTCAATGTCAGGATCGGGGTGCAGACCCCTCTTTCTGGAGAACAGGATGCAGGTGGTCTTTTGTGGGTTAAGGCTAAATCCATTCTCGTCTGCCCACTTAGACAACTTGATCAGACCAAGCTGAATCTGCCGCTTACAGACTGCAAGATTGCACAAGGCGAAACCTATCTGTACATCATCGACGTATGCAGAATAAAACATGTTTGTTGGGCTATACAGACGCAAAGAACTCATTTTTATGATAAAGAAAGTGCAACTGAGCACCCCGCCCTGTGGCACTCCAGTTTCCTGCCCAAATGGTCTTGATACAGCATTTCCCACACGAACATGGAATGTGCGATTCGATAAATAACTTTCTATGACATTTAACATGTTACCAGGTATACCGACGTGTGAGAGGTCTCTAAGCATTCCAAACCGCCACGTGGTATCGTAGGCTTTTTCCATATCAAGGAATACGGACAGAAGGAACTGCTTATGAACAAAAGCTTCACGAATTTGCGTTTCAAAACGTATCAGATGGTCGGCGGTGGATCGACCCTCTATAAACCCGCATTGGTATGGGTCAAGCAGTTTTTTTGATTCGAGGAAATGTATTAGTCGGCGGTTTATCAATTTTTCGAACAGTTTGCAGAGACAGCTTGTTAGTGCTATAGGCCGATAACTCGAAACAGACGATGGGTCCTTGCCCTGCTTCAGTATAGAGACGGCAATGGCCTCTTTCCAGGTGGAGGATGACCGGAGAACCATATAGCATTGTAAAGGCTGAGGAGAGTTTTCTTTGTTTCATGGGGAAGGTGTTTTAGCATTTGATAAACTATGCGGTCAGAGCCTGGGGCAGACTTGTTGGAACAACAAGTGATGCATACAGCTCAGCGTTGCAAAATGGCTGGTTGTATGCCTCGCCTCCGGTGCATTTTCTTGCTATTTTCTGTTTTTCTATTGTAGTCTTATGTCTTTTAAATGTAGGCGAATAATGGGATGAGCTGGCCACATGTTCAAAATGTGCTCCCAGGCAGTCAGCTTGGTCTTCCAGACTGTCGCCTTGTGTGTTTACCAACGGGAGTGAAAAGTTTGTAGCCCTTTTATCTTATTAACTTTCTTCCAGACTCTGCCCTCGTCTGTATATGAGTTGATGCCTGATAAAAACTTCTCCCAACTCTCTCTCCTGGCCTATCGGCACGTTCTTCTACCCTCCAATTTTTTTTTTTTATATTGACAAGATTCTCCGCAGTTGGGGAGTCGCGTAGCAACACCCACGCTTTCTTCTGTTTCCTATGAGCGTTCCGGCATTCGTCATTCCACCATGGGATATGACGTTTGCAGGTCGCACCATTCATTTCAGGTATACATTGAGAAGCGGCATCGATTATAAAAGATGTAAGATACTCAACAACAGTCAGCAAAGATATGTCAGGCCACGAGGTACCACTTGTAAGGCCTTGGAATTTTTCCCAATCTGCCGTATCGAACTTTCACCGGGGAGCCTGTGGTGGAGGTTCGTCTTGTAGTAGTGATCTCAGCAGTATGGGGAAGATCGAACTTCCACTGGGGAGCCTGTGGTGGAGGTTCGCCTTGTAGTAGTGATCTCAGCAGTATGGGGAAGTGGTCACTCCTGTAAGGATTTTTTATAACTTCCCATTTAAGTTAAGGAAATATGGACGGGGAAGCTACACGGAGATCAATGGAAGAAAATGTTTTGTTTGCGAGATTGTAGTAGGTGGGTTTGTTCTTAATCAGGAGACAAGCACCAGAGGAGAAAAGAAATTGTTCGATTAGGCGTCCTTGCACAGATACGCGTGTCGCCCCACAAGCTGCTGTGTGCATTGAAATCGCCAAGAACGAGGTAAGGTTCCGGTAATTCATCTATAAGTGACTGAAATTCATGCTTGTGTAAAGGATAATGTGGGGGTATGTAGAGCGAGCAGATGGTAACGAGTTTACCCAGAAGTACAGCATGAACGGCTACCGCTTCAACTGCTGTACTGAGTGGAAGTTGCTGACAGGCTACACTTTCGTCGAGTATGATGGCCACACCACCAGATGATGCGGCACAATCCTCTAGATATTTTTGGAAAACAATATTCTGACGTAGGAAGTTGGTGTTTCTGGAGTTTACGCGTGTTTATTGAACACACAGCACCTTTGGATTAAATTTACTGAGAAGTTCTTGGATGTCGTCGAGGTTGTGGATGAGTCCCCTAACATTTCACTGCATTATTGTGTTCATGTTGGAGGAAAATAAAAGGTGCTGTGTGTCTCAAGGGAAGTGTAAAGCCTGTTTTACAGAGCCTTTTCCAGGCACTCTAACTGGTGTCTTGTCTTTTTTGGAGCGTTCTTAGGAGAGTCGCCTCTCCCTAGGCACTCCGTGTGCCATCTGAGAAGGAGTTGTGCCCATTGCCTCTGGAGGGGCATTGGACACTCGCTCTAGCGAGCGATGTGTACGTCGGTTTGGCTTCGCCTCGGAAGACGAAGCCTTTGTCCCCACCAGTGTGGAGGTTGATGGTACCTCCTTAGCCTCTGTACTATCCTGGCTGCTGCCAGAGCTAGTAGAGGTGACTGGTGTGGCCGAGTTCGGTGACGGCAAGGCAGCCTTGGCTGCTCCCACCATAGGGGCAGCTTCTATAGATGGCGGCTCGCTGCGCGCGGTCTGGACAAGTGGCAGAGGCCGGTGCGACGCTGCCCCCTGACACGTCTCATCAGCATAATGGTGAGCACCTTTTACGTGCTTTCTTGAAAGAGATGTCACGCACTTTGAGAGTGATAATTTCCTTTTCATTTTTCCAGTTGGGACAAGATCTGGAGTAAGCTGGATGTTCACCATCACAGTTTACACAGTGAGGCGTCTCCACACCTCACTTCGCACATGTGTGTCTACCACGGCAGCTCTGTGAGCCGTGACCAAATCTTTGGCATTGGTAGCATCTTCTGGGATTGGGGATGTATGGCCTGACAGCTATCTTTGTGTATCCGGTTTCTATGGTTTGTGGCAAATCGCAAGTGGCAAAAGTCAGGATGAGGTGCTTAGTGGGAATTTCCTTATTTTCTCTTCTGATAACGATACTGCTGTAGGTTTGTTACATTTTGTTCTTTCCAGCCTTCCAATAGTTCGGTTTCGGACAAGTCGATGAGATCTGCATCAGACACTACTCCACGTGCTGTGTTCATAGACCGATGAGGTGAAACGATAACAGGTATGTTATAAGTTATAGTATGATATAAGGTATGACAGGTATGATATAAGTTATAGTATGTTATAAGCTACTCCAAATGCCACAAGCTTGTTTATTTTATTGTGCTGCGCTTTATCACGGATCTCAAGCAGGAGGTCCCCGCTGGCCATTTTGGTGACCTTATAACCTGGGCCAAGGGCGTCAGTCAAGCCTTTTGCAACAAGAAAAGGGGATACGGTTCTGGCTGGTTTTTTGGTGTTTTCGCTGTGCACTACTTGGAATCGGGGAAAGATTTCTTTTGGTTTGAACAGGTTTAATATTTCATCGGTGCATCCCCTCTTGTGAGAGTGACGATCAAGTAAACGGGGAAATGCAGATGCTCCCATATTATTTTGGTTTATTTCGGCAGCAATGGTGGCCACCCACCACGGAGCCCAACAAGGGGACGCTGCAGCACTTAACGTGTAAGGCTGCAGGCGCCAGCCGTACATTGCCGCTATAACCTTATATATAAACCCAAGAGAGGGCACCTATACAAGGTTAACCCAAGCCGCCTACGAAAAGTGAGGAAGTAACAGAAGAGAAGAGGTGACAGGACAGTGAAGACAGAAAAATGAGAAGAGAAAGATCAGAGAGGGGGACAGGAAAAGGCAACCACCGATTTACCTTGAGTGGGTCAGCCCAGGGGTGCCGTCTACGTGAAGCAAAGGCCAAAGAGGTGAGTTGCCTCCGCCGAGGGGCCATAAAGGTCCAAGCACTCAGCATTGGCTAAACCCCCAGGATCCCCTTTTCTCCGCACACGGCTAAGCTGCGCACGGCTACACGCGGGAGGGTCCAACCCTCATGTGCTCGGGTACGTGGTGTCACAACACACCAAACGCCTGCTTATGCAGACACCCCTGCAGGGCCCATGCGATGCGTATCAGCAAGATTCCACGTACTTGTCTATGTCCTTGACTGTTTTATTTCACATTGAGAAGAAAAGCAATCACACTGCGCAAGTTTGTGGTGAAAAGCTTCTTTTTTTTGCTGTACTGATGTAGCATATGTCAAGACAACTGGTAGGGAGAAAGTAATCTTGTGTACCTGGTAATGTGATATGTATGTGTACTGTGTGCCTCCGGAGCTTTTGCATCAGCGTCACAGGATACCATTTCCGAGTGTAGTGCTGAAATACACTGTGTTCAGTTACAGTAAATTGCACAAACTGAACTTTGTCATTAGTTTGGGTGCAATGAAAGCTACTCATACTTACGCAACGTGCCAATTTGACATTGGCGTTTTGTAAAATGTAAATTTGACCGTTGTTATTTTATAAAGTTGACTTTTGCCACCTAAGAATATTTTATCTGAACAAGAGAAAAAATGTAAAATTTTTTTTCTTTTTTCACTATTCCTGCGTGTGTTAATGCTTAACGTGATAGTTTTCCCTTTGTAACTGCATTTACACAAGCCATCCTGAAAAAAAAAAAACTTGCAGGACGCCACCTGTGGCCCAGAACCCTTTGACAGGCAATTAATCGAGTTGTGCCATTTAACTTTATTGTTTGTGGCGTTTAAACAGCACGAAGCAGTTATACTCCGACAACTCTGACAACTGACTCCAACCAATGATTCACGGGCATTGGAAATAAATAATAAGGTTACTACAGCACAGAATGTTTCTTGTAGACTTTCTTCACGTCAAGATAAGGAATAGACCTATGTAGAAGGTCAATTTATATTTCGGTTAATATGGTATCCCAACATGACCAACAAAAACCTCATAATCTATTGGTCCTTAAGAAAAATAAAACAGTGGAAGCAAATGGCCAATGATTCAATAACAAACACAATGTGTGGCCAAGGATGTGTCAGCAGCTCAAGAAGTGCAGGGATAACTTTAAAGAAAAGCGGCAGAAGGAAAATGTTGGCTATATGTGCAAAACATTTTTAACTGGTGAGCTTCTTTGCCTTTCACACGCTGCCTTTCTGCTCATGCAAAATTCTTATAAGCATGAGAAATTGAACCACTGCGGCTGTTCTGTTTACTGCTCCATGCTTTTAGATTGTCCACTAAAGGTGTGTTCATACGACAGACAAGTGTGCTGGGGTATCACTCTGGTGTGTAGTACTCTACGGGTTCTCAAAGGCAGAGATTTTAGGGGGCAAAACACCATAGAAGATAATAGCATTAAGCATGCAGTCCGCACAGAGAGTGTGACACCATCGCGTCCACCTTTCAATATTGCCAGATACTAGTTGCTAAAGAGGAGGTTCAAGAGCCACGTTATTGCCCCGGGGTGGCAGTGGCTCATGTAAAACTGAGGAATACAGAAGTTTGCATTGCCTGACAAGGCAACGCTTGTAGAAAGTGCGTCCGACTTCCTGATGAGCATCGGCAAAGTCATCAAGACTACGAATAGGAGTGACTGCCACTTGTAAACCTATGTGCTGCTGCGTATCAGCAACTATGAGTGCATCTCTTTTGAAGCAGTGTCACTCTTCAGGAGTGCACTGCCATCATTGGCAGTCTTTACTGCCCGAGCTGACTTCAGGATGAGAATTTGAACGAGAGACCTAAGTTCTGCTTCAATAAGCTGTGGCCTCTGTTGGTATTTCGATGCAATGCTACATCCTTCTCATTCAAAGGCAAGTATACTGCAATTGACCCAGCTCTACCGCAATGAGCACAGTTATCTGTGTCACAGCTGCAAAATGCGCTATGAAATTATTTGAACCAAGGGCCCTGCAAGTCTTTATTGAGCTGTGAAAGAAACTCGCAGCACAGAGACAGTCGAGAGTAAAATGCTCATGAACTAGAAACAGGACCCTGGGATGCCCCATCCAAGCTAGGAAATTTATGGACCTATTTCTAGGCTCATGAGCAAATGGAAAACAACAAAATTTTCCACCTATAAAAAGAACAATTATCAAAGTAGCACAACCAACAGCCAATAGGTACAACAGGTACCGGAAAGCAGACGACGTCAGCACCATCACCTTCCAACGCAACAATGCTTCCCTTGGACATTATGTTGCGTGACCAATTCGTGTGCGGACTACGGGACTATCTCCTGCAACAAACTGTTTGCTGAGAGTGACCCGACGTTCACGAAGGACTATGACATCGCTCTTCGAGCAGAAAGCACTTGCCAACAACAGCGAGACATCTTAAAAAACATCGAACCGTTTAACCAGGCAACTCACCAAGTTCGTCGTGACCAGGCAAGTCCAGAGAGATCTTCTAAGCCACAACGTTGCTGGTGTTGCGATCTGCAGCACAGCCTCCAGTCATGCAAGTAACAAGCAGCTATGTGCAATTTCTGCCACAAGTGCGGTCACATTGAGAAAGGCTGCATGACGAAGAAAAAGCAGGCGAAGGGGCCACCACAGCGACACAAAAACGTGAACGCCCCAAAGACAATAACGCATGTTGAGATGCAGCACAGTCCACCAGCATCAACAGCGGTGTACAACTTACATAATGACGTCAACCTCAGCACACGACCAAAGATCATAGTCAACCTTACTGCCCACCACCAGCCCATACAATTTGAAGTTGATTCGGGAGCAGCATGCACGCTCATCAGCGAGGATACGTACCGCAACGCATGGCCACGGAACGCACCAGCACTTTTCGATGAGGACACACACCCGAGAATGTGGTCAGGACAATACCTGCCACTTCTACGTAGTGCCAATGTAGATGTTGCGTACAACGGCACTATTGCAAAGCTGCCTCTTGTGATTGTGAAGGGCACTGGATCTAGCCTCTTGGGCAGAAACTAGTTCGACACTCTCAAGATCACGATCTGTGGCATTAATCAGGCAGCAGAGGAAAGCCCGATCGAGTGACAAAAGCTGCTCAAGTGGCTGCAGAAGTACGAGGCGGTCTTCTCTGGGAAAATTCCTGGACATAACAGGCCACCGGTTGAACTCAAGCTTCACCCGGACGCCAGTCCAAAGTTTCTGAAGGCCAGACCTGTACCGTTTGCACTGCAACCTGCCTACGAGAGGGAGCTCAACAAACTGGAACAGTGTATCATTGAGCCCACACAACATTCAGACTGGGCCACACCACTGGTCACAGTGAGGAAGAAAAATGTAAGCCTACGTCTTTGCGGGGACTACCGTTTTACCGTAAACTTGGCGACAAAATCGTCACCGTACCGCTGACAACACCGCAGGAAGTCTTCAGTACGCTACATGGAGGAAAGAATTTCAGCACGCTGGACCTAACAGAAGCATACCAGCAGCTGAAGGTGAGCGAGAAAACTTCAGAAGTGCTCACTCTTAACACCACTAAAGGACTGTACAGGGTTAAGCGACTACCATTTGGAGTAGCGACAGCTCCAGCAATTTTCCAAAAGTACATAGAATCCCAGCTTCAAGGAATCCTTGGCGTGTGCATCTACTTGGACGACAAAATCATCAGCGGCACAAGCAGTGAGTAACATGCAGCTCGCTTAGAACTTGTTCTCGAAAGAGAAGTAGGCAAGCTTTTTGCAACAATCTTCTCCATCTGAGGCACACCGTAGTTTGTGTCTAATATATGCTTCATCACCTAACTCGTAAGCCACGAAACACAATTACAAATGAGGTTCTTAATGTTCCAAGTCAGACAACCCCTACCCCAATAGCTCTCGATCTGAAAGGATTGACAAACAGACAGACATAGGTGTGGCTGACAGCAATATGAGTCAATTATATGACCCATCAAGATACTGAAATGCTGACAGAATCACTGTTGCCACCTTCACAAGGTCATTGACAGGCACCACCAATGGACCAGATTCAGGCAAATGCAGCAACTGAAGCAAACAGGGAGGTTCATTTACAGGCCCTACCAATGGAGGTGCCGGTTAGTGAATCTCTCTGTGCTTCCACATCTGCCTTCACCTGAATCTGCGTGTTGTTTGCCTGAAACATGTGAGAGGCCCGACCATAGCAGGTCTATCCAATGCCTCAGAAGTTCGTCAAAGGCAACCAGGGCATGTGGAGTTCAGATGAGGTTTTTTTTTTCACTTTGACTTTGACTTAGAGGAGCAACTGGCGACTCACCTGCTCTGTTTCGTCTTTCTAGGACTGTCTACCTACTGCAGGTATATTGGACATTTGGCTACCGCCCGTGAGTGTCATGTGGACCTGAACAGATTGGTTTTTTTTTTTTTCAATCTCTCAAAAGAATATCATGTCCTTCACCCGACACTGAGTGCTCTTAAAAAAAAATTTCAGACTCCCTGTCGGTTATTACTTCACGAAAGGTTTGATCAGAGAGCAGCTTGAGCTTCTTGCTTTGCATGTAACAAAATCAGTTGAAGCTGGCTTTCAAATGGTGAGGTTACTTGCTGATAGCCACAGCACTCACGGCAAGTTTTTTTCCAGCTTCTCTGGAGATTGCAGTGGATGAGGCTATAGCAAGAATTAGTTTTTACAAACCAACTTGCCGACTGTATTAGGACATTCATTTCAAAGAAAATCTCTTGATTCAGCAAATAAGAGTTTTCACAGCCATGTCGGAGTCAGAGCTAACGCCAGATACCAGAGCCAACTAAAGCTGCACAAGTTCTGGACCAAGGCCAGCAGAGTGCAACGCTGGCTGACCATAACCAGCACATAGCGAAAAGCAATTCTCACCTAATTTTTTATATTGCTGGGTACATTGTACGGAAGTGTGTATTGAAAGCAAGCTGCCAGGACTGCTTTGACCTCCTTACTATGCAAAAGCTGGGTGAAGACTTTCAGCTCGCCCTTTATACGAGGTTTTGCGACAATGGAGGGCTCCTTTACCTGTCCGCACAACTTTGTGGCTTCGTGCAAACCGTTGAGGAGCTCATTACAGCGTGCTTCAGTTGCAGCAAGCTGTCTGCTCACAGTGTCCCGGCTATGATAGAAGTGGTCAGAGCAAGACTCCATTGTCAAGTTTGTAGTGCACTTGACAACAAAACATTGACCACAGATGTCATGAAGTCTGATGTTGTTAAAATTTATTTCTTTGTGAAAGAACCCGGCTTCGATAGCTCACAGCTAAGAGAAGGGGTTAAGCATTTAAAGTTGCGCCTTACTTGCAAGTGTAGCACAAGAGTCAAGGCAGATTACGTAAAAGCTAGGACATTCCTGTGGCTGAGCTCAAAGAGGTGTTGCAGTTTTAACCTTCGCCTTTACTTTAATGAAGTGAATGAGAAGCTGCTTAATCTGAGCCTATATGGGAAATATTAAGGCTTCCAAGGTGGCTGAAGACGTCAAACCCTGACTGCTAAGTGGAATTGGCTATATAGCTTTATCCACAAGTTGTGTTGTTTGGTTATATTCCAGCAAAATATTACTGCCACTGGATTTCATTTGTGGACATGATGCACTACTTGTTAAGTGATTGCAGCCCCTTTGATAAGCAGAACATTATGAAACATGAAATGACAAAATTTGTGAAAGAGTACCAGGAGTTGTATGGCATAACCAACATGACGTACACTGCACACTTGATACTCACATTGTTGACATGGCCAAGCATTTGAGTCCCCTGTGGGGATATTTAATGTTCCCGTTTGAATCAATGAATGAAAAAGCTAGATACCCAGAAATTACTGACAAATTCTTCTTCATGCAAGCCTTGCCTGTGTTTTAGCACAATGCTGCAAGAGGAAATGTAGACACTCAGAAATTGTTCAAGGCCCATAAAAAGGCTACACATTATGAAAATGGATTGTGCAGAATGGGGCCACCACATCCCACGGAACAGTGCAATGTGCTGACAGCACACATTTTAGAAAGATGAGGCTTGGAAATGTCGCACTTTGCACTGCTGATCTGTACAGATCAGGAAGCGTGAATTCGTTCCTCGTAATCAATGGGTTTTTTGGCCTGCTTCGGGGCATTGTTACAGCCTGCCCACAGGGGCATACAGAGTGTGCATGCCTGAAGGAGATAGTGCTTCCTGTTCAAGTATGCATCCCGCTGCACAATATGCTTGAAGTATTCTGCAAGGATGAACCCTTCCACTGTGTTCAGGTTCAACGTAGTGCTGAAATTAGGTGTGGTGCACTTGGTTTAGCAGAAAATGTCTTGTACTAGTTAGCAATAATCAGGATCTTAGCATAAACTAGGGGTAGTAGCGAGAGATGGTGATGTACTACCACAAACTGCACACTTAGACACAGTAGCGCACCCGGGATCTCTGCCAGGGGGGGTTGACAGTTTGCCAATACCATCTAAACAGCACTAATTTCGATTTCTTCGCGGAAAATTATCAAAAAATTAGCTTTTTATGAGCGTGCAGACAATTGCACATCTTACATCTTAGTTGCAGTACTCAAATGCGCAAGGAAAGAAAAGAGGTTGAACAACAGGGGGGTTTAAATCGGCCTCAGGGGGGGGGGTTACAACCCCCGAAACCCCCCCCGTCGGTGCGCCACTGCTTAGACATAACCACATGATGCCAGAAAGAACGGACTCCTTGTCTGACCCCAGGCCACCAAAACAGCCATCCAGGTGCTACAAAAAAAAGTTGCCACTTCTGCCAGAATGGGAATGTCACACAAAACGGGCAGCCATGCTTTCTAAAGGGCCGTCAATGCAACTGTACTGCAGGTAACAATACCTCGCATTACTGACTGACTCCTGACAGACAAAGTGGATTTGAAGTAAATGCACCCTGAACATTTTTTTCAATACCATAAGACAGTCGCCCTGATTCAACACACGCCCGACACCAAAAGAATTCATCGTTACAGTAAACTGTCCCCTTCTACAACGCAGCACGCATTGTGTCAAAACACCGTGATATTTTCTCTTTTTTTGCTGAATGCCAATGTTTGTTGAATGTCACAGCTGTAATGCTAGACAGACTCAATCAACAAATTTCTTGATGCTGGAAATTTAGGTGCCGATGAGAGCCTGCTCGTAAAAGCTGAGCCAGGTGAATCGCACACCAAGTGCTAGCCAGCTGATATAGTGTATAGCTGGGTATGTTGCTCGAAAGTGTTAACTAAAACAGCTTGTAAAAGCTGCTTTAACATTTTTTTGATTGCCAAAGCAGCACCACAAAACATAAACATGCTGGAGTTCACCCGTTTGAAAGACAAAGGTACGCTATACTCTACCCGAAATCATATTATATCATGGCTAATGTGGAAGAAGTATTCACAAAATTCTTTAGTTCTTTTAGAGTTGCAATTCATAAATGCGAATATTATTGCATTTATTTATTTATTTCAGTACCCTCCCGGCCCAAACGACATTACAGAGGGAGTGGGTACATTGTTTTCATACAAATCCCAATAACAAACAGCATTATTATATATGAAGGTAAAGCATACAAAATTTATTAACAGTACACATTGTAATAAAAGGTAAATAACAAGGCCTTGAATTAAAGTGCCATAAGGAACATTATTATACAAGTAAAATATTGAAATTACTATTTAACAATTAGCAGCACAGGCAATTTAGAGAAGTCATCAATGGTGACCTTGAATGACTGCATCTTCAATGTAGGCAATGACGCTGGTAAGGTGTTTCTGTTCTGAGCTAGTCTTGGGTACAAATGAACCACGAAACACTTTAGTATTGCAAAAAGGAATGGTGATTTTATACGGGTGATCAGTGAGAGATGACAAATACAATGGTTGTAATAAAAGTTTGCATTTCAGTGACCGGTTTAACCGAGAAAGTTTATAAAACAAAGACATGAAATTTGTCATCTCAAGAGCAAGTTCGGAGGGCCAAGATTAGACTTCATTAGCGAAACACTGGCACTACAGGAATAGTTAAATAAAATAAAGCCAACTGAACAATTCTGGACACAATATTGCATCCGGTGAAAATGACAAAGTCATTCATCAGCTGTTTTCACCGAGCCAGTTTACGCCTAAAAACGTTGAAAATTACAAATCTTTGCAAGCCTGCAAGTACTTAAGTCAGGTGAGTGTGATGTTATTTTGATATTGGTGTGGGGGTGAAGGTTCATGCGTGCACGTGTGAAGTAAAAACTTACGCTTGTCTGCATGTGGAACAAACCAAGCAGCTTTTTGGTGGTGTTCAGTTTTTTTATGACAGGGACATGTGCAAGACGACTCTGCTGCGACTGCAGCCTGTGATACTAACGCTGGCTACAAATGAAAAAGGTACCTCTAAGCCAGGGGTTCTAAAGCATGTTCGTTCCAGGGAACCCTGCTATGCTCCATGAAGCACCAAGGAAACCCCCGATTTCAACGGATCAAAATGTCCTCATTAACCGAATGTTGAATTATCCAGGTTATCAAGAACAGAATAAATGACTGCTTACTACGTCAACACGCTATTATTTAATGAATGAATCAGCAGATCTTGTTTCTATTTTGCCCAAAAGCAGTGCGGCACCTGCCACGGTGGCTCTCTTAGCTAAGGCGTTGCGAGGCTGAGCACGAGGTCGCTGAATCGAATCCCAGTCGCGGCGGCCACATTTCTATGGAGGCGAAATGCAAAAACGCCCGTGTGCTTGCGTTGTAGTGCACGTTAAAGAACCGCAGGTGGTCAAAATTATTCTGGAGCCCTCCACTACAGCGTGCCTCACAATCAGAACTGGTTTTGGCACGTAAAACCCTAGAAAGAAGAGCAATGCGGAAGCTCAAATTCTCGTCGTTTCATGACTGATTAGAGCCAGTAGCGGCGAAAGCCTCCCGACATCCTTCGCAGCACGACCGCGGCACGCGTCTTTATCTGAGACACGCTTTTGAATACCGTGCGCACATCCCGGTTATTATTTAGCTAGTGAGCTGGTCGCCAAGAAATTGTCGGCCCATCACGATACCCTTCATCTTCGACAGCTTTGCACTGAGTCAAAGCAAACTACTGCTTGCCGCAACCGCTGTGGACAAAACTGCGGCTGTTATCGACGCGATCATGGACGGCGGCCTTGCGGTTCAGAAGGCAGGCGGCCGACGTCCGCACCAAGTCAGAACGAAACCGTTTGCTGCAACAAGTGCACACAAAACCATGGTCGCCATCGACGCGATCATGGATGGCGACTACGTAGTTGTGAAGGCACACGGGCGACGCGCGCACAGAGTCAAAACGAAACTACTGTTTGCCGCAACCGCTGCAGACAAAACTGAGGTGGCTATCGACAGGATCACAGATCGCGACTACGCACTTATAAAAGCACGTGGCTAGCCACCAACACGGTGTTACGTGCGGCGATTAACGAACGAATAAAGGCTTTGAGGGCACAATTAGGCATGAAGAGTTCCGGCATTGCTGTCAGTCACGTGTCGAGTACGATTGCCACTGAGGACCATGGCGATGTGGACTGCGTCGTTTCGTTTTTGGACGCTAGCGCCGTTTTTGCTCTTTTGCGGCGTGCATTTGTGGTGCCTTGCGCATTCTTTTATTCCTCCAAAGTATACGTCAGTGCGCACGCTATCGGCACCTACACTATCTACAAACGGGAGAAATGTGCCCGGTGGTAAGTTACGGCCTCCGAGATTCAAGTGCGAAAACTTAGAAATAAAGCTAAATTATGGGGTTTTACGTGCCAAAACCACGATCTGATTATGAGGTGCGGCGTAGTGGGGGACTCCGGAAAATTTCGACCACCTGGTCTTTAACGTACACCTAAATCTAAGTACATGGGTGTTTTCACGAAAACTTAGGCGCGCTGCCCATGGCTACCCGTTTTCGGAGGTTGGGTGGCTACAAGCTGCTTGCGAATTTATTGCGCAGTTCGCGCGTTGCCGTTACGCACTGTGATGTGCTTTTTGACACTCGGGCATGGGTAATGGAGGTTCTGTGGATCAAGCGCACCTCATGTTCGCCATTTTAGCCACTTGGTGAGCGCGGGAACACCGAAAATTTATCAATGGCTCGCGGAACCCCGAGCAGGGGCCTGCAGAACCCCAGGGTTCCGCGGAACCCACTTTGAAAACCCATGCTCTAAACTAAGGTATGCAGCGCAGTATGGGTGCATTTCAAAGAAGCGAGGCGTCTGCATCTATGCTAAATCGTCTAAGTACTTTTAATGTACAGATTTTTTTAATGTCGTCTCAGTCAGATGTGTCTGTTCAACTGGAACATGTTTCAAGCCCTTTAACCTAAGCTATTACCCCAGTCACACGACATACTTTTAAAGGTGGTTGAGACTAATCAGGATTGAATTTATCAATACTGACTGGTCCTTATGTGCAATTCACGGAAATGAGCCAATCGCAATCGAAAGTGCCCCGTTTTGACTGGAGTATTACCCTTTTCATGGACACGATTATTTCAGTTGATAGCAACATCTGAGCTTGAGTAAATCTACTCGCCCGCAAATGACCCTGCGCTAAACCTGTCAGGAATTTTGTACCTACTGTCGTAGGTGTAAATATTGGTAACACACGGCAGAGAAAAGAATATTGTTAGTTTGTCTGCTTTTTTTCATTACAGTGAGTGTGCTTTGAAGTACTACGCGCAAATATTACGAAGTCCCGGTTCATTGTCAGAAAGAAACCCCAACTGCAGTGCTTATATTTTTCAAATTTCGTTTAAGAAGTAAGAAGCACAAGCCCAGACAAAAAATCACAGGATGCACGCAGCACTGTGTGAAACGTGCCTTATTTGTGACGTGAACTTGCACAGTTTCAGATGCTTTGTGAGAAACCCAAATCTTAAGTGATCAACACTGGCTGAACAATATGTCGCTCAAAATGCACCATTCGACTATTGTTGATCATTTAAAGCCTCTATTGTGAACTTCTGTCTCGTTTGGAAGTGCTATATTAAATTACATGCTGATTGTCTGCAGGACTTCACCGAGAATGCCACACATATGGAGGCTACAAGATGGCAGTATTTCCTTTGTACGTGCAAAAGAGATGCCTTCACAAACTGCATCAGTAAAACGCCATGATGTGTGGCTATGCATTGATAAAGGAATGAGACAAATGCTGGATGGCCACTGCCAATGCAAAGCAGGGTATGTACACTTATATCAGTGTGCAGTGCTTGTGCGAAAAAAAATTAGCAAGAAATATGCCTCTGCCTTGCAGGCTTGGTGAAGTGTGCAGTACCATTGCTGCTGCACTTTTTTGCCCTGAAATGAGCAGCTCGTGCACACGTAGCCAGGGCCAGGCAGCAGCAAATTAGACGAAATGCTGAGCAACCCTTTCTGCTTTGTAATACAGTTTGCAGCTGTCTTCCTCGGCGTGCCAGCACTCACCGATCGACCATACTTCAGCTGCTGAGATAAGCTGGGAATAGACATGCGCCCTGGAACCTGAATGCGTGACACCTGAGCATGGGCGCAGCGATGATATTGTGCCACTCCCGGGTCACGCTACCTGTTTCGCACCAGACTACAGCGACGTCAAGTCAAACCCTTATAAAAAGCTTCACACCACCGTTCTTCACCAGTGGACCACTACCAAGTACCTTCACGTATTGTTTTTGAAATCGTTACAGAGACGTTCCCTAAAGACTGGAAAATACCAAAGATCGTACCTTTACACAAAAAGGGGAGCAAATGCTCTGTTAAAAATTACTATCCCATATCTCTAATGTCAACGACTTGCAAGTTGCTGGAACATATAATACATAAACACATTTCAGAATTTCTCGAGGAACAAAACTTCTTCACTAAGGGACAACATGGTTTCGCAAACTTATCACGGAAATGTTAAGTACATTATTGGTGTTTATAGGTCACCCTCCCCGGAACCCACTGATCTTATGGAACTGCAAAAATATATGAGCATTCATGTAAAACAAGATCGGATTATTTTATCTGGTGACTTTAATGTACCAAACACTGATTAGAACTCATTGACTGTCAAGAAACAAAACAACTGAGCAGGTGAAGCAATTATTGAATTAGTATTTGCCTTCGATTTATTACAAATTGTTGATGACTTCACTAGGATACAAGGCCAAACTAGATCTATACTTATTTTTCATTTGTTGCTTTCCCGCATCTTGTGCTAGATGTGGAATTCATCCTGGCATCTCTGATCATCAAATGGTATTACTAACACTCACCGGTGCATCCATGAACGCACATCGAAGAACCTGTCAATTTCCAAACTTTTCCAGGGCAGATGATGTTTCTATAATAGACATGTCTTTTCATTTTGACACGTTTGTAAGCAGTGATGCTAGTGTAAACAATCTTTGAGACCATTTAAAAGATTTTATTATGGAATGCATGGACCGTTTTGTGCCCGGTATTGTAAAAAAAAAAAAAAAAAACCTGGATAACTCGACCCACATTACAGCTCGAAAGAAAGTTTAAAAGATTAAAGAAGGGCTCTCCAACGGATGCCCAACGGAAAGAAATATCCACCGTAACCGTTAAACTTTAAGATTAGGTTTCGAGGGATAAGCAGAATGACCATAGCTTTATCTCGGCATCCCCAGAAAAATTTCAGCGATTAATTTCTCCTTCATCACGTTCAGCCACGGCTTTAGACATTAATAGCCCCATAACTCAGGACAGCTCAAAGATACCAAACGCACCAAACGCATTCAATGCTCAGTTCCAATCTGTTTTTACCAAAGACAACAATTTACTGCCCAATTTCAGTCTTTCCCTTCCCCCAAAATCAGACATTGCCATTAGTGAAGCAGGCATACTTAATTTGCTCTTAAAACTAGATATAAGAAAGTCGTGTGGTCCTGATGACACCCCAAACAAATTTTTAAAACAGCTCACTGAGTGAGACATTCCTAAAGACTGGAAAATAGCCAAGATCGTACCTTTACACAAAAAGGGGAGCAAATGCTCTGTTAAAAATTCTCGTCCCATATCTCTAATCTCACCGGCTTGCAAACTGCTGGAACATATAATACACAAACACATTTCAGAATTTCTCGAGGAACAACTTCACAAGGGACAACATGAGTTTCGCAGGGGCTTTTCTACACAAACTCAACTAGTAGAAACCATAGACGATTTTGTGGTATCTATTAATAACGGTTCTCAAACTGACGCTTTTTTTCTAGACTTTCGTAAAGGTTCTGACACGGTTTCTCATAATAAACTGCCTTTACAAATTAAACTCGGTACTTCAATACCCTAAACTAACATGCTGGATTTCATCCTACATTACTGACCACTAACAAATTGTTTCTTTTAACCAGCATTGCTCGGTTAGTGTTTCAGTGTCATCGGGTGTCCCACAGGGCTCGGTACTCAGACCACTTTTTTTCCTTATTTTTATAAATGACATCGATGGCATCCCAGTAAAAATTAAACTTTACGCTGATGACTGCATTCTATACTACGAGGTTAAAAACCCGACTAACCAGCTGCTCCTAAATCAAGCGTTTCAGAAAGTTGTGTGATGGTGTGAAAACTGGCAGATGTCTTTTAATATCGAAAAAGCAGTAGCAGTGACAATTACAAGAAAACACCCCTCATTTATCATTACAGCTACAACAGTTATCTTGCCGTTGTAACCGAGTACAAATACTTACGACTTCTAATAACAAGTGATAAACACATCGACCAAGTCACAGCTCAAACACAACGCAAACTATTCTTTCTTCGCAGGGCACTGAAACTATCTACCCCCACAGTGCGTCTCCTTGCATATAAATCCGTTATTCTGCCCAGGTTAGACTACGCTGCTATTATCTGGGACCCTCATACTGGAAATGATGACAAAAACTGGAAATGATTCAGAAAAGAGCAGTCTGCTTTATATACAATCGTTGTTCCGTTATGACCGCACATCTGTAACAGACCTGTTAAGCAGAGCTACCCTGCAACCGCTACCCACGGAAAACCGTCATTCACGTTTGAAACTTCTTTATCAAATATTAATGGGGAATGTTAAGGTCGATGCATATTCAGTTATTCCATTCACCTCCAGTTATAGTACAAGACAATGGCACGACAGAAGATTAACACCATATCAAACACGTAATAATTGGTTTAAATATTCCTTTTTCGCAAGAACGGTCAATGGTTGAAATTTATTAAAAAATGACCAAGTGTCACAGCCTTCGATGGCAACTTTTACTTCAAGTTTGTGCTCATAAACCTGCTTTTTATGTATATGTATACGAGGTCTGTTATAAAAGTATCCGACCTTATTATTATTTTTTTTTTGCGAACATCTGATGGATATGAAACAAGCGCGCTTGCATGAGCCGATCTTGAACCTTCGTGCACATGTGCGAATTTTTTCCCGCCTGCCAATAGCTCCAGTCGATGGGACGCAGCGTTTGGGTGAGGTAGTGCTCAGTGCTCTTATTTTTTTAATGCAAGGAAAATGACAGAACAACTACAGCAGCGCCACTGCACCAAATTTTGCCAGAAACTGGGCGACAGCCAAGTGGAAACCATTCGGAAGATTCAGACGACTTTCGGTGACGATGCTATGAGCTGCACACAGATTAAGGAGCGGTACAACCGGTTTAAAGACGGCCGCACATCGGTGGAGAGTGAGCCACGCTCCGCTCGGCCATCAACATGCCGGAATGACCAGGTCATAGCCGAAGTGAACGCTGTGGTGATGCGGGACCGTCGTGCGACTATCCGAGAAATTGCGGAAGAGGTGGGCATCAGCACTTTTTCTGCACATTCCATTATGACCGAAGATTTGGCCATGAAGAGAGTTGCGGCGAAATTCGTGCCGCAGCTGCTCACGGTGGAGCAAAAGCAACTTCGTGTTAAAGTCTCACAGGACATGCTGGATTCCACAAACAGTGACGCTGACTTCATGAACACCATAATCCCTGGTGACGAGTCTTGGGTGTACGCGTACGACCCGGAAACCAAATCCCAGTCGTCTTAGTGGAAGCATTTCACGTCACCAAGACCAAAGACCCGCCAAGTGCGTAGCCAAGTCAAAGTGATGCTGACTGCTTTCTTTGACTCCCGCGGTGTGGTACACCACGAGTACGCACCAGAGGGTCAAACAATCACTAAAGAGTACTACAGGGATGTCCTTCGTCGCCTACGTGATGCTGTGCGAAGCAAGAGTCCGCAGATGTGGTCAACAGGAAATTGGCGCATCTATCACGACAATGCTCCTGTACAATCCTCGCACTTGATTCAGACTTTTTGGCGAAAAACCAGAATCCTGTAGTTAACAGGCTCCTTACTCTCCTCATATGGCCCCCTGCGACTTCTGGCGGTTTCCCAAAATCAAGAGGCCATTGAAAAAAGTGCGATTTCAGACAAGAGAGGACATTATGGCTGCAACGACAGCTACTCCATTCCGAAAGAGGCCTTCTCGGAATGCTTCCAACAATGGAAGCACCGCTGGGAGAAGTATGTGGAGTCCCAAGGAGACTACTTTGAGGGTTATTAGGCTTCCACGCTCCAGTTATGCCAGTTTTTTTTTCTTCGGCCAAAGGTTGGATATTTTTCTAACAGACCTCGTACATTTGCTGTTTTTAACCTGAGCTTATGAAAAAAAAATACATATATATATATATAGTTTGTAGAGACGGTCAAATGGTTTAGTTGTTCTAGTTCGTGGCGACAGGTATGTCCACCTGGGGTTGTCATGGGTCTTCCAGCATGAGCAGTCGGCTCTAGACCTCGTCCTACCAAGCTATGTGTATCGCATTTCTCGCTTGACTGCAGATTGTCCAACATCCGTGGATTGACAGTTACATTCTTTACCCAACATGCAGGAACAGTACAAGCAATGCATCCATGACATAAGGCAGCCAAAGCTCGTGTGCCGTCCCAAGGAGAAGGACCTCCATGCTGGCAGGAACCAAAACATCTACCTTGTACTCGAGCTCTGCGTGCTTCTGATATGGCCCCCTGCGACCTCTGGCGGTTTCCCAAAATCAAGAGGCCATTGAAAGGAGTGCGATTTCAGACAAGAGAGGACATTATGGCTGCAACGACAGCTACTCCATTCCGAAAGAGGCCTTCTCGGAATGCTTCCAACAATGGAAGCACCGCTGGGAGAAGTATGTGGAGTCCCAAGGAGACTACTTTGAGGGTGATTAGGCTTCCACGCTCCAGTTATGCCAGTGTTTTTCTTCGGCCAAAGGTTGGATATTTTTCTAACAGACCTCGTACATTTGCTGTTTTTAACCTGAGCTTATGAAAAAAAAAAATATATATATATATATAGTTTGTAGAGACGGCCAGATGATTTGTTTGTTCTAGTTCGTGGCGACAGGTATGTCCACCTGGGGTTGTCATGGGTCTTCCAGCATGAGCAGTCGGCTCTAGACCTCGTCCTACCAAGCTATGCGTATCGCATTTCTCGCTTGACTACAGATTGTCCAACATCCGTGGATTGACAGTTACATTCTTTACTCAACATGCAGGAACAGTACAAACAATGCATCCATGACATAAGGCAGCCAAAGCTCGTGTGCCGTCCCAAGGAGAAGGACCTCCATGCTGGCAGGACCCAAAACATCTACCTTGTACCCGAGCTCTGCGTGCTTCTGATATGGCCCCCTGCGACCTCTGGCTGTTTCCCAAAATCAAGAGGCCATTGAAAGGAGGGCGATTTCAGACAAAAGAGGACATTGTGGCTGCAACAACAGCTGAGCTAAACTCCATTCTGAAAATGGCCTTCTCAGAATGCTTCCAACAATGGCAGCACTGCTGGGAGAAGTGTGTGGAGTCCCAAGGAGACTACTTTAAGGGTTATTAGGTTTCCACGCTCCAGTTATGCCATTTTTTTTCTTCAGCCAAAGGTGGGATACTTTTCTAAAAGACCTCGTGCATGTATATTTAGTATGAGCACACATTTCTTTTTTGAACCTCCTATGTATGTAGAGCACTTCGTTATTTTACAATCCTATATTCTGTCTATAGTTTCCATATGCACATAATCACATTGAGGATTGTAATACGTATGTGCATGAGTAGGCATGCGTATGTTTCCGTGTGTACAGATGTATAACTGCATTTTCTTTGTTAGTAGCACGACGGCGCCACTTTGTTTTGTCTCATGAAATATGTAACCCGGTTGCGCGTACTACTTGTTCTACAAACTTCGTTGAACCAGACCATGTAATTCCCTATTTTCCCACCCCACCAAAATCCCAACCAGGGATTGTAGTATTTATAAATAAATAAATAAAAATGCCATGTACATCTCAACCATGTGCTTGCAGAGCACATGGTTGCAACCGCCTTCAAGAAGTTGATGTGCTCTTGTTCTTTCTTTGTGTGTGTTTGCAATGATAAATATACAGAGTGCATTAAGCCTCTTCCTGAGAATTCACTTGCTTCAATGTTTGCCAAAACTAACAGTTCTAAATACAACTTTTTCTCTAGCACAGTGCAAGAATGGAATTTGTTACCTACATCTGTTTTTCTCTTACAAGATTTTACTGGTGGACTAGAACGACTATTTATCTGCTAAAATTTTAGTTTTATGTATGTTTTTGTCTCTTTCTTTATGTTTTGTATCTGTGTGCTGTTAAAATTGTACGCCTTTATTCTTTTCATTGTATAAGAATGTATGATCTCCCTCTTGCTTGGGCCAACCTTTGGCCTGCAGTATTTTGACATAAATATCTTGGTTTTATCATGTACTTAAGTGTAATTTTCAAACTTTTCTGTGCGCATTTGTTGCAACTTCAGGGCAGCATGGTTCTTTTGGATCAGCTAAATTTGGGCAAACCAGGAAAGACGCCTCGTAAGCTTACAGCTGAACCGAAGAACACATCCCAGCCTTTCAACTCCAGTGACAAAGATATTTGAGAGACTCGGGAAAGCAAGTTCGAGTGCCATAGCCTTACACAGCTTTTCCAGAGGACACAGACTCTTCCTTTGAGGACAAGGAAATGTAGACATTTTTAAGGTAAGGAAATGGCTGTTGCAAGCGTGTTTACATTCTTACTGCCTACGCATTCTGAATAGAAGCATGAGTTATGTTCATAAAACGAGTTTTGGCTTGTTTTATTGTGTTTTTTAACTATGCGAAGGCTAAACTCATTTTCATATACAGTAGAACCCCGCTGTTACGTTTTTCACGGGACCGTAAAAAAAAAACAAAAAACGTAAGAGCCAGGAAACAGGAAAAATTGAGAAATGGGAGTAGTGTTGAACTGCACACAATATTATTTTAATTCTTACGTGCGACAAACAGTAGTTTCGCCCGACAGCCGAAGTATCGATTGCGATGAGCTATACAAAGTAAGAATAGTAGTTTTATCGTCCGTATAAACTTGTAAACATTCACTTATTAACTAATTAACAAACATGGTGTCAGCGCCCACAGGCAAACATCACACTCGATGAGCGCGGACACGCGCAGTTAAGCGCCGCTGCAGAAGCGAGCGAAGTGACCTTCTTGCTGTTGTCTATCGCTTCAACCCAAACTGAGCGCCGAGAACACGCAGCACGCACAAAGCCATGAGCCGCCGACGCACCTACACTGCGTAGAATCTGCCCCCACGCAGATCGCTTTCAAGATACGGCCCACGGGACCGCGCGCCGCCGCGCAGTATGATGCCAGAGCACAACGCTGCCCGCTACCCCCCCCCCTCGCTGGTGCCTCGAGCGCAACGGAAGGAGGCGCGCTTCCTCCCTGCTTTTCTATCGCGCGCGAGACGCGGTCGTCGGCTCCCCTCGCACGCTTTCACTCGAACATTCAGCATACGGCCGCGCGGCTTCCTTTGCAAGCTTTCACTCGCACATACAGCATACGGCGCGCGGCGACGGCGTTATGGCCCTTGGACTTTATACGGAACATCTATGAGCCAAAACCAATTTTAGGGCCGCAACGCGTCATAGACATCATGTTTAGATAGCAAAAGCGGATATCAAAGGCCATAGTTTTGCTGGCGGAAGCCGAAAATACGTAATAAATGTCGCCCCCAGTACTTTGGGCGGCCAATGCCATCGTCAAGCAACCAAGCCAAGCAACATGAAAAGTCAAAATGGCCGCTCGGGCCGGCGCGGTGTGGCAGTTCGCAACGTATGATGCGGGAACGATCCCACAGTTGCGACGTAAGAGCGGGGTTACGAATGCATTGGGTTCTATGGGAGCTGTGCCGGGACCGGCCGAAAACGACGTAACAGCCGAGAAAACGCAGCACTCGGGAACGTAACAGCGGGGTTCTACTGTACATGTTGTAACCGCACATATATGACTGGACATTCAAAGTTCAAACCACTTATAAGCACAGACACATACTCGAGTTTAGATCTAATTAGTGTCTGATGTAGTAATAATTTAAATGGTTTCATGCTTCAGCGAAATTGCAGCGTAGGTATCCCAGTGCATGGTTAGCATTCTTAATACATTAATGCGAGTATGCCATGAGAGGCCATCCATTAATTATGTGCACATCAAGGTACTTATAAGAGGTTACATGCTCTAGTGATGTGCCATCAATTTCATAAGCAAGGAATTCAGCGAGATTGGATTGGCAAGAGAATGTTATGCTCTTACATTTACTAGTATTGTGAGTCAAAAAACCATTTGCTATGCCAGTTACAAATATGGCTAAGAAAGACTGGACAACCAAGTGGTAGTTATGTCACGGTGAACAACACAGTTGTCAGCAAATAACTTTATATTTGATGTTACTGTGTTTTTGGAAGGTCGTTAATATATATTACAAAAAGTAGAGATCCCAAAACAGACCCTCGTGGAATGCCATAATTTATTTCGCAAAAATTCAAGTCAAAGGTGTCAGTTATTATGTATTGTGTGCAATTAGTCATAAACACTAAACCCATTTTACAATATTAGGGCCAATACCTAGGATGCTAATTTTGCAACGAAGTACAAGGGCGGTCCGATAAGTACTTAGCCTCACCGCGAGAGCGCGACGCTATTGCATGAGACATATACTGACGTTGAGTACGCTCTCTTAGAGGGACACATGCAAAGGTCCAGTCGAATCAGGCGCGCGATTTTGTTTTTCGCCGCTTGAGGAAGAGGAAGCAGGTGATTTTTCGTGTGCCCGTTAAAAAAAATGGGAAAAGGGCAATATCAGTCGGTTATTCGATTCTTGTTTTTGGAAGGGAAATCACGCAGCGAAATCAAAGAGCGACTGGATGCCACCTACGTGAGTCTTCTCCTTCGATGGCAACCGTCAAGAATTGGTTCAACGAGTTTAAACGTGGTCGCACGTTGGTTTTTGATGAGCCTCGCCCAGGGGCTTCGCAAACGGCTACCACAGCCGATAACGTGGCAAAAATCCACAACCTAGTATTGGCAGACCTCCGCCTGAAGGTGCATGAGATAGCTGAGACAGTAGGCGCGTGGGTCATATCCTGCATAAACAAAAGACCGCGTGGGTCATATCCTGCATAAAATTTTGGGCATGAGAAAGTTGTCGGCGCGATGGGTGCCGCGTTTGCTCACTCCGGACAACAAGCGCGTCCGTGAGACCACTTCAGAGCAGTGTTTGAAGCTGTTTAAGCGTAATCCGAAGGAGTTCCTGCGTCGTTTTGTGACCGTCGACGAAACATGGATCCACTGGTACACACCAGAGACAAAAGAACAGTCGAAACAGTGGATTGCACCCGGAGAACCTGCTCCGAAGAAGGCGAAGACTGTCACATCGGCCGGCGGAAAGGTGATGGCCACCATTTTCTGAGATTCTCAGGGTGTCATCTTCGTCGACTACCTTGAGAAGGGCAAAACGGTGACAGGACCCTACTACGCCGAATTACTCGGCCGATTCGACGCCGAATTGCGAAAAAAAACGGCCACATTTGGTGAAGAAAAAGGTGCTCTTGCACCATGACAACGCGCCAGCTCACATCTGCGCCGTCGCCACGGTCAAGTTGGTCGAACTGGGCTACGAAGTGGTGCCCCATCCAGCGTATTCTCCAGATTTGGCCTCGAGTGATTTCTTCTTGTTTCCCAACTTGAAAAAGTCACTCGCCGGACAAAAATTTAAGTCGAATGAAGAAGTTATCGCCGCCACAGAAGCCTCTTTGCAGCTCAGCAGAAAACATATTTTTCTGACGGGATCAAGTTGGAGGATCGCTGGGTCAAGTGTATAGAGTTGAAAGGGGACTATGTTGAGAAATAAATCAACACCATTCCAAAATTTTCGTTTTTCTTTTCAAGGCTAAGTACTTATCGGACCACCCTCGTAATTGATGGGTTACTTTATCAAATGCTTTGGCAAAGTCTATAAAGATGCAGTCAATAACTGAGCCTTTGTCTAAAACTGATGCTATGTAATCAGTAAAGGATAAAAGCTGCTTACCACAGAAATAGCACTTACAAAAACCGTGCTGAGATTCACTGAAAAAAAAAGTTGCATTGCAAAAGTGACACCAAATGAGCATAGATGCCTTGTTCCAGAAGTTTACAGAGGATGCTCCTTAAAAAAATAGGTCTAATTAAGAGCACTAGTTAAGCTAGAGCAGCAGTTCACACTCGTTTGAACCTGATCAAATGAGAAACCTTGCATCTCTTTGAGAAGAAGAGCACAAACTTGTACTTAACAAGTATGTATCCAGTTGTTGGAAAATTTCGGAACAGTAATAATGGAGCAAAACGTTCTTGAGAGCAATAACGAAATCTTCATGGTGGCAGAGGAGAGCTTGTGAAAAAAAAGAAAAAGCTATCCGCCTTTGTTTAAAGTGGGAACAAGCTCAAAGTCTGCACTTTGAGCTGTTCATAATGTTTCATAATCATTTCAGCAGAGCTGAAATGATTATGAAAACCTCAAGAGTAATTAATAGCTCTTGGTTGCGATTATATAAAAAAAATGTCACAGTTTCGCCCTAAGGGCGAAGCAATGAATGCGATAGCAACACAGCAATGTCATACGAAGTAAGGTGAGCGGCTTTGGTAGCAATATGAATTGTAGTAAACATGAGCTGATTAAGTAAGCAGATGTGCTTACTGAAGAGAGATGAAGAGAGATATGAAGAGAGACTCGATGACCACGAGAAGGCGCGTGTGAAACGGTGGTGTTGATGAGAAGCGCTTCCCGTGGGCAGCGCGTGCGAAGGGACACACCTGTAGCGCTGCACTGATGATCCGGGCAGGATTGCATGTGTGACGTGCGTTGGAAAATGTGGCCCTACTATTACTAACTGAGTGAACAAGCGTGGTGTGAGCACGCACAAACAAACATGAATAGAGCACACTGAATGAATGCAGACGACTGGCAAAACGCTGGCAGCAAGCGCATACGCCGCAGCCGGCGAAGGTACATGCGGTCTATTGCTTCAATGGAAACTGAGCGTCGAATACACGGCGCATAAAGGTCAGAGCCGTGTGGAGATAAGAGACGGTGCGGGCGAGCGACGAGTGCAGTTGTTGGCAGAGTAGAAGTGTCCCGCACGCTTTCGCTCGAGCATACGGCGCGCAGCGAAGATTTTATGTATAGGGAACCTCACGGCGACGGCAGAAATCCGGTTTAAGTGTCCATATAATTGCTATCACAATAATAGTATTCAAGTTTCATAAACCTTCACAGCGCTGTTGCAAAAGTACATATGTAACACAAAACAGAAGCAAAGAACTACAACAGACCACCATAAGGGCTGCTCGTGTTAAGGTCTTGTCAATCTTTTTGTCCACGCTTCACTCTATGCACCTTTGACCCATGAAAGCACGGATTACCACCCAGAATTGTCTGCCTGAACAGTATGTCGTTCACCAGAGCTTCGGGAAAATCCAAAACAGAACAGCACAACAAAGCGGATGCTTCACAATATACTTCCTACTCAATAACTGTGAAGGGTACTGGTTTAGATGAGTTGATAACTGTAATCCACATATCGATAGATATTGCACACAAATACAGGACAAGAACACCTGAAATGACCGTTACTGCATGTATTTCTTTTCTTAACTTTAAGTTATCTCTAACAGAATTTCTTAGCAAACTTTACACAACACCTGTAGAAGTGTAAAACAAGTTCAGTATTCTGAGAATTGCAAGTGTTGATGAAGCACTAAAGAACAGGTTCAGCTGTTAAACAGCATTTTTGTAGCAGCAATTACGTTTTCTCTACTACAGCAAATGCTAGGTCCACTAAACATATTATCTGTACCATATCTCACATGACTATTTGAAGGAAAGACCCAAGTTTCTCTGCACTTTTTGAAGAATGGCGAAGATCACAATCGTTAGTTTGACTGTGCTCGATGCATTTAAGTGCCACCTGGACCAGCATGTTAAGGACAAGCTTGCAGCTTGCCACACAGGCCTGGTGGTAATACTGGCAGCATGGCTTCTCAGCTACAGCCACTACATGTGTGCATCAATAAGCCAGTGAAAGACCGCATTTGGGCACTTTATAGTGAGCGGCTCATGAATGGTGTCACGCATTCGCAGCCAGCAATAGGCTGAAGTATGCTTCGATCGCAGAAATGACAGACAAACTAAGTGGCAGAAGCATCAACCGGAATCCCATCGGCTATGGTCGTTAAGTCATTCAAAACAGGCATCTTTTTGAACACGACGAACGGCACAGAAGATTAGATGTTGTGGTCTGAAAGCAAAAGTAGCTGAGAGTGATAGCAAATGAACTTGAGGAATAAACGAGTTGTTGTCAGTGGAAAATATGAAAATGTTTGTACTGTTTTTTTTTAAATGTGAAAATCGCATGCATATTAGAATCGAGGCTTGTACAGAAATCAAGTGTATTTTTTAATCGGGAGCATGTTGTACTAGAATAATACAGTAAATGAAGAATGGACAGAGCTCACCAAAGGGTGTCACAAGAGGGTCCAGCATGTCCCAGGCAGAAGGCACATGTAGGCCCTGGTTTTCACCTAAAACACAGAAGTACTGGTCAGGTAACGGGTCTAGTGACTATCTACACAATAAAAATGCACTGACAAATAGAAGACGCATAAGAAAGCAAAAAAAAATGGACAAGGATGCTTGGCTTAAAAGCATTTTAACCAAGCCACCAGTTAATACGTTATATTTTTGATTGGGAACAAAGAAAACTAGGAATAATAATAATGATAATAATAACAATAATATTAAAAAGAAACTGCTTTTTGCAAAATGCTCTTTGCAAAGGAATTCTGTCTTTGTAACCTCACTGCTTGTGATGGTGAATTTGCTAAAGTATATTGCCGAGATAAAGTAAAACTTAAAGCTGGGTTAGTTGATAAAGGTCAAAATTGTAATTATGATCAATTCACCAAAAGCCAAAGACAGGAGAGAAAATACCTAATCATGGTGGAATCACAGGCACGATGTTCATCACAGTCAGGGCATATATACGAAGTGTGTTCAAAAAGAAACCGAACTTTTGCTATAACACCTTTACTGCTTATGCTACAACATTTTAAGTGCTGTCCCCTTCAAAGTAGTCCCTTCTACTGGCAATGCACTCTTCCCATCTTTTCTTCCATTTTTGGAAAGACTCCTAGAACGCACTTTCTGCAATGGTGCGCAGGTCTCTTCTTGCATTGTCCTGGATCTCCTCTACGGTTTGGAAATGACGTCCTTTCAAGGTGGTTTTCAGCTTGGGGAATAGAAAAAGTCTGCTGGGGCTAGGTCCAGAGAATATAGAGGGTGGGGCACAACAAGAGTGTGGTGTGAAACACTTACTAGACCTATGGTGCAAGTGTGAATAACACGTGTAAAGTGTTTCAGCAAAATGAGTTGGAAGGCAGAGGTTTGGGTGTTCGCGCTCGGTATCAGTCTCATTATTAGCAGGTTTACTTTTTTCAATGTCTATCGCAATGTTTTACATCATGCACAGTGGCTGAATAGGTGCTACACATAGTCCACATTCTGTAAACTTGACAAAACTCATTAAAGAATTTAGAATTCTTATTCCTTTCTGCAGCTATACGCTTTTTATGATTGTCAAGATGCACGAAATGTGGTGAAACCGAATTTTCAAACTACAATTGGTGCCTGAAAGGGTTAAGGAGGTGTCCGAGTGTGGCGAGAGGCTTGTGCATAAATTCAACGTGAGCCACGAAATCTGCATTCAACTAATATCAACTTACGCAACTGAAATTTGGAGGAAAACAAACAAGGGCAGCATAACAAGGGATGGAATAAAAAATTATATGCGCAACATAGAACGACAGAAAAACTGGGGCAATAAAAAAATTGTGGTAGAACTCATCTGACTAGACTGGCGATGTTAATACGTTAGCATGGAATCAATATCCCAATACAAAGTATTGCCACTGTCAAAACGAGTTATATATGAGGCGTGTACCCCTACAGTGGGACTCCTATTTCGCACTTCCCTGAAAACATCCGATGCCATTTAGTGCCGCCGCCGCAAAGACTCCGAAATGCATGCCACACCGGTGTGTGCGAACGCTGCGAAACGCGTTATAGGGAAATTTTACAAGAGCATGGGCTCCGTGCCTGATAGGAAAAACGTACAAGGTGCCTCTGCCGACACCCTGACCCTCTCGAACCAAATCCGTGATCGAAACACCGGATCTGCGTTCTGTTTAGCCCTCCATAGATAAATATTCAGTTTCAGTGCCATCTATGCTCCATTATTTATAGTATACAATTAAGCTATTATTTATATTTAATATTTCCTAACTTTCATGTGTTTCGCACCCTTGTGTGTACCCTGCTTGTTTCCCAACTTCATGTCAACATGCCCTGTAGTACCCACATAGGCAATGTGCAGGTACAGCAATTAAACAAATTTTGGCAATACACTGGCTTTGTAAGTAGGCAGCTCCCAAAAAAAGAAAGGCAGTTACATATCTGCCTCATTGCGTTACATTTCAACAGTGGTTAAATCTTGATCAAATTCAGTTAGTTGCCTAACCACTTTGTTTTCCTTGCGCCTTTAATGTCAAAACGCCCCACTGCCATGGCACTGTGGCTATTGGCTCCTGACACTGCCTAAGCGGCAAGTTGAGTCAACACTGGCACGGAGGAATCAGTCTGCCCGTGCTGTGCTAACATCAAAACTGCATGCGCGTTTCGTTCCTGCATAGAGCAACAATAATGGTGCAAATATTGCTTCATGACTTCAAGCCAAGAGCAAAATTATTTGCTTCCACCTACAACAAATATTCTACGCCGCTGGTCACGTTCTTGGCCACTTGCCTTCTTTTATTGGGTAGGAGTACCAACACTCGAAGCGATGAAAACACACAAAGTGTTTCTTCGGACGCCACTACAGCATATATAAAATTATGCTTTGACATAGCAATTCAGTATTCTGCAAGCAAGACTTAGCTTGATATTCGATTAGCTCGCTCTTTTCATGGCACTCCTACGCTTTTGCGAGCCCTTAATTTTCGCTTACTTTAGCGAGCTTAAAATGATTAGCCGCTTCTTGAGCTAATGGATAGAGGTAATGAAGTGTGCCCATAATATTCACGCCATTGAAATGTCAATGCATTTCGCTAGATCACTGTTACAGCAGCAACACACTGAAAAAAGCAAAATAGAAAACTAAGATTTAGGGGCACGTTACAGTGCATATAAATCGAGATATTTGTTATACAGACCGACCTACAGTGGACTCCTGGCGCATTATTATGCATTGCAGCGCTAATGCAAGTCGGTGACAGGCATCCCGCTAACCAGAGGTTATTGAAAGATATGAATAGCATTAACTCGTCTCGAGTTGCAAATCAGTCTGATTAGCCAGACACTGCTGCTCCACGTGAACAGCAATTTAAAAATTAAATTATGGGGTCATACGTGCCAAAACCACGATCTGATTATGCGGCATGCCATAGTGGGGGACTCCGGAAATTTGGACCACCTGGGGTTCTTTAACGTGCACCTAAAGCTAAGTACACGGATGTTTTCGTATTTCGCCCTCATCGAAATGCGGCCGCCGTGGCCGGGATTCGATCCCGGGACCTTGTGCTCAGCAGCCCAACACCATAGCCACTGAGCAACCACGGCGGGTTCGTGAACAGCAATTCCCAAGCGCATACCTCCACCGGATACTAAAGTAACAGGAGCCTGCCCTGGGTGCCAGAGCGAGAGGCAATGAAGCCTATGAAGCATCGGTGGGGGAATCAAGCGAGTCACCTGATTGGCCACAGAACTGATCTGGAGAAGACATGTATTTTAATTCTCAATTTGTTAAACATTTTCTTGCCCTACCATGGCAACGAGGACATCTTAACCAAGCCTCTTCGGACAGGCAAAAGAATGACACAAACATCCGGCAATGCCATTATGAATGTCACCGTACAAGCAGCAAAAACACAGCCGCCGGTGATTTGAAAACTGCCGAGTAAACAAGCCCACGACATGGAACAGAAAGCGTCGGCTCGCGTGTTTCAAAAATATTCACCCTGTTAATGAACATGCCAATACCATGCTGTGCTCCGTCCCCTAGTAGCGCTTCTGCTGTGACAGGTAGCGTGGCCTTTGCCAACATACTATGTAGCCGACATGCAACACTGTTTTAGGATGGTGACAACACCCAAATTTTGACCGCTATTTGCTGCCAAAATTGATGGGTAGGTCATTCCAGTTCCCAATCTCGCTATAAGTCGTGGCGCATTCCTCCTTTTTTTTTTTGTCACACTCCGATGTACCCATGTCTTCTTTAATTTAGTTTTGCACCAATGAGCACACGAAGCCTGCACACATCTTTAATATACTAGTTGCCTTTTTCCTTTTAACACATCAAACTTTTTTTTTCTACTGCATGTCAAAATTATGGGGTTTCACGTGCCAAAACCACGACCTGATTATGAAGCACGCCGTAGTGGGGGACCCCTGAAATTTGGAACACCTGGGGTTCTTTAAAGTGCACCTATATCTAAGTACACGAGTGTTTTCGCATTTCGCCCCCATATAAATGCGGCCGCCGTGGCAGGGATTCGATCCCGCGACCTCGTGCTCAGCAGCCCAACACCATAGCCTCTACTGCATATCATATAAAGCAACGAGTTATAAGGCACAATGGCATGCTCGCGGTAGTATTATCCCACGCCAAGAATGTGAACTGCATTAAGCATTGTTGCTTCCTTCCACTTGTACGTAATATATAAAGGATGTTTTTCAAAGTGTGCTGTAATGAAGACTGTGCTTACTAGCCTGTTTAACTAAGACAGACGTGCCGTGTACTGCGCTCAGACAGGCTCTGGATACTGAGGACAAAGTTTATCAAAAGAAGTTAATTAGTTTCCCGTCACGAAGGGTTGTGGGAAACGTGGTCTGCCGGCTTTTTGTGCCCCAGATGTAACCCACCAATTTAGCTGGCGGCGGCAGGTACCGTTACAAAGAATGTCACCATCCTAAAAGAGTGTTGCATGTAGGCTGCTTATTACAAACATCACTGTCAGGAGCGTATGGCATTCTGTTACTAAGCACGCGGTTGCAGGTTCAATTCCCTTCCGCGACATTCCGATAGAGAGGCAATACAAAAGAGCATTGAGTACAAAAGGGGAAAAAATAGTAATAAGCCTAGGAGGTCTTTTTACACCTTACCTTCCACTTCACCTCTCGGAGACTCTGTTCCTTTATGTCGTTAAACCTTAACAGAATCAATCCGAATTCAAGAAGGCGGACATGGTGCGTCCGCAATACACTGGTGTGGTTACACACAGCTGCTGAGAGGACGCCACAGCTACCCTATGAATCTGGCACAGTTCTGACAGTGTTGCACAAGGCGCGGAACTTAGCGTCGGCAACGAAAAAAGAAAAAAGCGCCCCGGGACTTCTGCAACATTAAGGGCCCATTCACACTTGCTACTAGGTGAGGTCGCGCGACCAATTGCGACTGGCGACCAGAAAACTACTCAAGACGAACGATGTTCACACTTACAAATGCGACCGACGAGTCGCTAAACCGAAATGTATCACGATATGCCGCTTACGTCTGCTTGAATTGTCAGCGCCGCGTAAAATAAGCGTCTGCGTATGCGGACGTCCTGTTCCTTCGCATCTGATTGGTTCAGCTGTTCTGCGACTGTGGTCGCGCGACTGAAAAATCGAGCAGTGAGCGACTGGCCCGAAACGGTCGCATTTCGAGAAAAGCGACCATTTGCGACTACTTGCGACTGGTCGCTTTGCGACCAACTTGGTCGCGTGACCTCGCCTAGTCGCAAGTGTGAATGGGCCCTAACTCTGAGGACAGCATGGTTGCGCGAACAGGAAAAGAAAGACATGGAAAGAAAAGTAGGAAACGATAGGTCAGGCGCTGATCGTTTCCTACTTTTCTTTCCATGTCTTTCTTTTCCTGTTCGCGCAACCATACTTTCCTCAGATGTCAACCAACTCGCCCAGCAACGAGTTCTACTTAACATACTTCATGATTGACACGCGACTCGAGCGCGCAATACAGTGAGTTCACAATACTCATGCGTATATCATTCATAAAACTTAGACATGCATGTCTCGCTGCTAATGAATCCGAGAATATTAAGCCGACGCAGCCTACCTCTGCGACACTTGAGTCGGTGAACCACTTTACAAGGTGCAAGTATCGCGTAGTCCTCATAGCAGCGATCAATTGTGTCGTCCCAAAGCGTGACTTTGTTGCGCCGTGGCCGCTGGTCGAAATTGCTCTTGGTGATGCATTGCCGACGAGTCCGACAAGAACTGTCAAGAAAAAAAAATGCACTCGAAAAACAAACGTTCACGACAGGCCCCGGTACGAAAACGGCGGGATTCGCAACGCACGCCGCCTCGCGCTCCGCTTTCGGAAAAGATCCGGCAGCGTCTGCCCAAGCCCAGTGCTCGACCACTGGCGCCGCCATGCGCCGCTCGCGCGTACCATGTTTCTGGCCGCACGGCCACCTGGATCGGCGCGCGCGGCGGGGTTGCTACGGCCGAGTGCACTAGAATACGGTCGAGTGGGACAAGCGGCTGGGGCGGCGCATGCTTTGCAGTGAGGCGCCCCATGTGGAAAAATACTGTGGCGGCGCTGCGATCGAAGTGGATTGGGCCGCATCAAGGTCGCGCCGTTGGAAACTGCTGGAGATACAGCTCGGCAGGGTCATTCGTACTACTTCTCGCGCTGGTGTTTGCGTTAAAACCGCTCAAACGGTGTTCATAATTGCATATGACATGTATTTATGTCTTAAGAATAAATTCCTTGCTCTTCTTTATTTTATTTTGTTTTTAATGCCACTCGGTGATTTAATGCCACTCGGCCGCAGTTTCAGCTTTCATTCTACTATGTTATTGTACGGTTCCCTTTGGAGAACGAATATTTTTCTCGTTCTTCAAGCAGCATGTATCTCTCATGTGTATTGTTGCGCATGTAGTTTTCCATCAGTAGGCCTTGCGAAAAGCAGACGAAGGAACATATGTAACCCTCCTGCTTGCCGCTTTAAACAAGTAATGCATATCAGCCCCATCCGGCTCCTTGTACTCAGATTTACGGGAAGCATTGTTTATACATAAAAAAGAGTAAATTGCAGCGGAACATTCCATTCAAGTTTTCGCCTTCCTCGCGTAACAGAATGCGGAGTAATTGGTACGGGGTCATTCATTGCGGTCGGACTTGGAGCGCCGAAAACGGTTTTAGTTTGTCATTCTATATGCTAATCTTTGGCCGTAAGCCGTACGTGGAAACTGTTTCCAGTCGATACTTAAAAAAAGAAAAAAAGAAAGCCTGCGCAGTAGCCTAATTAGTGGCTATATAGCGGGTTCATTCCAGGTCGCAGAATTCGATGGGAACGAAATGGAAAAATAATCGTGTACTTCTATTTAGGTGCACGCTAAGAACCCCAGGTAGTCAAAAATAAACCGGATGCCTCAAAATCATATCGTGGTTTTGCCATGTTGTAAAACCTAAAAACTTGTTTAAATAATAATAATAATAAAAAAAGCTGATGACTGCGTTGCTCGGCTTTTTCCTAGGGGTGTAAACAAAATAAATTATTCTCGAGTCTGATTTCCTAGAAAAAAACATGTTACGCTTATCCTATATATCATGTGTAAATGTAATGCCCTTCCCAAATGTATGACCACTCAACTCAGCAGCTTGTATATTATAAATGGCTGCTCTCAGTTATCCGGTGCACTAATTACGACCATAATAAATCAATTAAAGGAACGTTCATGTCTCATATACACGTAGAGATATGTGCAGATCTGTTGCGCTCGTTGAAGTGTGCGTATCCCTGCAAATCCTGGCTGTCCGGCATGCCCGCGACCGGGCCGGTGGGCTAGACCTGCCGGTCCCGACGTGGGACTAGCCGATCGCGCGACGAGTTCACGTCCTCACCGGACCTACAATAAAGTTAGTCCACTCTCACCACATGGGGCACACAGTTTTAATGGGTTGCAAATACGGTAAGACTGCCAAACAAAGTTTTCCTTGTCTGAATCAAGTTAGCAGATTTACAGGCTACCCCCAAACGAGGCGTTTAATGTATTGAATGACAGCTAGGAACTTGTTAAGCAGGCCTTATTAACTCCCGTGCGTTAATATTCCCAGGAACTGCGCCTCTGCGCAACAGCCATGACTCGCCGGCAGCACAATCATTCGGAATAACAGTCCTCACTTGCATCGATCACTCACCTAGCTTTGAGAATTCAATAGTGGTGTTATGCGTTACACTCGAACGGAAACGACTATTCGGCGTGGCACCAGTGGCGTAGCCAGGGGGGGGGGGGGGTTCAAACCCCCCCCCCGAAATTTTTTGCACCCCCCCCCCCCCCCCACTAACCCACCCTTTCCTCTCGTCGCTTCGCGCTGACATATTTCAAGAAACCGGTGCTACTTTCACACTTTCATTCCTGGGCGCTTCCGTTTGGGTTGGTAATTTACAGCGAATCATGTCTGCATATGGAAAAAAACTGTCACGGTGTTTGTCAAGGCCTTGACACTCTGTGAGGTTTTGGGCACGAATGTGGCGTCCGCATTCTGAAACAACAAATGCGCAACAAATGCGCAACAAATGCGCAACAAATGAAGCAACAAATGCGGCAGCCGCATTTTAGATGAAGGCGAAAATGCTCGAGGCCCATTTACTTAGATTTAGGTGCACGTTAAAGTCCCCAGGTGGTCGAAATTTCCGGTATACATTTCCGCCGCTTCCCTTCAGGTGCCGGTTAGGCCGCGTTCGCGTAGGAACTTGGTCTCGAAGCTGTCGGAAGCGGCAAAATCTTGCAAAAATCCGCCCGCCTAGGCGGCAAAACAGGCAGAAAAACAGGCGGCGAGCCAAATTGGTCTCGGACCGATTTTTTCGCCATGGCGAAGTGGAAACGCGGCGGAAAGTCGTTCTGCTCGACCGGAAGCTACACTAGCATGTAAACTTCCGGTCGTAACATTGAACATGGCACCAAAAGTGTAGGCTGTAATGCTGATCGACGCGATCAAGAACCACCCCTTCCTCTACGACAAGAGTGGCACTCAAACGTACTGTCAGCAATACTCGCGATAGTATTCAACGTCGCGCGACAGGAGGTGCGGCAACGAAGCCTTAGCGTGACCCAACTTCTTACACTTTTGCAAAGCCAGGCGAACCCACCACTGCCGTTTCCGAGGTTTTCTTCTCTTCCGTTTATTCATTGTCGATTTCTAGAAAACAAGTAGGTAGAAGTATAAAAGCCATTTCTTCTTCCACTTCCATGGAAGACAATAGTTAGGCAGATTCCTCGTTGGCGCTCCATAATTCTCCTCGCACGTGCACGGTATGTTGCAGAAGTCGCAGGGTGCTTTTCTCGTCGCGACGATAGATTGGGAGCGTAGGTCTCACGTAGGACGCGCAGGCTTCGGCGAGCCTCAACACAAGGGCCAGCCCGGGTTTTAGCTTTGGTGTTCCCGTTGCCGCTTTCGTGTCCTGGAGGCGCCGAAAATAATACGAAATGATGAAATGTTATTACAACTTGTAAATAAAAGCTATTAAAGAAATATAATCACGCCTATAGGCAGCAACCTGTGACACAGCGCTACCGCGCCCGTGTGAGGAGAATTACAGAACGCCAACGAGGAACTTACCGAAGGTCGCAGATGACACGCGAAATTGCGCAAGATGATCACTTTTGATGACGGGTGGGTCAGTGAATGAACATACCGCTCGAAATAATGCGATAATGAGCGCCACCACGCCGACAAACGTACGCAGACTAGATGGATGTGGACGAAAGCGGCAGCGCGGCCGCGGTGGTAGCAAAACAAATGTGAACTTGGACATGCGCGGAAAAGATTTTCCGGCCGCTTTGGCCTCTCCACCCGCTTGCCGCTTCCCAAATGTGAACGTAGCCATAGTCTGCAGCGCAAAACGTCTCTCGTTTGCGATTGCGCCCCTACGGAAGGCTGGTAGTTACTGTTGTGTTGCTGAATCCCAAACCAGCAATTACGAAAGGCTGGTAGTTGCTGTTGTGTTGTGGAATCCCAAACCAGCAATGTACACACGAAAGGGTTGATGCCAGCAGTGAAATTCAACCGACTCGCAACAGAATGCACGAAACAGACAGCCGACAAGCATGGATTACTGCTGTGCGCAGTACAGCGTAAGTAAACTCTTGTTGCAGGCGCTGACAGTTCTCGTCGGAGTTCACGCGTCCTGAGAAATTGATTATGTGCACTATGCACTGAACAAGACCGGAGTTCATTCCTGCATCACTAGTACACCAATCAGTCGAGATTCTGTGAGGTACAAGGCCACTTCCTGTTTGCACCGGCCTAAGTGAAGCAGAAATGACTCGCACGCACTACTTAAAATGCGTACACATGCCATAACTATGCAGTGCGGTGAAATATTCTGTACAATTCTGAATCTGTTGACGTAAAGGCAAATGACGGCTGCACGCTCGCACACAGCGGAAGACACAGCGGCCCATGCACTTGCCGCAGGAAATGCAAGGCGACGAAAGCTTCGTAAAAAAAAAAAAAAAAAAAAGCATTACTAGTTTTTGCGCGTATTTAAGTTTTCTAGCGCAAAGACGCAGCGAACAAGGTATTGCTATGGGAGTAGGTATAGCCTGGTAACACGTGCATTTTCACATGTATAGCCGTCCTTGACCTGTGAAACGCACTTCGCCCCGACGAGGACGACGCCATCTACGCTTAACGGAGATTAACAATTAATGATCTCTTCTCCGATCGGGCGGGTCGTCTCAATGATGCGTTTTCGAAGACTGGTCCATTCAGTGGTGCGATGAGAGACGGTTGCTCCGAACGCCCACTGTACCTGTCGTACTTACTGTATTTTACTAAGCTTACATTACTTTTTACTTAATTTCTTCACAAGCACACAGTGCCACACACACACGCGAGGGGGGGGGGGTCCCATGTCTTTGATATACATGCATAGAGTGTGATTAAACTACCGATACTTATTATCAATCACGTCACGTAGTGGAAAGCAGACGCTTGCCCCCCCCCCCCCCCCCCCGGTCGGGCCGATGAACCCCCCCCGAAAAAAATTTCTGGCTACGCCCCTGCGTGGCACAGTATATAAATAACACTTCTCTCTCTCTCTCTCTTTATATATATATATATATATATATATATATATATATATATATTGGTTTTGCCCGCTATGCAAATTATTTCTGAAAATGAGAGTTTTCTGTGCAGTATTTAGTAATAAGTGTGTGTATAACTGCAAACACGTGCGCTTATTCCGGTCGGGAGTTCTCACTTTCTCAATTAGTGCATTTAGAATATTTATTTCTTCCCTTACATATATATTGTGACTATATATGTCTATGTACCCTTTCATTTAATTGCCTAGAAATACATTCGCCATTCTTCACATCACGCAGTTAGTAAGCCTGGTTTATTTCACTCTAATATTCTTTTCTTCAATCATTGTCCCTGATAAATATCCGCCAACAAGCGCGCGTACAGTGACACGATATCAATAATAAAATTTTCTTACGTAGCTTCATGTTAATTGTAGATATACCAGTTGCATTTAGAAGACAGTGGTAAAAACAGCAGTTCACCTGGCTAAAGCTACATTTGGTACCGGCCGTCAAGAGTCATGGGCACACCAAAGCAACTAAAACATAAAACAAAATGTACTGCACAGACGTTCTGCGAGAAAAACTGGGCGTCCGCCAGCGTCCGCGTTGCGAACGCGCGCTCTCTAGCAGACGACGCGCTTGACAACAACAGCAAAATTGAAGACGTCGCGTTGTATAATCCATGCCTCGAATATATATGTTTGGGAAAATAGTGTAAACGTAAATTTTCAGTTGAAATAAAGCACTATTTTAAGAGCGTACTATGAGCAATCGGCCTCGGCGCCCGCAGCAAAAGTACGTTGAATATGCCGCGGAGCGCTTCTCCGCCCCAATCCAGTTCGCTCGCAGCGCCCTCGCACTATTTTTCCACACGCGGAGCCTCAGCGGCAGAGCGCCGTTCGGCCCACTCGACCATTGTCTGGTACAATCTACTACGGCCGTCCCATTCGACGCGCGCCCCATTGAAAAATGTAATTGAGGAAGTTGCCCCGCGCGCCGTGAGGCGGCGCTGTGCTCCCACCCATGCGAGTGCAGAGACAGCCGAACCCGCCACGCCGGGAAGCAGTGGCGGAAACGTCAGTGATAATCACGAAGGGGATACCACTGACGCGGCCGGGGAAGAAAACAAAGCCAAGGGCAAGGATAAGAAAGGAGGGGAGGGCATTGTGACTTCGGGGGCAGCTTTCGGCGATGAGGGGAAAGGAAAGCGTCGAGTTGTCTTTGTTGGGGATTCCAACATGCGTAAAGTAGAACCGGCGATAGCAGAGAGGGTAGGGGCAGACGAACGAGTCCAGTGTTAGCGCGCTCCCCGGAAAGCCGATTAGAGAGGTGATAGCGAAGGCCAAGGAACGCATGTGGGACACAATGGAGGAGAGGCACCTAGTGGTGATAATGGGCGGAGTGATTGACGTACTGAACGGACGAGGAGCAGGAATCACAAAGCAAATAGCCAAAGGGGTCACCGACCTGCGGAATGTTTCAAAAGAAGTACAAATCGCGGTGTGCACGGTGCCAGAGGTTGAAAGGCAGGGTTATAAAATTGAAAGGGCAGTTCTTGCAGTAAACAGGGAAATTTGGACTCTAGCTAAAGCAATGAATTTTACGGTCATTGACATCAACCGAGAAGTGCACCGAGCAGGCCGCGAAGGCGCTTTTGTGCGTGACGGGATACATTTTAGTGAAAGTGTAGCAACACCGGTCGGAAGTCGATTCGCGGCACGAGCTGTAGCTTTTTTAGGCGGGCCCCAGGCAATCAGGAAGCAGGATTGAGTATTGAACATAGCGAAACACCAGTAAAGGGCAGAATTAGGCGACCAGGAGTCAGGAAAAGACGCAGAAAGGATAAGAATAGAGAAAGTAAAATTTGCTACATTAACATGCAGGGTGGTCGTAAGCAGGAAAAATGGCTGGAAATTCAAACGCAACTGAATGATGAAGCGATTAGCGTGTACGCCTTGACCGAAACGCATCTACGAGATTTGGAGCAGCCGCCTGTTATTGACAACTTTGTATGGGAAGGGTGCAACAGAATGACCGGGTCAAGGAAAGGCGGAGGCGTAGGCGTACTAATTAGGCGAGGTCTGAAGTGGCGAAGGGTAAACGAGACATGTAAAGAGCATTTATGGATTAGTGGTACATGGCAAGGTAAAAAGACGTGGCTGGGAGTAGCTTACTTATGGACAGGTAGTGATAGCAGGAAAAAAAATAAGGAATTGGTCGATTGCATTAGAAGCGATATTAATGAGTTCAGTAACTCGGGCCAGGTGATATTAGTGGGAGATATGAACGCGCACATGGACGATTTAGACGGATATACTGATTACAACGGCTCTCTAGTGCTGGATTTGTGTGATGAACAGAACCTTATAGTAGTTAACAGGGAGAATAAGTGTCATGGACAGGTAACGTGGCAATGCGGAAAGAGGCAGTCATGTATCGACTACGCCTTAGTCTCAGAAATGGTCTACGAACAACTGGAACAAATGATAATAGACGAAAATGGAAAAAATAGCCTGGGAAGCGATCATAGACGTTTAGCATTAAAGTTTGGGAGAGATACCAGCGCAGAACATGAACCAATAGCCTCTGAGTTTTTAAAAATGAATGACGAGCAAATAACAGAGATCGCAAACAACATAGAGAAGAAAATTGAGGCTTTTCCTACAGCAGTCTGGGAATATAAGGAACTGGTGGAGGTTATGCAGCATGAAATAAGGCGGACACGGCAATACAATTGTTGGATTGGAAAGAAGAAACCACGTAAGTGGTGGAACAAGGAAATTAAACAAGCTATAGAAGAGCGTAAAGAGGCATCTAGGGTTCATCGAGAAGCCAAAAAGTTGGGATTACAAGAAGAAGAGGTGCTCCTTAGATGGAATACATACAGAGAAAAGAAAAGGGTTGCGAGTGAGCTCGTGCAAGAGAAAATTAAATGCGCAAGTGAACGTTGGGTGCATAACATTCACAAAAGAGACAAAGGCGCCCCAAAAAGATTCTGGAACCATATAAAAGCACTCGGAGCTCCAACTAGAAACTCGCAAACGGCTATAAGGGATGAAGACGGTAACATCTATGAAGGCGATGATGCGCTGCGGTACATCACAGACGTTATCAGGCATAACTTCGGTACGAGAAAAAGTGTAGTTCAGACAACAGATCCAGCAACAACAGAGAGGCTTGAGAGATCAAAATTCAGCATAGAAAGCTTCTATTGGAAAAAGGCAGCAGAAAATGTCCCTAACAACACGGCAGCAGGACCCGATGAAATCCCAATACAGCTAATCAAAAACCTCGGTCCAAAAAGCAAGGCACTGCTGACTAATGCCATAGAGCAAGTGATTAGAACAAAGAATATTCCCGTTGGATGGCGTGAAAGCAAGATGAATCTCATCTACAAAGGCAAAGGAGATAAGGATAAGACGAGCTCGTACAGGCCAGTTACAGTAACGTCGGTGATATATAGAATGGCAATGCAAGCCATAAAATTAGAACTGTCGAAGTGGGTGGAGGAAAACGGTGTATTGGGGGAACTACAGAATGGGTTCAGGCCAGGCAGACGCTTAGAAGACAATATGTTTGTACTAACTCAGTGCATAGAGATTTCAGTAGCTCAGAAAAGACCTTTATGGGTAGCATTTCTAGATATTAAAGGAGCTTATGACAACGTAGACAGGGAATTGTTGTGGGATATTCTTCAATACGAAGGCATAGATGACGATTTCGTGGAGCTGCTGAGGGAGATATATCGAGACAACCAAGTACAAGTGGCATGGGAAGGCCGAAAAGGAAATCAAATGGTGGGAATTCACCAAGGATTGAAGCAAGGATGCCCTCTGTCACCATTGTTGTTCACGCTTTACGTCAAGGGCATAGAAAGACGACTGGAAAACAGCGAACTAGGTTTTGATTTATCCTACATGCGTAATGGACAAATGGTGCAACAGAAGGTCCCTGGATTGATGTACGCAGACGACATTGTGCTACTAGCGGACAATAAAAAAGATTTACAGATACTTGCGAATATCTGTGGGAACGCAGCGACAAATCTAGGCCTTAAGTTTAGCACAGAGAAATCAGGGATTATGATCTTTAATGAACACACGAGTAACTTCGTGGTGTCAATTCAACAGCAAGTAATACCCATAGTGAAGCAATATAAGTACCTCGGCGTACACATAAACGAAGGAAAGAATTACTCAAGCAACCACCAAGATAATCTGAAAATAAAGGGGAAGCGGAATGCAGCATTAATGAAACACAGAGCACTGTGGGGCCACAATAAGTATGAGGTGGTGCGTGGAATCTGGAAAGGAGTAATGGTGCCAGCGCTAACATTCGCAAATGCCATTATATGCTTAAAATCGGATATATTGGCGGGTTTGGAAGTTAACCAAAGATCAGTAGGCCGGTTGGCTTTGGGAGCACACGGTAATACGACAAGTGAGGCAGTGCATGGAGACATGGGTTGGGCCTCTTTTGAAGTCAGAGAAGCACAAAGCAAAATTAGTTTTGAAGAAAGGCTCAGGAACATGGATGAAAATAAATGGGCGGCTAAAGTGCACAAGTATCTCTACATGAAAAGCGTGGACACAGAATGGAGGAAGAGGTCAAGGAAGTTGGCAACCAAGTACAGGATAATCGAAACTGTAAATAGACAACCAGGGGTCATCAGAAAGAAAGTGAGAGAAATAGAGACCGTGAATTGGATGCAAAGAATGGAAACGAAAAGGACAATGGAGATTTACAAGAATGAGAAGAAAGAAATTAGAAGGGAAAATCTGTACGATAACACAAAGGGCAGTGCCTTGCTATTTGAGGCTCGAGCCGGTTGCCTAAGGACGAAAACATATCGGAACAAATATTCGGAACTAGATGAGATATGTGTATGCTGCAGTAAAGATCCAGAGACCACTCAGCACATCCTAATGGAATGCGACGGGATCCACCCAGCGAGAACCGTAGGTAACGTGCAACTCCCAGAAGCGCTTGGGTTTAAAGTGGAAGGAAACATAAACAGATCAGCCGTAGAGATCAGCAAGAGACGATTAGAGTACTGGTGGAAAAAAAGCAGGGAAAAGATGGATACGACCTGATCTCTTAAAATCATAGGCAGCGGTACAAGCTAAATTTTTGAAAAAGGTATACAAAAATGCTAGATAAAGAACATGTGTAGTATACCTGATTAAATCAAGCAGGCTAGGTGACTATTTGTCGCCACCCCGTTTCAAATGGGATGCCAATAAATCATCATCATCATCATCATCATCATCATCATCATCATCTGCTGACGGCGTCGCGGCCGTGGAGATGCTTGGAGATATGTGCATTTGACATCGTGCACGTGGCGAAGATGGGTTGATTGTTGGCCCAAAGAGGACTGACAGCTGCAAGAAACTGCACGTGATAAATTCTTAAGCCGGCTTTACATAGCGAGGGTGTTTCTTTGTAGCATAATACGATAGAGATGCAGCTAACGCATAGGCGCGTTCACGCGACTTTGTGTGGCGCATTGCGTGTGCCTTGAGAGTTTTCTGTGCAGTATGTATTCAGTATGTACACAAGTATTCTGGCGAGTGAGTTGCCGCTGTGCCTAAGCGCTTCCCCTGACCACGCTTGTCATTTTTTTCTTGCGCTCGCTTTTCCCTTCAAAAAGAAACGTATTTCATCATCGTGGTCTCTGTATGGCTACGTACATTCTCGGGTCGAGCGCTGGTTCACAGAAGTCTTCATCTACAGCCATCACGGTGGTAATAATAATTTTGCAGTACATTTTCTCCAGCCTGATGTACCGGCCGAATTAATTATTCGGGGCCCTTGCATGCGCGTCGCATTTACATTGTAAAGTTCCCGCGATACATCAGTGGTGCTGAAGCGGCTTTTCCTTCAAGCCTCGAACTACTATATGTTACTTGGAAGTGTTGCTGCTGAAGGCCCTGTGTAACTAGCATATATGCTTTCATATGCATTTCACATTGTTGTACCACATTGAATTGAGGAAAGTGATTTGTTTTTATAATCTCGCCTGGAATTCTGCGCGTAATTTACTGTATTTTTCAGAAACAAGCCGTAGTGCTGCGTGCCGTGCTGCAAGTCGAGCACCAAGAAGAAGCTTGCTCTAAGTTTTCACGAATTTCCAGTGGAGGAAACTGGAGCAGTGGAGCTTTAATTTGTCCTCACTTAGAGAGCTGCCCTCTTTTTGCTTGTCAGGCAAACGAAGAGCATGCATCAGCAATTTCTTCAATAATTGCTAGCAAGTTTATAAAGCCCCTATTCTCAAATATTGGCGCAGTCGTCACGGACACTGCGGCTTACCGCAAAAAACTAACGAGTAAGCCACTGAGCCGAAACGTTCTCTGCGTTTGAAGGAGTACTGCGAGTGCACAAGCGCTGTGTGTTTGCTATTGTAAATAAATTGTAGGTGTTGTGAATGTGTTATGCTGGTGATTTCGCCACGAATACAAACATGGCATTCAATTATTTACTGATGATGCGCATTTGAGAAAGCACGCTCAGAAAGTTGCTGAAAAATGTCTGTCCGGGGCTGTCGACTCAGGTAAGCAGCTTGATACTTCGTGCAGGAAGACGCGTGATGAGTTCGCTTATTTAACACAATAAAGAGCGCATTAGCGTGTACAGATGCAAGACTGCGGCGACTTCAGCTCTCCATTTAAATGTTCCGAGTCATATCTCTCGCTTTCCAAGGCGTATTTTGACAGTCAATTGGTGAAGCTGGGGAAAATGCAAGTAATAAACAAAAGTTTGCGGGCTGCGAATTCGCGAAAAAAAAAACTTGGACATGCAGCAGCACCAGCAACGCGCAGAACTGTTGTCGACGCCGTCGGCGTTTTGCCCGCGTTCGCACCGAACGCGCGCAAAGTGGAACCGGAACCGGAACGCCATCTAGTGAACAATTCATAAAACTACAGGTGGCTACATACTACTACTACTACAGAGGAGGGAACGACCCACACGCGCCTTAGACCTGCCCATCAGCACTTCCAATCAGAAACTATCTGCCTTGGGGGTTCTTAACTCTATTCAGGAGCTCAGGGAGGCGCACCTCACAAATCAATACACACGGCTTATGCAGACCGCCCCGGGGCGTCGCCTGCTGGACCGCCTGTGCATTCAACACAACTGCGAACCTGAACACACGGAGCGCATCCCAGAGCTGTGGCGCACCAAACTCTGGGTGCCCCCACTCCCTCGTAATATGACGAAAGAAACACATGAAGGACGAAGACAGGCACGTGCCAAAGCGCAAGAAAGACAGCTTTGCTCCCGTACTGGGGTTTACTATGTGGATGTAGCCGGACCTTCGCCCAGGGGATATTACACGGCGGCGGTTGTACATCAGGGAACTCAGGTGGACGGACTCTCATTTAGAGCCGCGAATATAAACCAAGCAGAGGAAGTCGCTGTCGCCTTGGCGGCTGCACACCCTCAATCCAAATGCATACTCACAGACTCTCGAAGGGCTTGTGAAAACTACTTGGCAGGGGAAATCTCTCCGCTAGCCAACAAAATTCTGAGACTCTGCATCAGGGATCGGGATCCCGCACCAAAACGAATAATCTGGACTCCAGGCCATCAGGGCCTTCGAGGTAATGAAGCTGCAGACGCAGCAGCCCGCGCACTTATTCCCCGGGAACCTCCCTGTTGCCCTAAACAGCCTGAATGTCCTACTCCCCTACTACGGTTCAGTGCAATTCGACATTACTTCTGCGAGCAGCGCCGGGTGTACCCCCCTCCGGCAAAAGGCCTATCCAAAACTGAAGAACGCGTCCTACGGCGCCTCCAAACTAATACGTTGCTCTGCCCAGCTATAGTAAAGCATTTCGATCCCAAAATCAATGGGCAATGCCAGCACTGTGGTAATTTGGCAGATCTGTATCACATGGTCTGGGCCTGCCAACAGAATCCCAATCTATCCCCTATTCCCCACCCAACTCGAGAGGACTGGGAGGCGACCGTGCTCAACAGCTCCGGACTAGAGAAACAACGAGCTCTGGTCCAACGGGCTCGAGTGGCGGCTTCGACCAATGACGTCCCGGACTAAGGATGACACCTAGTTTCATGGAGCTCACGGGCTTCACCCTCTCTCTTTGTTCAATAAAAGTTTTCACCACCACCACCCACACCCTAAGGAGCTTCGCCCCTAAAAAAAAAAAAAAAGTTGCAGTGGCTTAGCTCGGCTATGCCAGGATATACGTAGCGTTAGCAAAGGTTCAGCTGATTATTCTTAGCTTTCCTGGTTGTCTAGATACAGTGTACTAGAAGGGGGCAGTGGGCTTACTCTCCGGCGGAGGCTATGCGATGCGGCGGCTCCACGAATGTCACAGATATGAGCTTCTCCGATAGCCCGAGCGGCGGCGCTGGCGTCAGTTTCAATGGAGCGTGGGTGCGACGGCGCAGCTGCCCAGTGCCCGATCATATTCGTTGGAGTTGCAGAGCTGCGTTGTTTTTGTTTTTTGGTTTTTATTTATTTGTTTTTTTGTGGACGTCTTTTTTTCGCACATAGCCTTCAAGAGATTAGTATGCCTTGCAGTAACTGAGCCATGCCGCGGCATCGACAAAATCACTGTTACGCGCCTGGGTGCCAAACAGGCTATGCTTATGTGAAGGATGGGCCGAAGTTGTCCTTGTTTGGCGTCCCGAAGGATAAAAATAGGCGGGAAGAGTGGGAAAAAAACCTACACAGAGCTGACAAGCCCCTGGCCGACACGAGCGCAGTATGCGAGCTCCATTTCGAGCCACGTTTTGTGCTCATGTCCACCGCAGTTCCTGATCACTGAATTGTCTTTCTTTTTATGGTCTAGTTAGGTCAGTTAGCGAAGGAAACTGCGAGGAAGGTACACTGGGCTCCTTACTGGAAGTTGACTATCTCGAAGCATCATGTGACCGAAATGAGTGCAGTCACACTGCTGCTAGCGCTACTGCCCCAGGTGAAAATATTGCAACTGGTGACAACTGGGACCAGTTAAAGTGGCTTATGGCAGAATTCCCAGTATGGACCAGTTGCCAGTTGGGACCAGTTGCCAGTTGGTCCCAGTTGGGACCAGTTGCCAGTGGGTCCCAGTTGGGACCAGTTGCTAGTGGGTCCCAGTTGGGACCAGTTGCCTGTTGGCCCCCAGTTGGGACCAGTTGCCTGTTGGCCCCAGTAGGGACTGGTCGGTCTGCTAGTGGTCTGCAGCTGGGTTCAGTAAAAATGTGACCCAATGGGGCCATTTTTTTGGCTCCAGTGCAAGAAAGACAAGCTTGGATCATCATCAAATGTTTATTTGATGCAGTCTACAAAGTGTCATTCGATGTAGCCACCTGCAATCTTGATTGAGAGCTTTTCGTTGACTTCAACCAAAGGACGTCCTTTTGAGGAAGTGGTTAAAAAAACCTGGGCACAAAAATACACATATAGAAGCAGTTAAAAACAGGGGTGCTAGTTCAACCACTAAACGTTTAACCTGGCAATATTTGCTTCCACATTAGAATAATGTGGCTCCGCAATTACCAAACTAATTTTAGGACAGTGTGATATATGCTAGCTCAAAATGTCTATCATAATAAAAAATTACGCCACATGACACGACAGGACGATTATAAAGCACACAAAATCAACATGATATGTGTGTTCCATCGAAACAGTAGGCAGATATAAGGAACTCTAGACAGAAATCTTGCACAGCATTGTCGGAAACAGGCATGTCATTGCTGCGACGCACACAGCAATCGGCCCGACGCCACTGTACAGAAGTACTTACGTCCACCATCAGGATAAAAAAAAGAAGAAAACACTTCATACTCTACTATAGAATCATAAATAAGAAGTATAATTACCTCGAAATGGTAAATCGGCGCCGGGGAAAACGCTGCACATCGATGCCTGCTGATAGATCCACAAAGCCGCGAGGAACAGGGGTAAAAGAGTTGCCTTGCGTTGTTTTGAAGTTACAACAGCAGCCACAGATAAAAACTATCCAAATGTACTACCGCACGAATGAGATTGCGCAGGCGCTAACACCACGGGTTCCTTAAAAACACATCGTTCAGTCACAAACACGCACGCACGCCTCGCGTGACGCCTCACTACGGTGGCTAGCCTCGCCTTGACATGGCAGCCGCCATTGCACACGTGCTGTGCGCAACTACGGCTGACTACGGTCGCAGTTTTATGTCTTTCCTGCCAGCCGTGTTCCCTTCTCTGCGCTACTGCTCTTTGATGTTAATAAATATTACGGCCTTTTATATGCGGTATCAAGTTAGCAATTCAGATTAAAAGTTTAACATTTACTTTATGCGCACTTCAACAGAAAATACGACACTGATGAAACTTCAGCCGCAAACAAATATGGTTGCTGCTATTGCACCGTCGTTCGTAAGCTGACCGGGCACCGCGATCTGCCTTGCAGATTACGACTGGTTGTTCGGTTGTCCCCTTTGTTTTTGTGGGGAGGTATTCGCTGTACTGTAAACATTAGCGACCCAACTCAACGGCTCATCGCGACGAGGTTCAGTGAAGCGAAATTGGCAAGACCATGTAGGCGCACGTCGCTTTTGTGTATGTCGCTGAGATGGCCATTTCTAGCTTAGTGCGCTGAAACTAATGCAAACGTACGAACGCAATCTGCTGCACAATTGTACAGCAGAATTTTTAATTATTCAGTGATTAATTAGAAACACGTGCCTCTCCATGCAAGCAAGCGGTCCGCTAGTCTTATTTTTTATCAATTAACTTTCACCAGCAAACAAGAGCTGCGGAATCCAGCAATACATGTTGTATCAGACCAGCAACAATCAGCATAAGGCCAATAGAACCATTAGTCTAATGGAGAAACTAGTAGACATGCAACACTGATTGTGTAAGACTTATAAGTACAATACACAGGGCCATTGTTCTTACAGGTAAATCAGTACGACTAATAGACATTTCTGTCAATTGGTCTAATACAAAACTTATACACGTCCTAATACAAAACTGTATTAGACTAATTATTACAAACTTCTCTTAGAATTTTTGCTAGGGTTGCTCAAACTGCCAAACATAATTACTCAGTATAAGTATATAGACTAGCTGCTGCTGTCTTAGCAAGCACTGCATGTTACTTGCTTTCAGTTAAACTTCTGTCAGCATTTCATTAGGATCCAAACTGGAACCAGTTGCTACCAGTACAACTGGTCAATGTTCCAGTTTTAATCCAACTGGAACCAGTTGATTCCAGTACAACTGGTCAAAGTTCCAGTTGGATCCCAACTGGGTCCAGTCACTCCCAGTATAACTGGAAATTGTTCCAGTTGGATCCCAGCTGGAACCAGTTGCTACCCAGTTGCTTTCCAACTGGGACCAATTGGTGTGTAACTGGGACCAGTTGGTTTCCAGCTGGAACCAGTTCATCCCAGCTGGAACCAGTTCATCCCAGCTGATCCCAGTTGGATCCCAGTTGGAAACTTTCACCTGGGGCCACAGAGGCCACACAAAACGTGGTGCCCCAGCATTGCACGGGCCTGCGGGTTTCAAACGACCATAACCAGCACGTGGCGAGAAGCGACTCGAGACTCACTTAACACATTGCGGGCTATGTTGCGCGGGAGTATATTGTCAATTCCAGCACAAAATGCCAAGAATGCATAAAGCTGCTTACTATGACGCCACCAGGCGAAAGTTTTCATGCCCGGCTAACAAACTTCTGTGACCGAGGAGGCCTCCTTTATCCCTCCAGTCAGCTGTACGGCTTCGTGAAAAAGCTAGAGGATCTTTTCACAGAATGCTTCTGTCAGAGTGAGCCACACTCTGACAGCGTTATGGACATGCTGGCAGTTGTTAAGAGTAAGCTTCCCCTCGAAGTTGGCTGCAATGTGCACACTCTTAGCCTCACAGCTAAAATAATTAGTTTTTACATTGTCACACGTCTGCATTTTTATGTGAAAGAAAGTAACTGTGACAAGGCAGGAAAGCGGCAGAGGACCAAGCTGCTGAAGTTGAACCATTGCTTATGAGTTGAAGTGCATGAAACAATGGCTTGCTGTACTTGCAAATAAAAGCTTTGTGTCAGCAACAGCCCTGTTATTTTCATTTTGCTTACCCTTATATAGCTGTACATAAGCACAGGCCTGAGCCTAATTGTCAAGTGAACTAGTTTTCACTTTTTGTTCAGGCCTCCCTCCATTTCTTTATGGAAAACATCAACCTGATTTGACTTAATAAATGTGTGCCAGCGTAATGATGGTTAATAATAAACGCAGAAGGCTACTGTGAAGCAAGGAACAACTAAAGTGCAACAATGAAATATTTAAGCCATATATACAAATTCATTTTGGCTAAGCAAAGGCACAAACCTGGTTAGCATGCCTGATGTTTTTTTTTTAGCCTAGCTGGGTAGTATGTGCGCACTGTTTTCTGTCTGACAAGATTTTACATTAGGTCGACACGGCATGAAACCGTATATTTGGTCACCGTCCCTTTCATTCAAAATTTTCTTTCAATTTTTTTACGATTGCCCGATAATTCGGAAAATTTGAAGGCCCCTTCCACATGAGCCCAAGAGTAGCCGTCTTCCTTTTCCACAAGGTACTATTATAGCAAATATCATGTGGCCTAAACAAATATAGTGCTTGCTAAAGATATGTAAGGACTGTCAAGTATGCCAAAATTAAAAACAAATAAGAGTGTGAACTGCTTCGAACTGAAACCGTCAGAAACGCAAGGAAAATCAAAGCTTCTGCAAGCAAAGCTTCCATTGAAGCTTCCGTCAGCAGTTCTCGCCGGTCTGCTGAGAGGCCGAAGACTATGAGCAGAACGACAGCGCGTTGACTGGGACCGTCTACCTTAACTATGGGCCGGCACGGCGCTAAATATGTTCGGAGTCCCCGGCTCGCCAGTGCATACTTGGGCACAATACGGGACGAATTTTCTTCCCGTGGGAAAGCAGTCGCTTCGGGCCTTGTACGCTCGCTTAATGGCCTACACATTTTTGCGGGGGCGAAAGGCATCATTGTTTCCCAGACGACGTCCCCAAACGCGACGTATCGCCGTCGGAAAGGCGGCTTGGTTGCCTTCACACGTTTGCAGGATGAAAGGTTTCCTCGTTTCCCTGAAACCGCCCCGAAACGCAACCAGTCGTCCTTGAGGTGGTCCTCCCGGGTTGTTGGGCGCAATGCCGACGCCTTCGTTCGCAACAGCCTTGGCGCCTGTCTGCTAATTAAGCGGCCAGCTGCGTGGTGGTTCGGTGCGTTACAAAGACTGGACTGCCACACGGATCCCTTCATGAACTAACCTCGGCGCGCGTTTGCCGCGCCGAGTATGTGCGCATATTCCGAAACCCCCGCAGCAGACGAAACCGAACCCACCGAAGCGAGCCGAGTAAAATCTACTGCTTGCCTATCACGTGAGGGCCTATTTCCCATCATCCCATTCCTCTAAATTTTTTATGACTAGGCTTCAAGATTGTCACGTGACGCTCCCTCCTAGTTTTTTTCCTTCCTCCATGGCAACATGCAACAAGTGTGGAGGGATTACCTAACTTCTCCATGTGTTTATAGAAGGTCGACCCATAAAACAAGATAACAACAGCGTATTTTTTCTATTACAGACATATTTTTATTTTTGTTTAGTACTTATTTGACAAATACTGTCAGCCTTGCACAGGCTGTGACAGAAAGTGGGATATAAAGTGTACCTGTGTACACAGCCCTTTTCCTCGGCAACAATCTGCTTTTCAATAACAAAAGTGTCATGTACTTTTTTCAATGATGTAGGTATGCCGGATATATACAGTGTCTTAAAAGTCTTAAATCATAGCATATTGCCTCTAGTTGGAGGCCTACGCTGCAATGCTGCAGTGCACATGGAGCACTGGATTCCAGACCCTTTTGCATAAGGGCTATGGCAAGGCCCAGAGTGCTTGGTAAAAGACCACACCAGTTCAAATGTTTCTTTCTCATCTTCTCATGCATTTTAGCAAAAACAAACATCCCTTATAGGCTTGTAATTTTGTCAGTATATATCTTTTAGGCTCCTATACAGCTAGTAATTTTAGGCCTGTATACAGTCAATATTTATTATTCATAGCAATCCATATTTAATTATTGTATGTATCATGAAACATTCATGGCACTCTTGTGTCATTCCAGGCCCTTGCACTATTAAACATCAGAAATAATAACCCTGATTTATTCACAACTTTTCAAAGCTGTGAAGTTCCATGGCTAGTTGTGTGATAGCCGAAAGGCCTTTCCTGAAACAATATGCTGTAAAGTAGAAAGAATGTTGTCAGTCAAAAGCTATGGAGAAGTATTTGAACGTAACCTAAGGTTTGAATAGTTTACTAGAAGAATACGCAAGAGATTTTTGGTGATTATTAAGGCAGCCCTGAGTTTCCTTTCTTTAGTGCTCAGGTACCACACGTGCCACCTGGCACATGGAGCTGAAGTCTTAGTTTTCATATTAAGTAGCATGGAGGTGTTGGACAATGACAATTTTAACTTCACCAGTACATGAGACAGGTTTGTGACCAAGATTTTCAAAGAAAGAAAAAATTGTCTGCATTCCGGCATGCTTAGCTGCAAACAACGTCTAAAAGTGTAAGCGTGGTACTGCCATAACAGCATTATTGTATGCATTAGTTGTATCAATTGCCACCACCGTCCACAACTAGTGGCTGTTGGGGAACACAAGCAGGATGCTATCTGGCATGACAGACAAGCCATCCTCTGTGCCTAAGTACAGAGGGCGGCACACTTGTCTAGAACACACTCCTGAGGGCCAAAGCAGCTACCAAAAAATTAGCTGACTGCCCGGTTGAGAGAAATCAATGGAAACTGTAAATTTAGTTACGTAACCTCACATATACAGCCAATCTCAGATTTCACAATAGAGGTGTGCGAATATTCAAAATTTCGAATATGAATAAAATAGTCTTTGTTATTAAATTTGTATTCGATTCGAGAATTCACTATTTGAAGTTGTCGAATAGTGTATTTGTTTTCTTAAGATACAGTTCTTGAAGGAGAAGGACTAATATAAATGGAGACTCGTTGAATGATTCTGGTGCAGGAGAACGGTGGTCGTTGTGCAGATGATCCAGTTTCTGAACAACGATACGAAGGAGCTCATTTGTGCTATAGTTGTGTAAGCATGTCTTGCTTTAGGCAGACTTTGCATTTGCTGTGTCTAATTAGACAAACCATTTATTGTTTGGTCAATCTCACGATATGTTTGGATTCCTTCGAAATGATAAGCGGGGCTGTAGAATTGTCCTTAGCTCCTTCAATGAGGTCAATCTATACTATGCTATACTCTCCTACATGTGTCTGGGACATGCTGTTCATTTTTTGTTGTGTTATCGTGCACCAAATATGATCGTGCTTTCCTTTGTTTTTCATTTACAAGCTTCTTGTTGACCTGACATCTAGTTGTTAATGACATTACACGCATCCAATAATGCACCAAGCCTTTTGTTGCCGAACAGATTCCACGGCATTCTTAATTTCACAATTTTAGAAACAGGGAATATTCACTATTTGATTCGATATTCAGGGCTAATTTTTCTTAAATATTCACATCAATTCGATTAGACAATTTCACTATTCAAGCCTACCTGTTTAATATTGAAACTGCAACAATGAAAAGCTGAGGTTTCAGTGCATGAGTACACTGTCACTTATCATCATTGAATGGGGCTTATGAACTATGTGCATAACTTCTCTGCTTATATTATAAGCAAGAAATGTGCAGTAGGACTGCTTGGAGGCAGGGAGCAGTTGGAGAGGTGGAGCTTGCTTGACATCCGCATTGGGGGCACCCAGATGATGGTGATTTGTGACATTGGGTATAAAACTGTTTGTGTCTTATTTTTTTCTCCACAATGGCTCTGGCGAAGTGACAGAGAGGCGTTGCGCCAAGAAGGCTGCAGCAGAGAGAGCTCGCAGTGCTTTGCATACTCGGGAACAACGGGAGCGACAGACCGTAAGGATCTAAGTCTTAATTTTGACATCTGAAGCTGTCTTTAGCATACATGCTATTATCTGAAAGTTGCATATATCTACTAGGGGCTCTTTGAAATTTCCCGTTTTTTATGCAGTGCTGTGAATTGTGTGCGGTAAATCATAGAATATTTTCATTCATCTCATGATTAAAAGAACTTTTTATTGATTCACTATTTTTGTTGTATTTTAACTATAGTACACTGGCTTTAGAACTAGGGGCTCTTTGAAATTTCCCGTTTTTTTATGCAGTGCTGTGAATTGTGTGCGGTAAAGCATAGAATATTTTCATTCATCTCATGATTAAAAGAACTTTTTATTGATTCACTATCTTTGTTGTATTTTAACTATAGTACACTGGCTTTAGAATTTTTATGTGCTGCAGCGAAGTGTGTAAATGTGGATACATACGTAATATCGCACTGCTCAGCAATTATTTCGTTCCAAACAGCTATGCACGGACTTTTGTGCAAAGATAGAATGAATGTTTGCATTCACCGACGGCGCTTGAGTGCTGCCTATGTATTTATTAAATTTACTAAAACCTCAGCTACTTCTTTTGCAAGATTTATGATAACGCATGCGTAGTGTTGTGAAGCTTGACGGAGTTGTAACGACATCACATGGTCTGCCCGAAAAAGACACATTGAGCTGCATACTAGTGCAGAGCGGCATGAGAATGTTTTCACTTCACATCACGCGCAAGAACGCCGCCTATGCGTTCATGCGATTTCATGCAGCACTACTTTTGCCGCGGGCTTTACCGTAATGCTTGGGCAGTGCGGTGAAATTTGACAAAATTTTAATGATGTCGCACGATATCACCGAATTTCACGCTTTGAGACTTAAACTTGAGCGGAGAGGTAGCAAATTGTTCCCTTCACCTTAAGAACAGGCGCACTGTGCATGTATTCATATGATTTCATGATGCCTTACTCCTGTCGAGGGTTTTACTGCAATGCTTGTGTAGGGCTGTGAAGCTTCATGAAGTTTAATAAGATCACATGGTCTGATGGAATTTCATGCTCTAAAGCGTTTATTTTGTGCAGAGATGCAATGAAACTTCATACTGAGCTCGCAGTTTCACAGGCATATGTGATTTTCTGAGGTCAATAATAAAACTGTGCATGTTTCTTTTGATGGCAGCCTTTACAGCATGAATGGTAGTCATGCTGTGAAACGTGCAGTGGCAGTCATCAGCCATAGCCGGCGCCTTTTCGGATGTTTTATTATGCTTCTGTAAACTGAGCCTGTACGTTCGCCTTTACGCTTCACAGAAGAGTCTGGTGTGATTATCTCACAGGAAAAGCGCTTAGCAGGAATTTGCGTTGAAGAGCTGTGAACGATGACTGACCCAGAGGGAACGTAATGTACGATGGGCGATGGCGCGGCGCCGCGCACGTTGCTGACCCAGCATTGGATATGGGCCGCCTCATACGTCAGCATAATCATAGCATCCACTTTGCCTTTTTCCGTCGCGTCCAACTTCCAATAAGGCGTCGCATAAATTATCCTACTGAGCACAAACGCCTGTACTAGCTTACACAATTCCTTTTCCTTCGCCACTCATTTACGATTGCGATCCTCCTGATTATCGCTCAGCGAGCTTACCGCCCTCTCACAGGTTACCCTCGGCCCACGTATCCGGCGTTCGTCGGTGTGTCCTGGCTGCAGCAGGCGTCGAGATGCGACATTCTCCATTTCGCGCCGGACTAGTCACGCAGAATGGACCGCATCTGCGTCTCGTCGAGCAAGAGCACTTTCGCTGGTGTGGCGCCCCCGTGCCGAGTGCGCTCGCGCGTCAACGCTACGTCGGACTATGAAGTGGTCTTTAGAAGAGTGCGCGTCAACCTGGAGTATCGTCCCGATTCTCCGGGTCGGCTAAGTTTGGCTAAGAACTAGCCAATCGAAACCAAGTTAAGCAAAGTTAAAGCTAAGAACCAGCCGAGCCACACTAAATTAGGCAAAGGAAAGCAAAGTTAAAGCTAGGGAAGGGCCACCAGCTTCGCTGTTTTCCCAGTCTTCGCACCACTCAGTGTGAAGATGCCCTCATTTTTTTTTATTCAGGCCTGTGGTTTTCGCGAGGCAATTCCCGCAGTTGTTTTCAGGCAGATTGGGTACGAGGCGAAAGATCCTCCTCTATCCACACACTAAGCGATTTATGCCTTTTTAAATGTGACTGCATTGCCTAGAATGGGGCTGTTTTGTTTTATAGTTCAGAAATTGAACAATTACTGGGCACGAATTTCCTTGTTTGCGTGTTCTGATGCGGTGTGCGCATTCTATGTCCGATATTTCTCATATTAGGTGCTCCTTACAAACATCGGCAGCAAGTTAATCCGAGGCCGTGTAGTTTTCTCTTTCCTTTCCAGGTACACCTTTAAAAATGACGTTTTCCTGTCTCATGTGGTTATTCATATCATCTACAGTAATAATAAGGCTGTTGCTACTTCGCAGGGTAGAAAGTGCCGCAAGTTTGGTCTTTATATCCAACTGAATCCTCGACCGTTGCGTCTGCGCTTTTTGTCTCAATTGTTTCTAGAATAGCTTCTATCTTCGCAAGCTGTTTCTTCAGTGATTCCTGCCGTGACATTTCTGGACTTGCGCAGGATTTCTTTTCTGAAGCTTGTCGCCTTGAAGGGCTACAAATTTTAACGAATCAAGAACGTGATCGAACTTGTCAGGGCCAGTATTGGATTCGATGTTGCCAGAGTGTCCAAGCAAAAAAAAAAAAAAGACAAACAAGAATTATCGCAAAAACTTTCTGTGGTACTTGTCACATAATGCGTTGGCATTATTTCTAGTCACTCATCTTGCACTCGTGGAGCGAATGATGACTGAGTGGCCGAATTACGCAAATTATGGGGTTTTACGTGCCAAAACCACGATTTAATTATGAGGCACGGCGTGGTGGTGGAACTCCGAAATAATTTGGACCACCTTGCGTTCTTTAACGTGCTCCTATATCTAAGTAGACAGGTGTTTTCGCATTTCACCGCCTTCGAAATGCGGCCGCCATGGCCGGAATGTCCGAATTACGCACACCGCGGCTCACTGTGTCGAGGATGACGCAATGTGCTGCAAGTATTGCAATGACACGTTGCAATTACCTAATTGATGAAGCTGATGAGTCTAACTAATAATTTAACCTCAATCACTCTTGAGGATAGGCTCATTCACTTAACTTAAGTTACCCTTACTCTTCTCATTTGCCTCAATTATTTGTGATTACGCTTAAGTAGTATCAATTGTAATAAATCTCCATAGGCTTCCTAGCCTTCATTCGCGTTATATAGGCTTAAATAATTTCAACGTAATTAATAATAATTTGGCTCAAGTCATCTTAATTACCCTTAAATAATCCTGATTAGCCTTAATCAATGTATTACTATTCCATCGATATTGGGCTTGACTAATCTTAGGTACCCTTAATATTGACCAGGCTTATTAATTTAACCTGTATTTTAAGTAAGCCCCGCAGTTGATTATTTATTATTCCCTAGTAATAAGTAATTGATTATACTCCCTTATGCTTCCGAGCCCTTCATTAGTCTTCAGGAATCTTATTGAACCTTAATGACTTCATCGTAATCAATGTTATCAGTCCTGTATTAAGCTTGATTACTTTTAAAACATCTTCAGTACTCACCATTAACGCGTATAATCGCAATATTAAATCTCAGTAGTCATGCGTAGTCATACTGCATTGTCAATACTCCTACATATGGTAAACAGGTGGTAAACACCTGGCGGCGGTGTGGCTATCTTCATAAACAATAACATCCCTTTCACATTACTACCTGACGTAGACAGTGTAGAGGCGATATTCTGCAAATTACAGTTCACAACCCACGTTATCGTTCTTGGGTGTGTGTACAGCGCCCCTTCATCGAGCCCTGATTGTATGGATGCAATGTACACGTATATGCGGCGTCACGCATCTGGTGCCAGAGTTATTCTGGTGGGGGATTTTAATCTGCCTGATTTCAACTGGGAATCGATGCAGTACCACAGCGCCTGCTCAGAAATCGTTTACGACCTAATGCTTTCCTTTAACTTTACGCAAATAGTGACGCAGCCTACACGTATACAGGGACGCAGCTCGAGTGTGCTTGATTTAACATTTCTCACTGATAACTTCCCGATCCGTGATGCAAAGATAGAAATACTGGATGGCATATCAGATAATAAAATAGCTTACTGTATAGTATCGATAAATGACAGTAAGGCCCGCGCAGAAGAAACGTTTCCAGATTTTAGTAAAGCTGAGGATGTCGCAATTCTTGACTTGCTGTTCTACGAATTCCCGCCATTTAAAGAAATATCCTCCTACTCCACTGTTACCATTGAAATATTGTGGGATAGGTCTAAATAAATTCTCCTTTATTGCTTGAAAAGCCACATTCCGTCCAAAAAAAAAGGACGACGAGAAAGACAAATCCATGGATTACACGTGACGTTATACATGCCAAAATAAAGGTGAATCGTTTGAGGAAACTTCTAAAAAACAAACCAAATATTAGTAGCAGACAGAGCCTGAGCGCAGGCATAACTGATAGGAAAATTAAAATTAAGGAAGCCAAGTCTATTTATTTCGCCAGAACCCTACCGAAATTCCTAAAGAGATGCCCCACAAAATTTTGGCAATATATGAATCCCAAGGTCCGAAAAACCGCCCACGAAACGCGTGAAGAAAGTGCTAATTCCGCAAACGTACTAAATAACTACTTTCAGTCTATTTTAATCATGATGACGGAAAGCAGCCTAACGTAGAAATTAGGGAGGAGAACGGGATCAAACCATTAGTGGTTTCAGAAGCCGGTGTTCTTAATCTGCTTTTGAACTTGGATGAAAAAAAAAAGCTCCGGACCGATAGCATACCTAATGCGTTTTTAAAGAGATATGCGGAGTGGATATCAAAATACATGTGCTTGCTCTTTAACCGATCACTGTCGTTGCGCACCATCCCAAAAGGTTAGGAAAATAGCAAAATTAATTCCTATATCTATAGGTCCGGAAATAAGAGCGAACCTTTCGATTATAGACCAATCTCAATAACTTGTACAGTTGGTAAACTGCTCGAACACATAACCCTAAAACACATAACGAACCACCTTGAAGACTACAATAATTTATCTACTTTTCAACACGTTTTCCGCCAGGGCATGTCTACGGTAACTCAACTTATCGAATTGGTCCATGACATCTCCTGAAGCATCGATCATAAAAACAAATCGATCTCATTCTCCTGGATTTTTCTAAAGCTTTTGATCAGGTCTTGCACAACAAACTTATTCTTAAACTTATATTTACCCTCGTCAAGGGACAAATTCTTGACTGGATCACCAACTTCCTCACAGACAGATATCAATACGTTGAACTTGATCATGTGAAATCCTTAGTCGTACCGGTGACCTAAGGTGTACCGAAGGGTAGTGTCTTGGCGTCGGTATTGTTCTTACTCTTTGTGAACGATCTGCCTACATACGTTAATTTTGGATGCAGGCTGTTTGCGGACGACTGCATTCTGTACAAAGAAATCAATACTCATGATGACCACATCACCTTAAATACCACGTGATGACCACACCACCTTAAATACCATGTTAGAGGCAGTTTCAATGTGGTGCAGAGATTGGCAAATGCATATCAATGAAAGAAAGTCAGCACTGTTATCCATAACTACAAAAAACATTAATCCGACTTTAATTATACCATTAATTCAACCACCCTGTCTAAAGTTAAGCAGTATAAATACCCAGGTGTCATATTGTCACAAGACCTACGATGGGATTCTCATATTCAATACGTCACATCATCTGCACTAAAAAGATTGCTTTTTCTAAAAAGACGATTGCAGCTAGCACCACCCGATACAATGTTACTGGCCTACAATACACTTATCAGACCCATCCTGGAATACGCAAACACTGCTTGGTTTCCGTACACACACACAAAAAAAGCTAACCAACAAGCTCGAAGGAGTTCAAAGAAAAGCGCCTAGGGTCATCTTTAACAAATTTAACCCAACAGATTCGCCTACAGAACTACTTAAAAAGGCCGGTTTACTAACCATAAAAAGCCGGGCGAAATTGGCACGCTTAAAGGTAATGTACCAACTGTCACACAACCACCTAAATATAGACAAATCCCGTTATATTAAGCAACCCGAAGCAAGAAGTACCAGCCAGAAACACTTTCATACACTTGCTTCTTACAGGTTTCACACAGATGCCCTCAAATTCTCGTTTTTCCCTTGGCGATCAGAGAATTGAATAACCTGACCTCCTCCATTACCAGTAGCACATCCTTAGTCCATTTCTCTGAACTAATCGAGAGCGATTTGCTAGCCTCACAATTTTAAAACAGTTTTATATTTGTTGTCGCTTTGTTTGTTATTTGTTCTCATTTAACTCAAGTGCCAAAGTAATTTTGTCTGTACAATTTAACTTTGTAGAATTTGCGGTATAACTTGCATCTGTAGATTGGACGACGTCTAGTTGTCCCATGTTTTTTTTTTTTGCCTTGTACTAAATCCCTGTCTCCTTTTGCCATCCTGTCATAATCCCTATTGGGATTGACAGTATTTATAAATAAATAAAAAATAAATAAATAGAACTTCCCCTTCCAGCTCTGGAGCACATTGCGTCACGTCCCGGCTATGGCGGCCGCATTTCGATGGGGGCGAAATCCGAAAACACCCGTGTACTTAGATTTATGTGCACGTTAAAGAACCACAGGTGGTACAAATTTCCGGAGTCCCCCACTACGGCGTGCCTCACGCCGTAGTGGCTTTTGCACGCAAAACCCCATAATTTAATTTATTGTTTACTACGTGACGTCTGCTGGAAGGAATTTGTGCTCGCTAGCTAGGTTACCTACCGCGCGAGCATGGGTTCCTTTATCAGACACCCGAAAGGCAGGTGATGTACAGATGGAAAGATTGTTGTTGTGTCTTTAATGCGTAAGCTTTCTAGGGCTACTTTCCTCGAAAATTGTTCCATCCGTCTGTCTGGCTTGAAATGGCAAGCATGTTTAGTCTACCTTGATGACGTCGTGGTCTTTGCCTCAATCTTCGACGATCACGTTAAGCACTTTGCTACAAGACTGGAGGCCATCAAGCCATCTAGACTTACCCTGAAGCCGAAGAAATGCCGCTTCGCTTATGAAGAACTTGCGTTCCTGGGCCACGTCATCACCAAGTCAGGAGCCCTTCCTGATCCGCAGAAAAGAGCTGCCATTGCAAGCTAAAATTTCCGCATCCCGTCGACAAGAAGTCAGTGCGCAGGCTTCTTGGTTTGTGTGCCTACTATAGGTGCCTTTTCAAGAACTTCTCGCACATCGCCGCACTTCTGACTGTTCTCACGAAATTCAACGGCTTATTTAAGTGGGAAACACCGCAAGTCATGGTTTTCGAAGAATTAAAACCACGCCTCTCGGCACCACCAATACTCGCCCACTTCGACAATGACGCGGATACCGAAATTCACACTGCCGCAAGCAGCGTAGTCCAGATGAGACACGGAGTTGAAAAGGTCATATCTTACGCTAGCCGGTCACTGTCAAAGCGGAATCCAATTATTCAACGATGGAACAGGAATACCTAGCTATAATTTAGGCGACCAATTTAAAGGACCCTTCAGGTGAAGCCTCCGACTGCAAGAATTCAGCATCACCGTGATATATAAGCTCGGATCAAAACACTCTGATGCCAACTGCCTCCATCGACCCGCCGCCGCAACACGACCACTCTGCTACGTGGACACTTACAGAATCCCCACCAAGGACGACGACACTTTCTAGGAACATTCAGTGGCGACGACTTCGCCGAACAGCAGCGAGCACAGAACCGGAGCTAAAAAGCCTTGTCGAGTTAGTAAAAGAGAAGACCGGCTTTTTCTCAAGGGTATTTAGGCGCAGATTGTGTTCGTTTTCATTGCATAACGGCCGTCCTCGCAAAGCAAAAAGTAGTCTTCAATTCACGCTGTGGGGGTGGTTGGACAGTGAAGCTGTAAACGACAATCAGAACAATTACCCATTGCGACATGGCTCGGAATTACATATGGCGGACATTCACATGCACTTCTTTACCTAATTATTAACCTAAGACGTTTGAACGGCCTGCGAATCGGCTTGCGCCGCTACTTCGTGCACCTACAAAGAGTGGATCAGAGAGAAGAGAAATTCACTTAACCACACTTTCGCCGCGCCTTGTATGCACGCTGCTCTTTAGGAGTCCTAACTATACGGGGCCTTCCCATAGCACTGTGAAAACACAAATCAGTTGCTAGGCGAGTTCTACTTTTACATACGAAAGTGTAGTTACATCACTCCCTGCTTCGAATGCTACAGTTGCCGGGAAGGGACAACTGCAGCTTATGCAACCGTAATCTTTACCGAGAATCGCTTGTGGCGAAGGCGAGCTTTCTGGTTCTTTTTTCTTTCTTTCCCCCGCATGGCCGGCGCCGCCACTGACGCGAATGCGCGAAGGCGAGCGCCATCTGCTGCTCCTGCAAGGAAACCAGCGGCGCGCGCCTCCAGCTGATGCCACGGATGGATGGATGCCATGAGCATGAACTTCTCATGGATGGGATGAGCATCTCCTTTGAAACGAAGCGGTATGTTGCGCCACCCAGTTCTTATTATTTTGCCCCAATTTCCTACCTATGTTTTTTTAAAGGCAAAAATTCTCTTCACCAAGTTTTCTGAACCTCCATTGGGAACTGCGTTATTGTACGCCCCCGTTTTTTGTCGTCTCCCTACTTTTCTGCCACCAAACTTCCAATCACCTCTTACTAATCTCTATTACGGACATGTTTAGTTCCCCCTGCTATCGCTGAACCCGAAGGGCTTCAAGGAGGCTCGTGGAGCCTAAATAGACCGCTGGGCAGATGTCTTCACCATCTAATAAACACGCTTCATCGTTTTCCTAGCTTTGCCGTAGCCAGCACATGCTTCTTCTTCCTTATGGTATCTCGCTTTATAAGTGCGCGTTCTAAGGCACTCTGATCTCCCTTCGTAAAGTACAGAGCTTCCTTTAAACAGCGGAGCTGTTTAAGGTGGAGGATTGTCCCTACGGAGAGAGAGATTGTGGGAAGAGCAAGAGGCGCTATTTTCTGCAGGCCCTAAGGGAGCACGACTCAGCGCCTGTGTTCGCAGTTTCGATCGAAGTGGAGAGAGCGTGAAATGAGGAGAGGATGCGCAGAGAGAGAAAGAAAGAGAGAAAGACAGAGCGAGAGAAGAAGAAAGCAAAACAAACTCTTTGGCGAGGCGGGATTCGAGCCCGTGTACCCACGGTCCGAAGGCGAGCGTCATAACCACAAGGCAATGCGCCCACTTTTTTTTCTTTAATACATGGAAAACTAAACTGAAGATATATTACAGTGCGGAGATAGCTACACACTTAAAACTCGGGCAAACACACGCATGTGTCCAACAAGTGCATCCAGTCAGGCGGAGGTTCCTGCGCAGCGTACACACTTCTTACATAAGCTGCACTTTCTTGAAGAATGATCTTGTAGATCGCGGGCTTTCGGTATGGCGATCACACATTCTAGCTCTTCATAGGCTATACAAACCCAGTACTATGAACATGTCATAGGGAGGGCCACCAGTAATCTTAAACGGTAGGAACCTAATTGTGTATGGAGTGATGTTGTAGAATCCGTTGTAGAATGTCCCAGAAAAATATGGCATCCGTAGGGACTATAAAACAGTGGTCTATGGTTTCAGCACGTGGACAAAGTCGACAGCTCGTGGAACATGGCGCCAAGAAGGAGCCCCTCGCGTTCAACCAGGTTTTAATAGGAAGTGTTTCCGAATGCAATTTAAAGAAAAATTTTTCAACTCCAGGCGGTATACACATCTTACGGACCCGCCTAAATACATCCTCATAAGGCCGATTTATATATTGTGCACGATACAAAGGATCTGGGAAAATTGAGTCCACCAGTGCAGCAGAAATTCATTTTCGACTCACAGTGAAAATGTGCTCCAGACTGAATCTAACGTTCAAGAAAAGGAAAGAATCAACGACCTCCTTGAGAAACCCCAAGGAGCCTGTGTGACATCTTTGGCATCTGATTGCACTATTATATCATGAAGGCAATGAACTCGTCGGAGCTGTAACATTTCACGCAAAAAAAGGATGGTCACTCTCTCGAAAGAAAAACAGACGAGAAATAATTTGCCTGACGAAGAGATGGACTAATCCTAGACCACCTCCTTCAAGAGGGACGAACAGATTATCGCGCCGCATCGATTCACAATTCGAGCTCCAAATAAATGTTGCAAATACGCGATGGAGTACCTGAATGTGAAGTCCTGAGCAGTGCAGTACTTGCAGCACGTACATAAGATGGGAAACTAAGAACACGTTGCACACTTCAGCGCGACTGACCATTGAAAAATTCCGCCCTCGCCACGAATTCACTTTGCTTGGTATTTTTCCAACTTCTCCGGACCAATGACTGTTGCTGTTTCTATCATGTGAAAGAGATACACCTAAATAGCACAGATCTTCTTTCCATTGAATGCCTGCGTAATGCGATGGCATTGTGGCCCATAGTCCAAACCAAAAACCTGAACTTTTTTTAAAGTTAATGCTAGCACCAGAAGCTACACAAAATTCTTCTGTAATTGCAAAAGCAGTCCTTACACTCTTTTTATCAGTACATAAGAAGGCCACGTCGTATGCATATGCAAGAACCCGAACGCGACGGCAGTTTAAACCCTTGGAAATTTTCTTCTTTCAGGATGCTCATACAAAGTCGCTCCAAATACCGGCAGAAGAGAAGCGGTGACAAAGGGCATCCTTGTCTTACTGGTGATAATAGCCTAATCGGATTGGAGAGAGAACCATTCACTATCAACCTCGTTGAGCCATTAGCATGACATATTCTGACACCTTTAGAGGCTTGGATCCGATATTTATATGCTCTAGCACACAAAACAGGAACGAGTGATTCGCCCTGTCAAACCCCTTAGGCAGATCTAGCTGTACCATTGCTATCTGTCCAAGCCCCTCAGCTACACACTCTAGCACCGATCTCGCCCCGCAGGGGCGTCTGCGTCAGCAGGCGTTTGGTGTGTTGCGACACCACGGACCCGAGCACATGAGGGTTGGCCCCTCCCGCGTTTAACCGTACGTGGCTTAGCCGTGTCCAGGGAAAAGGGGATCCTGGGGGTTGAGCCGATGCCGAGTGCTTGGACCTTTACGGCCCCTCGGCGGAGGCAACACACCTCTTTGGCCTCGGCTTCACGTAGACGGCACCCCCGGACTGACCCACCCGGGGGAAATCGGTAGTTGCCTTTTCCTGTCTCTCTCTCCCTCCAACCTTCGTCTTTCTCTCTCACTTTCCATCTCTCCTGTCTTCTCTTCACTTCGTTTTACTTCTAATTTTCCAGGCAGCAAGGGTTAACCTGGTGTAGTTTATCCAGCCTTGGGTCTATTATATTAGGTTATAGTGGCTATGTACAGCTGGCGTCTTCGTTGCCTTCGGGTTTCGTAGCGTCCCCATGTTGGGCTCGGTGGTGGGTGGCTGGCATAGCTACCGAAGTTATAGTTCCCTTTATGGCTCTTTCGTCATTTCCCCGACTCCCTGATCGCCCTCATAAACGAGGGCGCACCGAAGATATCTTTCAATTCCTTGGTAACAAATTGCAAAATTTCCCCCGATTCCATGTTATTCATTCTGATAACTCTGAAAAGACGATGAGAATGATTTCACCCTTCCTCGTGTCAAAGTGTCTCACCGAAACTCTTGGGGCAGGCTACAAGGCATCAAAAATGGCTAGTGGAGACCTCCTTTTGGAACTCCACGATACGAAACAGCACGAAAAGCTTCCAAACCTAGTGTCATTCGGGGAAATCCCGGTGACAATATCCCCGCACCGAACTATGAACACCAGTCGTGGCGTTGTCTCCGACGATGACCTGATGCATCTGGCAGAAGCTGAACTGTTGGAAGGCTGGAGCGAGCAAAACGTGATCAATGTTAAACGAATTATGCTAAGGCGGGACGGCAAGGAGATCAAAACCAAGCATCTAGTACTTACTTTTGGATCAAGTATCCTGCCCGAGACAATCGAGGCGGGCTATGTGAAGCTACGGGTCAGACCCTATATTCCAAATCCTCTTCGTTGCTTCAAGTGCCAGCGTTTCGGCCACAGTTCCCAGAACTGCCGAGGCCGACAGACATGTGCTAAATGTAGTTCCGATGACCATGCCTCTGAAACGTGCGAAAACACACCACACTGCGTCAACTGTGATGGCGAGCATGCCGCATACTCGCGGTCATGCCCGTCTTGGAAGAAAGAAAAAGAAGTCATCACGATCAAAGTAAAAGAAAATATAACTTTCAAGGAGGCTCGCAGGCGGGTTTCATACCTGCCTAAAGTCAGTTTTGCCGAGGTGGCGCGTCAGGGGGCAGCGCCACAGCGGCATCCGGCAGCTGTCCGGCCCACACAAGGTGAGCCGGCGGTGACGCCATCCGCCCCCTCGGTGGCTGCGGCCAACGCTGCTCCGCCGCCCCAGAAGAAGGGGCCATCGACCTCCGGGCTGGTGGCCTCAAGGGCCTCGTCCCTCGAGACGAGGCCTTCACGTCAAGCCAACCGCTCGCAAGAGCGCGTGTCCAGCGCCTCGCAAGAGGCGATGGACACAACAACCGGCCAGACGGCGCCGCCAGCGCCTAAGGAGCGGCGGGAATCCCTTGACCGCTCCAGAAAAGAGAAACCTCGCGTCACGGCGCCTGGAAAGGGCACCGTGAGCTAGTCTTCATCTTCTGAACACACAGCACAAACACTTTCTTCATTATGGAAACACAAATATTACAATGGAATGTTAGAGGACTTATTCACAACCTCGACGATATAAGAGAACTCCTACACAAACATAATCCTAAGTTGCTGTGTGTTCAAGAGACACATCTGAAACCCACAAACACAAACTTCCTTCGTCAATACACCATCTTTCGAAAAGACCGCAATGAGGCTAACGCCTCGTCCGGCGGTGTAGCAATAATAGCAGACAAGTCTGTAGCTTGCCAACATGCAGCCCTCCAGACGCCCCTTGAGGCAGTGTCAGTTCGGGCCATTCTGTTTAACAGACTAGTAACTGTCTGTTCCATTTATGTCCCTCCCAATCATCGCCTTGAAAAAACAGACTTTTATAACCTCATTGACCAGCTTCCCGAACCTTACATCCTCGTGGGAGATTTTAATGCTCACAACACGTTATGGGGAGACTCGCGATGTGACGCGAGAGGTCGTCTCATTGAAAATTTTCTTCTGACCTCTGGTGCCTGTCTCTTTAATAAGGAGCCCACGTATTACAACGCCCAACACGATTCGTATTCATCGATAGACCTTGCACTTGGATCCGCTTCCCTTCTGCCTGAGCTTGAATGGAATGTCATCAAAAATCCTTTTGGAAGTGACCACTTCCCTGTAACTTTAAACTTAATAACGCAGCATGACAACCCTCCCAGTATTCCTCGATGGAAATTAGCATCTGCTGACTGGGAGCATTTTAAAGAATCAACTTATTTACCACGAGATTTTATAAACAATTTTAGTATCGACGATGCTGTTGCATATTTTACCGCTTTTATTATTGATGCTGCTGAAAAGTGTATCCCACAAACGAATGGTAGCTCACGTAAAAGACGTGTTCCCTGGTGGAACGAAGACTGTAGACAGGCGCGAAAAAGGCAAAATAAGGCATGGGGCATATTGCGTAGATCTCCAAATGCTGAAAATCTCATTCAATTTAAACAGATTAAATCGCAGGGAAGGCGGACACGACGTCAGGCAAAGAGAGAAAGCTGGGTGAGGTTTATCTCGGGTATAAATTCCTACACACAGGAGGCAAAAGTGTGGAATGGCGTAAGAAAGCTAAAGGGGCAACAAATTCATCCGTTGCCTCTGGTTAATGACCAAGGGAATACCTTGCAGGACCAGGCAGACTGTCTTGGGGAGCACTTTGAGCATGTGTCAAGCTCAATCCATTATTCCAAATCCTTCCTCAAATACAAACAGATAGAAGAATGCAAGCCATTTATACGCAAATGCCGACAGAACGAACCATATAACCGTCCTTTTAATATTGCCGAGTTGAGAGCTGCCTTGATCGCATGTAAGAGCTCTGCACCGGGACCCGACAGAGTCGTGTATGACATGATTAAGAACGTGCACACTGATACACAACTAACACTACTGGCGCTTCTCAACACTATTTGGGCTGCCGGATATCTTCCATCCGCATGGAAAGAAGCGATTGTGGTCCCTGTATTGAAGCAGGGTAAAGATCCTTCCTTGGCGGCAAGTTACCGTCCCATAGCTCTCACAAGTTGCCTGTGCAAGCTATTTGAAAAAATGGTTAATCGACGCCTTATACATTTCCTTGAACTGAACAAAATGCTTGATCCCTATCAGTGTGGCTTTAGAGAAGGCCGATCCACAACTGATCATCTTGTGCGCATTGAAGAAAATATCCGAAACGCATTTGTACATAAACAGTTTTTCTTATCGGTATTCCTCGATATGGAGAAGGCGTACGACACAACATGGCGTTACGGAATCCTGAGAGACTTGGCGCTAATAGGCATCCATGGCAATATGCTAAGCCTAATACAAAGCTATTTGTCCAATCGTACCTTCCGCGTCAAAATCGGGAATGTATTTTCACGCCCATTCATTCAGGAAACTGGTGTACCCCAGGGAGGCGTGCTCAGCTGCACACTGTTTATCGTTAAGATGAACACACTCCGTGCCTCATTACCACCGGCTATTTTTTATTCCGTCTACGTAGACGACATACAAATAGGCTTCAAGTCATGTAACCTCGCAGTGTGTGAGAGACAGGTACAGCAGGGCTTAAACAAGGTAACGAAGTGGGCAGACGAAAACGGGTTTAAAGTTAACCCACACAAAAGTTCTTGTGTTCTGTTCACAAGAAAGAGAGGCCTCATTCCAGATCCCTGTGTAGAACTGCATGGACAGCAAATACCTGTGAACAAAGAACACAAGTTTCTAGGCATCATACTTGACTTTAGGCTAACTTTCATCCCCCACATAAAATATCTCAAAGCAAAATGCCTAAAAACAATGAACCTCATGAAGATCTTATCTCACACATCATGGGGCAGCGACAGGAAATGTTTAATGAATCTTTACAAGAGCCTCATTCGTTCGCGACTGGATTACGGTGCTGTAGTATACAACTCTGCTGCCCCAAGTGCACTAAAGATGCTGGATCCCGTTCACCATCTAGGTATCCGCTTGGCCACCGGTGCTTTCAGAACGAGCCCTATAGAAAGCCTATATGCAGAATCGAATGAATGGTCACTTCATCTCCAGAGATCGTACATCAGCTTCACATACTTCCTCAAAGTTCACTCTGATCATGAACATCCATGTTCTCAAACCGTTAACGATTTGACGTGTACTACACTTTTCCATAATAGACCCTCTGTGAGACGACCTTTCCCACTACGTGTGAGAGAACTTAGCGAAGAAATGGATGTCCCACTTCTCGAACATCGTTTAATGCCTCCAGGTAAGCTTTTACCACCCTGGGAGTGGCAGGTGATAGCATGTGATGTATCCTTTGTGGAGGTCACAAAGCACGCTCCTGAACTCGAAATCGCAATACATTTCCGTGAACTCCAATCGAAGTACTGTTGCCCTGAATTCCACACCGACGCGTCAAAGTCCCATGCTGGTGTATCTTACGCGGCCGTCGGTCCATCTTTCTCTGAATCAGACGTATTGAACCCTTATACAAGTATCTTCACTGCAGAAGCCTATGCAGTACTGTCTGCGATTAAACACATTAGGAAATTAAAACTACAGAAGGCAATAATATTCACGGACTCCTTAAGTGTCGTAAAGGCACTAATGTCTTTAAGGAAACACAAAAATCCTGTTTTCATTGAACTTTACTCATATTTGTGCAATATTTACTCATCTGGTAGACATGTGACAATATGCTGGGTTCCTGGTCATAGATCCATTGAAGGTAATGTGCTTGCAGACCAAATGGCCACATCAATTACATCTGAAGCTACTAATCTTAGCAGTACTGTTCCCGCCACAGATCTGAAGCCTTTTTTGCGAAGGAAACTGCGAAACCACTGGCAACGCCTGTGGGAGAGTGAAACAAATAATAAACTCCACCTGATTAAGCCACAGTTAGGTTTCTGGCCCTGTACAACTAAAACACGACGAACTGATGTCCTATTCTGCCGTCTCAGAATAGGACACACATATGGTACTCACAACTTTCTGTTGACTGGTAACGAGCCTCCAACCTGTGGCCGATGTGGTCAGAGGCTGACCGTCCTCCATGTCCTCTTGGAGTGCCGGGAAGCCGAAACAGAGAGAAGGAAACACTTTCCTCTTGCATACCGCTACCATATCCCTCTCCATCCCAGTATGTTTCTTGGCAAAGAACCACTTTTTAATACCAAAGCAGTCCTAGGTTTTTTGAATGACGTGGTACTACATGTGATTAGCCCTAGATATTCGTAGCACATCCTCCCGCCAGAGGATGCTGTTGCGATAGTGCTCAGTATAGCGCATGCCTCCAGGCCTTTATGTTCAAGGGCTCTGTTGAGGCAATAGTGCTTCATGCCAATTTTCGCATCGGACTTACTTTGCAAATAGTAACATTTATTTGCAATGCATATTTCATGCTCATAGCACACGCCATCAGTCATTTCCATAATCTTATTACCTGTAGATTTTATGCACTTTACAGCGACTATTTTTAGGCCCCCTTACAGCCACGTCATATCCACCACTCGTATTTCATCGCATCAATTCAAGCTCATTAACACTGGCCTGGCGCTCTTTGGCCATTATTGGCCCTTGCGCCATTAAAAAAAAATAGCACCGATCTCGCAACATGAATGTTGGTCTGAATGGACCGACGTCTGATGCCACATGTTTGATTATCACCTACCACAGATCTTATCACGACTTGTAAACGGTTAGCTAATACTTTTGCAGAAATTTTATAATCCACATTGCATAATGAAAAGACCGGTATCCGTCCACTTTTTGCAATTCAGTTTCATCGTTGCTTTTGGTTATGAGGACAGTGTGCCCTTCGTACATTGTGGCAGGTAGGTACCCTACCTCCAAGGCCTCATGGTGCACCTGAAGTAATAATGGGGACAAGAGGAAACAAAAACGCTGATAAAATTTGGCAGTAAGGCCATCCGGACCGGGCGTCTTGCCTTTCGCTAACGAATCTATGCATGCAGTTACCTCATTTATATCAATGTTATCATTTGTATAATCATAATCGTCCTAATTTAACTGGGGCAGCAACGATACAAATTTGGGGGCAGATACACCTGTATCCAATGGATTATGGCTGCGAAATAGTTTTTGATGATGTTCAAAAAACGCTTTAGTTATTAGATTCCACTCATTACCAACGATTCCACCATAGTCTATATCTAGGATTTGTTTAGACAGTGCGTGTCGGCGCTCATCACCTATGGACCTACTGTATGGCTGTTCTTCCAGAAAACGGTACGCTTGCGCACGCACTAGTGCACCTCTGTATTTTTCTGTGTACAAAGCCTGTAACTGCGCCTTGGTATTATGAGTATTATCAATATATTCACCCGGATTTAGACATTATTTCACTCAGAAGTCTATACAATTGTTTGTAATTATTCTTTTTTTCAAAGGCCAATATTGATGATTCTACGATAACTATCATTTTAACTTCCGGTTTGATTATTCACCACAAAGCAAAGAGAGGCAAGTCCTTGCGGCATGACAGATGAGCTATAAGCTCAGTAACACGCTTTAGGAAGCACTCACGCGAAAGTAGTTGGTTAATAAATTTCCACAATTCCCCGCACATACGTGGGCTTTGGTATCGACGGCTACCAAGAGATGCTGAGACTAGGCAATGGTCACTAAAGAACACAGGGTGGACAGTGTAACCATGAATAAGAGATAGGGCGCTAAGCGAAACGTAAATTCCACCATGCCTTGCATGCCAGGTGCCTTAGAAATGCGTGTAGCGACATCCCGCTTTTTCATATTCCCCAATGTCCCCAAGCTGATAATCACACATCAGGCGTTGCAACGCATCACTACTTGGATCACGTCTCAGCTTCAATGACGTATGATCTTGGACATTACATACACAATTAAGGTCTCCAAAAAGCACAAATGCGCGATCAGTATACATATGATGTTCTAGAGATAAAAAGAAACACTCTTGTTCAAGTAACTTGTTTGGGGCATAAACAAACACCAATCTAAAGCTAATGCCACTTATATCAATATCACACCATATTAGGCGCCCTTCCTATCTGTAAACAAATGTAGCACATCACATTGTAAATGTCTCCTAACGCATAGCATACAACCAGTGGAAACTCCTGTTGCATGCCTTCCACGAACATTATAGTGAGATAGAAATGGAGCTAGAGCTACTTCTGTGTTTTCATCGGATTCAATTTTGATTCTTGGATATCAGCAATATCTCATTTCCTATTGCGTAGCAAACGAAAGAGCTGAACTTGCCGTCGCTTACTGCGTAACCCACGGACATTTAAAGTACCAAAATGGAAGGGAAGAGCACCCGCCATGATTACCTATGTTGGTGCAGCGTTTACACGCTGTTCTAGAGATGCATCACTCCCTTCTTGATGAGGTAATGCACTGGCGACCTTTTGCTGCACTTCAATACAAGAGAGAACTGCGGGAGTAGGCGTTCCCCGGAGCGGTTTTGTCAACTTTGACACTTTGGGAACCCGGGCCTCCGTTCCCGTGGGTGATGGGTTGTCAGCTGGCGCTGGACGCTTCTTAGTAGCCTCACACATCGATCCAGATTCTACTAACGGCGGTGGTCTTGGACTGGTGAAAATTCTGCCCATGACATACATAGTTGGTTTGTCGCCAGACAACTTAGTATCGTCCACAGTGGCAGGCTTTGGGCTAAGGCTATTGTCAGCCGAAGAAGGTTTTGTCTGTTCCTGTCGATGAGCTTCAGCGAGTGTTTCACCGGTTACATCCACAACCTCACTCACATCCATTAGATGATCGCTGATGGTCTCATCCTCAGCTATTTCCACGAAGCTTGCCAGCGTAGGTTCCAATGCATGCATCTGCAATATGACCCTAGCGGTGACAGTTACTGCAGCATGGTGTCCTACATTGTCGCCGGATATGCCCGACTCTGTTGCACCGTAGGAAATGTGGTGGTAGGCCAGAAACCATGACGACGCACTGGTGTCCGCACATGCTCAATCATCATCATCATCATCATCATCATCATCATCATCATCATCATCATCAGCCTATATTTATGTCCACTGCAGGACGAAGGCCTCTCCCTGCGATCTCCAATTACCCCTGTCTTGCACTAGCGTATGCCATGCTCAATATATGCTCAATAGGTGAGGCAGATTACTGGCAGAGACTCCATCCTTCAGTGTAAACTCCACGTCACGATTAGTCATTTGCCAGCCCTCCGTGCCGTCACACCGCCACATTTCTCTCGTGATCTGTCTCTGTTCGAGGTGTGTGGGAAGCCAAAGAAGCTTCATCTTGATATTTTTGCATTCTGGGTCTATGACAAGGCACTTGAGTCCCTTCAGCAACAGCTCCCCTTTGTCGACAAGTTTTTGTTTCGTGATGCTATTAACGCATGTTACTAGCCACAGATGGCTCATCTGGTACTGTCCCGCGCCGAGGGTATCAGCTGCATTCAGAACGGAAAGGAGTGCATCACGAAAGTCCGGGGCCCAATACGGCCAGCCTGCCTGGTCAGCATGCAGGAAAACAGAATTGAGAACGGTATTGCCAGTTTGTAGACGAGGGAGAACGACCGTCTAATTTCCGGAATCAGTATTTGACGGTGGGTGAAATCCTCGGCCAAGCAGAACAAGCATCTATGAGAACAATATGATTGCGCTGTACCGACGATTGTAACACAACTTGCTATGATCGAGAGAAAGACAAAATGAGAGCGAGAGAGATACAGAGAGCGAGAAAAAAGAGAGATAGAGAGATAGAAGGAGAAAGAAAAAGAGAGGTAGAGAGATAGGAGAAAGAAAAAGAAACACAGAGAAAGAAAAAGAAAGAGAAGAAATAGAAACACAGATAAACAAAGAGAGAGAGAGAGAGAAAGAAAGAGAAAAAGAAAGAAAGAAATGAGAAGAGGTTTATTGGCGGTGTCCTTCAAGGACGCTACGAGTACTAGGAACGGCGAGGCAGCGTGGGGCACCATCTCCAAGGACACCAGAGATCAGCAGCCCGAGCCGAGCGTTGGCGACGCCTCTGGACGGAGGCGCGTCTTCTTCAGAATCGCCCACGCAGAAAAAGAGCTATCCTGGCGACCTAAGAGGTTGGAGGCAGAGGATCATGGTGGGGCTTGAGACGCGCCACGTGGACGAGGTCATGTCCACGCCGGCGCATGTCATCAGATGGAGAAATTGGCTCGATGAGAAAATTCTCCAGGGACGTTCGCTTCAAGACGCGGTAAGGCCTTTCGTACTTTGGAACGAGTTTCGAGGAAGCCCAGGAGTTTGGCAAGGAGCAGCCAGCCATACAAGAGACCCTGGGGCATACGTGGGATCGGCAGTGAGTCGGTGCAGCCTACCTTCTGGCGCTGTTGTTCTTGTGAGGTAAAGGTGCGCGAGAGCTGGCGGCACTCTTCGGCTTGGCGGGCAGCTTCGCACACATGTGGGCACTCAGAAGCGTCAGGACGGTATGGAATAAGAGTGTCGATGGTATACAAAGGCTCATACAGGAGGAAGGAAGGTGAAAATCCCGTAGTAGCTTGTATCGCGGTGTTGTATGCGAACGTTACAAAAGGAAGTACGCGGTCCCAGTTCCCATGATCAGATGCCACCGTTCTGTGAGCCCGTTAGTTTGTGTGTTCGTTCGATTAATAATGTGGCATTCCGAAAGCAGAGCTTCGACGACTTCGGAGAGGAAGGCGCGACCTCTATCACTGAGGAGTTCTCGAGGTGCGCCATGTCGAAGGTTGAAGCGATGTAGGACGAAAGAGGCTATATCCCGCGCTGTCATCATCATCATCATCATCATCATCAGCCTATATTTTATGTCCACTGCAGAACGAAGGCCTCTCCCTGCGTCCTCCAATTACCCCTGTCTTGCGCTAGCGTATTCCAACTTGCGCCTGCAAATTTCCTAACTTCATCATCCCATCTGTTTTTCTGCAGACCTCGACTGCGCTTCCCTTCTCTTGGTATCCATTCTGTAACCGTAATGGTCCACCTGTTATCCCTCCTACGCATTACATGGCCTGCCCAGCTCCATTTCTTCCGCCTAATGTCAACTAGAATATCGGCTATCCCCGTTTGTTTCCTGATCCACACCGCTCTCTTCCTGTCTCTTAACATTAGGCCTAACATTTTCCGTTCCATTGCTCTTTGTGCGGCCTTTAACTTGTTCTCGAGCTTCTTTGTTAACCTCCAAGTTTCTGCCCCATATGTTAGCACCGGTAGAATGCAATGATTGTACACTTTTCTTTTCAACGACAGTGGTAAGCTCCCAGTCAGGATTTGGCAATGCCTGCCGTATGCACTCCAACCCAATTTTATTTTTCTGTAAATTTCTTTGTCAAGATCAGGGTCTCCCTGTGAGCAACTTACAGATAAACTTACAGACTCTAGAGGCTGAGTGGCGATCCTGAATTCTTGTTCTCTTGCCAGGCTATTGAACATTATCTTTGTCTTCTGCATATTCATCTTCAAACCAATTATTAAACTTTCTCGATTAAGGTCATCAATAATTTGCTGTAATTCGTCTCCATTGTTGCTGAATAGGACAATGTCACCTGCAAACCGAAGGTTGCTGAGATATTCGCCGTTGATCCTCACTCCTAAGCCTTCCCAGTCTAAGAGCTTGAATACTTCTTCTAAGCATGCAGTGAATAGCATTGGAGAGATTGTGTTTCCTTGCCTGACCCCTTTCTTTATAGGTAACTTTCTACTTTTCTTGTGGAGAACCAAGGTAGCTGTGGAATCCTTGTAGATGTTTGCTAAGATATTCACGTATGCCTCCTGTACTCCTTGATTACGCAATGCCTCTATGACCGCTGGTATCTCTACTGAATCAAATGCCTTTTTATAATCTATGAAAGCCATATAGAGAGGTTTATTGTACTCCACAGATTTCTCGATTACCTGATTGATGACATGGACATGATCCATCGTAGAATATCCCTTCCTGAAGCCCGCCTGTTCTCTTGGTTGACTGAAGTCAAGTGTTGCCCTGATTCTATTGGAAATTATCTTGGTGAATATTTTATACAATACTGAAAGCAAGCTAATGGGCATATAATTCTTCGATTTCTTCAAATCTCACAGCCATAGGTTAGTGAGGTCTAGGATTTCTCTCAATTTGAAGACAGAAAGAGTGAAATTAGTCAAGACGAAACAGGCCAACCTAGAGGCAGTAAGGGTAAAAGCAGACCAATTCAGGCTTGTGCTCGCAAACAAATATGCAGCTTTAGAAGAGTAAGATAAAGACAACATAGAGGTAATGAATGAAACCTTAACTAGGTTGATCTCAGAAGCAGCAATTGAAGTGGGAGGTAAGGCACCAAGGCAGCCAGTAGGTAAGCTCTCCCAAGAAACAAAGGACCTAATAAAGAAAAGACAAAAGATGAAAATGTTCAACTCAAGAGAGCAGATAGAATTCGCTGAACTGTCAAAACTGATCAACAAGAAGAAAGTACAGGATATTCAAAATTATAACGTGGGAAAGATTGAGGAAGCCGTAGAATATGGACGCAGCATTAAATCAGTAAGAAAAAAGCTTGGCATAGGACAAGGCAAGATGTATGCACTGAAAGATAAGCATGGTAATATCATCAGTAATTTCGATGACAGTAAAAGCAGCGGAAGAACTCTATACTGACCTGTACAGTGCCCAAGACAGCCAAGCTACTTTCATTCGAAATAGTGATGAACCGAATACAGAGGCTCCTTCTACAACTAGCGATGAAGTTAGAAGAGCTTTGATAGACATGACCAGGGGAAAAGCTGCTGGAGAAGATGGAATAACAGTAGATTTAATCAAAGATGGAGGAGATATCATGCTTGAAAAGCTTGCGGCCCCTTATACGCAATGCCTCACAACTTGAAATGTACCAGAGAGCTGGAAGAACGCCAACATTATACCAATCTATAAGAAGGGAGACGTTGAAGAATCCCGCGCTGTATCATTCAGTAAAGCAGAAGTTTCAGCGTGGCATGTCAAATGGTCCACAGCACTATGATCAACCGATTGCCATCCGTTATCATGGGAAGCGAGCCGTAGAGGTCAATGCCGACGCGATCGAAGGGTTTGGCAGGGCACGAAAGCGGCTGCAAGGCGTCAAACGTGCGTAAAAGTGGTAATTTGTGACGTTCACAGTCAGGGCAGCACTGAACAAACTTTCGTACGAAAGTATGCATTCCCCGCAAGTAGTAGCGATGGCAAATACGTTCGTAAGTCTTAAATACTCCGGCGTGGCCAGATTGCGGGTCGCCGTGAAAAGAGGCACAGATGTGTGATCTTAAGCTGCGGGGAATGACTAGTAGCCATCTAGGGCCTTCGGGAGCGTAGTTGCGTCGGTGGAGCAGCTGATCAGGAATGGCGAAATGAACAGCTTGGTGTCGGAGGGATCGGGGACACAGGGGTTTATTTATTTATATATTTATTTATTTAAAAATACCTTACAGGCCTCAATTGAGGCATTGAGTAAGAGGAGCAGTACACAGAGAACACACAGAAATACATATAATATTTGACATACATAAAACAGAAGGAATTGACATAACACAACCGGATCCTCAACCGCAGTACTAACGCGACATAGTGATATAGCAGTAAACACGGCGACATAATTGTACCATGGCTACAATAAGGTGCAAGAACGTAGTGTAAATACAAGAATGCGTGGTGCGACAATCATAAAGTTTCACATTTTATTATACATATAATCTGTCACGGCGTCACGGAATGAATCATGATTAGACAGGCATGCGATGGTATCCGGGAGAGAATTCCAAAACCGGACGGCACGAGGAAAGGCAGAGTATTGGAATGCTTGAGTAGAACCGTAAATTCGGGCATAGCTGAAATGATTATGAAGCCTGTGTGACGTGGAGTAGGGTCATTTCAAGCATGCCGGTGCTCGAGTGGAATGAATTAATTTGTGAAACAGTGTTAACAGGGCAATGTCTCGGCGAGTGCTCAGGGATTGTAATGAAAGTTTAAGTTTTATTTGAGTTACACTGGACTGGTAGCTGTAATCGTTTAAGATGAAGCGGCTTGCCCTATTTTGAATCCATTCTAGCAGTTCAATGAAGTATTTTTGGTGAAGGGACCAAATGGGAGACGCGCACTCCAGCTGGGATCGAACGAGAGTCACATAAGCTAGCTTGCGAACATTTGAAGGGACATTTCTTAAGTTGCGTCGTAGGTATCCCAACGATCGGGAGGCGTTAGCTGAAATGGACGTGATGTGTTCTGACCAAGAGAGATTCGATGTGAATAGCACTCCTAGATACTTATATTGATTAGCCGTTGCAACAGGGTAATTATTAATATGGTATGGATACGATTAAGTTGTCGGCTTCCGGGTAAACGACACTACTTTGCACTTTGAAGTATTTAAAGTCATTATCCATTTATTGCACCAGCTAATAATTTGGTCAAGGTTCTGCTGAAGAATGAGATGATTGTCTGAACTTTTAATTGGGCGATAAATTATGCAGTCGTCGGCGAATATTCTTATAGTGGACGACACATTGTGCGGTAGGTCATTAATAAAGATGAGGAAAAGCAAGGGACCGAGGACGCTACCCTGTGGAACACCAGAAGTAACGTCTGTTATGGAGGAAGAGTAGTTATTTGCAAAAGTAAACTGCGGACGATTTGACAGAAAGTTACGGAGCCATGACATTGTAAGACAGTCCAATATGAGTGCTGAGAGTTTTGATATTAGGCGACAATGTGCGACACGGTCAAAAGCCTTCGAAAAATCTAGAAAAAAGCAATCAATTTGTAAGTTATAATTCAAGTTAGTATGTAGATCTGTTGTAAATTCCAGCAATTGTGACTCGCATGAGAGGCCCTTCCTAAAACCATGCTGATTATGAAAAAGAATTTATTAGTCTCAAGGTGTCTGTAAATCTGTGAAGAGATAATATGTTCGAGTAATTTGCAGGAAATGCATGTCAAGGAGATGGGACGATAATTTTCACAGGAGTTTCTGTTGCCATTTTTGAATACAGGTATAACTTTTGCCATCTTCCAGTCTGTGGGAAGGTGACCAGTCGCGAGTGACTGTCTGAATATGTGAAGGAGAATTGTGCTTGATACTGATACGGTATTCTTTAAAATCTTTGAGTTTATACCATCTACGCCGCATGAAGGAGACATCTTAAGGTTACTTATGAGAGAAGAAAGGCCCTCCAAAGTGACTTCAATAGGTCCCATGTATTGGTAGCTGAACTCTGAAACACATGGTATGTCTGCACAGTCCTCCTGTGTAAACACAGAGCTGAAAAATGAATTGAAGGCGGATGAACATTTGCTGTCTGGAACAGGCACATTGCTGCTGTTTTGTTAGGACACCTGATCGGATTCGTTGTTCGGCTTTATTATTTTCCAAAACTTAGCTGGATTGTTTTTGAGTAGCTCTGGAAGATCATTAGAAAAATATTTCTTCTTGGCTTCACCTAAAGCTGAGCAGTACGACTTCAGATAAACTTCGTAATTCTGCCACGCAGCTGATGTGCGAGCTCTCTTAGCAATACTATACAAGCGTTGTTTCTTATTCCTCATGCGCTGAAGCTTTTTAGTAAACCAAGGGTTTAACTTATCATTCATTATATTTACGAGTGGAACATACCTGTCTACTAACGCGCATAGTGTATTTTTAAACAGTATCCAGTTTTCCTCAACGGATCTACTGTAAAATGATGGCCACATCGTGTTTACGAAAAAAGTTTCAAGTTCCGCGATTATTGTGCTATAATTACCTTTGTTGTAATCACGAATTTGCTTCCTGGTTACACCGGTAACCTGTGGCGTTATGTTTATTGTTATTTGGAGTAAATGGTGACCACTGAAGCCGTCCAAGTATTCTATGTGACCTATAGTTTCAGGTGCAGTACTAAGAAGAAGGTCGAGAACATTGGAACCACGTGTAGGTTTTGTAACAGCTTGAAAGAGATTGAAATCTAAAGACAAGTTCATGAATTCAGACGATGTGTGACAAGGAGATGATAATTTCGCCCAATCAATTAGCGGATAATTGAAATCCCCAAGAAGATAGACTGAGTCAGCCGGGAAGAGTTCAATGGCTTTGTTGATTGTGTCACGCAGAGCATTGATGAAAGAGCTGTTACAATCCGGTGCATGGTAGCAATTACCAGTTGGTATCCTAGAAGAAGAGATTGTGCAGGCCATCCAAATAATCTCGAGATCAGAATTAGTGTTGACCAAAAATGACGTGATGGCTTTCTTTACACCAATCAAGACACCGCCCCCTCTTTTAAGAGAGCGGTCACACCTATATATGTCATACATGTTTGAAAATGAAAAGATTTCATCATTTTTTATTGCAGAGTGCAGCCAGGTTTCCGTGAAAGCGATAACGTCGGATATACTATCTTCCAAAAACGAAGCGATAAGCTCGCGCTTCGATAATACGCTTCGTATGTTAGCGTACGATAGTGATAGCGAGGGTAAAATCGGGGATAGCTTTGGTGTATGGTGACTCTGTGCGGATGCTCTCAACTGTAGCTATCTATTCAGTGGGACAACTGCGCTTGCAGGACCATCGTACGTATAGATTCTTGAAACGATACGCAGCTTGTCCACTGAGAGCTTAAAAGGTTTGTTCTGGGATTTCGCGAATTCAATTAGCTTTTGTCTAGCGCGTCGAGTTTCCGGTGAAAAATCTTTGCGAATGGAAAATGACGTTCCCTTAAGTTTGTACGCGGAAGACAGCATGTGATCTTTGTCCTTAAAGAGGGTCAACTTGGCTATTATGGGTCTGCGTTTATCTTCACTATATTTTCCCAACCGATGCACCCGCTCAAATTGTTGGCCATTTATTTGAATACCAAGCTTATCTGCACAGAATTCGATTATTTTCTGCTCCGACTTTGCCCAGTCCTCTCTAGCGTCGTCGTCCAAACCGAAAAAAAGCAGATTCGACCGCCGCAGCCTGTTCTCGGAATCGTTACAGCGTGCCTTAATAATCGCCACCTGTTGAGACACAACGCGTACAGCGTCGGAATCTGCTCCAGCTTTAGAGTGGCGATTTAACGCCATTGCTTCTTCCAAAGAAACAATCTTGTCGCTTAAAAGTTTAATTTTATTGTCAGATTCCGCTTGTTTCTGCCTGGCAGACTTCAAATCAGCTATCAGGGAAGCTTGACCCTCCTCAAGCTTGCGAATGGCATCTAGTGCCTGGGCAAGTGAATCTGCCTTAGCTTTTGTCATGGGGCCAGGATTAGATTCAATGTCACCCGAAAGCAATAGTAAAATAGCAGACAAGGAGCGAAATTTGCGAGTAAACACAGCCATGAAAAATCTCAACTTGTCAATATACTGTGGTGGGCACGACACCGCCAACAAAGAGTAATTACTACTTCTAAAACAATGTGCACCTTTCTGGTGACTAACCTGTAATAACAGCCAGCGTGAGTTCGGCAGCTTAGGTGCGATGTCGTGCCCGGGTTGTCGATGATCCAGAAAGATCCGCGAAAAAGAAGCGAACCACGGGCCACGGCGTTGTTCGGTGCCAATCGAGTCAAGGTCAACAGATGACAGGGGGTGTGCGCAAGTGGTTCCACAGGCCGGGTCTAGAGGTAGAGGTGAATGGAACAAGGCTATTTTTGGGCCCTTCGAAAATGAATGAAACCTAAATAAAAGTGAGGGAAACCTGCATCACCAAAGGTACGGCAGGTTTAAACCAATTAAACATAAATGAAAAGGGGTATCAACCCAAAAAAGGTTTTAGAGAAATGTCAATTAAGGAAAGAAAAAAAAAACGCGAGGTACGGCCAAACCAAATGTCAAAACGTGATTCTGACCGACCAAAAGTTCGAGGCACCAAGGTCAGCATCAGCATGGTGGGATGCGTCTCGACAGTATTTATTAAAACATATTAAGCAAAAGTGCTTGATGAAAAGAGGGAATGAAATCGAAAAGAGAAACCCTTTAAGAAAGAAAATGCAGGTGTCCAAGGCGGTAAGGCAGGCCACTAAGAGCAGACGTCAGGCAGGTGCGGACAGGTGGTTGGCAGGTGACCCAAAAAGTCAAGGGACATGGGCCGTCGGTGAGGTGCTGAGAAATGGCTGGAATCTAGGGTATACAACTGAATATTAGGCCGAAGTTAAATCTAAACAGAAGAAGCACCAATCAATATGATGTGCCATAGAAAAACGAGGAGGAAACCAACAGGCGTGTGGCCAGAGGGGGTGAGACGAACGATGATGATGACATGTACGACGATGAAATCCAGACATTCCGCAAATAGTATCCCCGGAGCAATGCTCCACCTTAGTCAGCGTAACCAAGGACACTAAACAGCGAAAGCTCAATAAAGAGATGAAAGAGAAAACAAAACAAATATGTGAGGGTGAGAGTGAAAGGAAAGGGACGCATGCATTACAAAGTGAAATAATCAAGAAGAAGCCGGGAAGGTGAAAGAGGAAATGAGACGATAAAGACGCATTAACAGTGCTCTGCTCCGTTGGCTAATTAGAAGTAAAGTATAGTGTGCAGGTGTGAGAGAAAAGTAGCGGCGATCTTTAATTAAACTAGCAATCGCGGAAGTTAAAGGGCAATGAATAAAGTAATGAAGAAGGTCGGTGCAGGCATCTGCGCAGGCACAGGTACTATGATGAGAGCGATGAAAGCGGAAAAAATGGAAAGGTAGGCAGGCGTGAGAGGTAAATAGTTGAGCGAGAGGTTTACGTGGCGGGAAGAAGGCGGTTATCTTTAGGACATTTGGCACTCAGGGGTAAAGTGCCGTGTCCGCGCTATCGCGCGGCCAGGCAACATTCCACTGGGCGTACGAGAACGCACGCATTTTTGTTTTGATGAAAGCCTGTGTAGAAAGAATGAATCTGAAAATTCCACGTGATGCGGCGGAATTGGCGATGTTGTCAGCAAGTTCATTGCCGTCAACACCCCGACGGGCGGGCACGCGGAATAAGAAGACGGGACGCAACGACATTACGTAAAGGAGGAGCTGTTTAATTTCGTGGACATAGGTGTTCGTGGTGGTCAAAGCGGATATGGCATGAAGAAGCGAGAGGCAGTCGGAATAGATATGAAGCGGAGTAACATGAGGTAATGAGCGGACATAGGTGAGGGCCTCTAATATCGCGACGGCTTCAGTAGTGTAGGCACTAGTTGCCCCAAAGATCTTGTATCTAGAGAGAGAGCAAGCGAGAGAGGAAAGGCAGGGAGGTTAACCAGAAGTCAGTTTCCGGTTTGCTACCCTACACTGTGGTGGGGGATAAAGGGGTTGGAGAGAGTGCAAAGAGAGAGAGAGCGAAAAAAAAGAGACGAGCATAGGTAACAAAAGAGGCGTTCATCAATGCCTACGCGTTCCGCATAGGGATGGCCGACAGTGCAGCGTGTGACAATTGTGGAGACGTGGAAACGATTCGTCATGTTCTTTGTCAGTGCCCACAATACAGTGTGCAGAGACAATCGCTTTCCGTCGTGCTGAACCAGTTGGACGACCAGCCTTTATCGGAAGAAAGAATTCTGCATCATCGACATGACTCAACATCGCATCAGAAGGCCGTGCAAGCGCTCCTACGGTTCTTGAAGTCCACTGGCCTGTGTGAACGTTTGTGATTGGAACGATCTTGTATCTATTTTAATGATGTGGCCATGAGGGTGAAAGAAGACGAAGGCAGAACATGCGGAGAAAGAGGTGTAGGAGCCATCAGTAAACAAATGATATACAGGCAAGGATGTTACCCGACGCACTTGATGGAGTTGGAGAAGTTGAAAAAGAAGGCGGAATTTAAGACTGGGGTGAATGAGCCAAGGGTTAAGAGGATACTGGGTGTCAAGGGGGTCGTACGTAGAAGGGCCAAAGAAGGTAAGGATTTTAAGAGCGAAAAGTGAAAACTGAGCATTAAGACGGTCTAATCCAATGGGAAAGGGGAGAGCATGAGCGAGAACCCGAAGGCAGGAAATGCGGGTGGTGCGAAACGCGCCGGTCATAGTTAAGAGGAGAGTGCGCTGGATAGAGTTTAAGTTTAAACTGCGAAGTAGGAAAGGTCGGCTACCAAGACCGGGCAGATAATGCATGCGGATGAATAAGAGGAGACGGGTGGAGAGAAGATCGGATTTGGTACGGAGGTAATTTAAATGATCGTTAAATGTGAGATTCGTCTCGAAAATAACGGCCAGAATTTTAATGCTTGTTTTTGATTGCAGAGTGGTGCCTTTGACACCAACATGGGTTGACGGGTCCGTGATGAAGATGATGATGAATGACTGTTGGAAAAGTAAAGAAAAGACGACTTATCGGTGCTGACAGTAACCTTACAACGAGACGCCCAAGCAGAGATAAGAGCTAGAGAGTGAGAAGCTTTGGCGTCAAGCTCTAAGCGACTTGCGGGGGAAATTACTAGCACTTTGTCAACCCTTTCGACAAAACTTGTCGTACGAAGAGCGCAAATCGTTGGACTCGCTGAGCCGTCGATCAGATGTGGTAATTAAACCTGCGGATAAGGGTGGCGCAATAGTAATATTGGATAAGGTTGACTACCTGAAAGAAGGATATCGACAATTAGAAAATAAGGACTTCTATACGGAACTCACAGAGGACCCCACTAAATTGTTCGAATCAGAAATATGCCGCGAATTAAATTCACTGCACAAGGAGGGGAAAATATCTAGAGATATGCTTAAAGCAATGCTGCCGATTCAGCCAGCCCCTGGTCGTTTTTATTTGCTACCCAAAATCCACAAAACTAACCACCCCGGTCGCCCTATTGTCTCAAGCAACGGCACGGTAACAGAAAGAATTTCAAGTGCCTTAGACTTCATAATTAAGGACATAGTCCCGACCATTCCATCTTACATTCAGGACACCAACCAATTTCTTCGCACAATAACTGGACTCGAGATCCCCAAAGAAAGTTTCCTGGTGACAATGGATGTAGTATCCCTATACACAAACATACCACAAGCAGAGGGCATTGACGCGACAGTCAACGCTTACATGAACGCAAACACGCCTGTAAGCCTAGACGAGGACACGCTGTCAACGCTACTGCGGTTAGTACTAGGATACAATAACTTTGAATTTGACGAGAAACATTTCCTCCAGATAAGCGGAACGGCAATGGGCACGAAGATGGCTCCAAATTATGCGAATATTTTTATGGCATCACTTGAAGAACCTTTTCTTGCGGCCAGACCTTTGAAGCCGCTCATCTACAAAAGGTTCTTAGACGGCATATTCTTTATTTGGCACCACGACGAAGAAAGTCTTCTTAAATTTGTAGCAGATTTTAATTCAGTTCATCCGTCAATCGCTTTCACTTACAGCTATTCTAAATCAGCTGTAAACTTTCTTGATGTCACGGTACAAATTAAAGATAATCGCAGATTCACAACCTTGTATAAAAAGCCAACAGACCGCCACCAATATCTTCATTTCAAAAGTAGCCATCCACAACATTGCAAGAAAGCCATCCCGTATTCACAGGCCCACCGATACCGCCGCATCTGCTCTGACGAGAAAGACTTCCAATGTCATGCAAAGGAACTCAGAACGGCCTTGGTGGCGAAGCACTACCCGGAACGTATTGTTGATGATGCTATAAGCCGAGCACAAGCCTTAGACAGAAATGAAATTTTGACGGGCTCAAAGCCCCGCCATCCGAAAAACAAAACCAACCTTATCCTCACCTACTCATCTACATTACCACACGTGAACAACATCCTAGCCAAACACTTTAATATCATTCAGCAGAGCACACGTTTGTCTTCAATTTTCACAGAGCCACCCCGAGTTGTCTATCGCCGGGGAAGGAATCTAAGAGATATCCTCGTCAGAGCTAGAACAACCACGGTTCAAAACATAGAATCAGGCTGCAGGCTGCTTACAGACCTTGCAGCGGGTAAACCCCGCTGCAAGGTCTGTAAGCACTTGACTTCAACATGTCTTGCTAAGGCTACCTCCTCTGATTTCACATTCAAAATTAAGGAACCTCTAAATTGTGACCGCAGCAATGTGATCTACATGCTCCCTTGTGAAGTCTGCGACCAACAGTACATAGGCCAGACTGGAACCGCGTTCAGACTCCGTCTAAATAACCACAGAGCTCACACCCGCGCACTACCACATCTCCCGTTCTCAAAACATATCAGTCTGCCTGAGCATTCATTTGATAAAATACGTGTCACTCTTCTCCAGTCAGGCTTCCGCTCTTCTCGTGAACGGGAACAAAGAGAGTCATATTTTATCCACAAATTTAGAACAATCACGCACGGCATCTCTCGTTTCTTTGTCCATAAGTTAAATTAGCTAAAATCAGAACTTAATCCCCACATAGGCAAGCCGAACACGTGTGTGATGTCGAAAGAATGCCAACTACCCCAGTGGGGGAGCGGACCGAAGCACCCACATTATTGTGCCTTGCTTTTTAATTTCATGCTTATTTCGCCACGCTGTTGCTGTCATATTTGCAGGCTACTTCTCCTTCTTTCGTGTTTTGCCCCTGCTTTTTTAATTTAATTTCATGCTTATTTCGCCACGCTGTTACTGTCATATTTGCAGGCTATTTCTTCTTCTTTGGTGTTTCTCGTATTTTGCCCTTGCTTTTCAATTTCATGCTGATTTCGCCACGCTGTTACTATTATATTTGCAGGTTATTTCTCCTTCTTCCGTGTTTCTCGTGTTTTGCCCTTCGCTTTGTCTGGCACGACCAGGTCTTGGTGTCTTTCCTTTAACTCTCTCCGTTTTTTTCTTTTTCTTTTTTGGCATTTCAACTTAACATGACAGGCGTGTCCGTCAATTGTGCATGTCAAACACGCTTAACAGCGACCTCGCCCTTTGCTTTGCCTGGCACGACCAGGTCTTGGTGTCTTTCCTTTAACTCTCTCCGTTTTTTTTTTTGCATGTTCAACTTAACATAACAGGCGTGTCCGACAAATGTGCATGTCAAACACGCTTAACAGCGACCCATAATGGGGACCGTATCAAGCACTTATCCACTGCCAATAATGACAAGCACACGTCCTGAAGAACCCCCTTTACCAACAAGTAATCTCCCTGCCATTGGCTCTCCCCCTGGGATTTTTATTTATTTATTTATCCCCGCAGGGGCGTCTGCGTCAGCAGGCGTTTGGTGTGTTGCGACACCACGGACCCGAGCACATGAGGGTTGGCCCCTCCCGCGTGTAGCAGTGCGCGGCTTAGCCGTGTCCGGCGAAAAGAGGATCCTGGAGGTTGAGCCGATGCCGGGTGTTTGGACCTTTACGGCCCCTCGGTGGAGGCAACACACCTCTTTGGCCTCCGCTTCACGTAGACGGCACCCCCGGACTGACCCACCCGGGGAAAAACGGTAGTTGCCTTTTCCTGTCTCTCTCTCTCTCCAATCTTCGTCTATCCCTCTCACCTTCAATCTTTCCTGTCTTCTTCTCTCTTCCTTTTACTTCCAACATTCCTGGCAGCAAGGGTTAACCTTGTGTGTTATGATCTACCTTGATTATAACATATGCGGTTATAGTAACAATGTACAGTTGGCATGGCAGTGCTTGCTTCATAACAATCTCTGCCGTGTCCCCTCGTTGGGCTCGGTGGTGGGTGACTGGCATTGATACCGAACAAACAACTCATTCCATGGGACCCTCGAAACCCTTCTCACCTGATCGTCCCCCGAAAAGGGGGAGCACCGACGCAACCTTTGAATTCTTTTTGAAGAAACGAGACACATTCCCTAAGTATCATGTGATTCACTGTGAAAACACTGATAAAAAAGCAACAAACATTTCACCCTTCTTGGTGTCAAAATGTCTCACGGAGGTAATTGGAAGTGGCTACAAAGCCACCAAGATGGCAAGTGGGGACCTTCTGATTGAAGTAAAAGACAAGATGCAGTGCGAGAAACTAACAAACCTGGTGGCATTTGGCGATAAAACCATATCTGTTAGTCCACACCGAACAATGAACACCGTCAAGGGTGTGGTTTCAGACGACGACCTCATGGATTTGACTGATGAAGAACTCCTGAATGGATGGAAAGAAGAAAATGTTATAAATGTACAACGCATAAAAATCAGGCGCGATAACAAAGAACTACCAACCAAACACATAGTACTTACTTTTGGCTCTAGCACACTCCCGGATGCAATAGAAACAGGCTACCTCAAACTGCGTGTTAGACCCTACATTCCAAATCCACGACTGCTGCTACAAGTGTCAGAGGTTTGGTCATGCCTCTCAAAGCTGCCGAGGACGACTAACTTGTGCGAAATGTGCTACAAAAGATCACTCTGCTGATGACTGTACTGCTGAGGCCCATTGCGCGAACTGCGATGGCAGCCACCCTGCATATTCCAGATCTTGCGTAGCCTGGAAGAAAGAAAAGGAGATCATTACTATCAAAGTCAAAGAAAATATCAGTTTCCGGGAAGCACGACAGCGTCTTTCACCTGCATTTTCGATGAAAACTTCTTTTGCCGAAGTGGTGCAACAGGGGGCAGCACCACGACGGACCCCGGCGGTCGCCCAAGGCACGCGCAGCGTATTGAGGCGACTTCCACCTGCCCCCATGGTGGGAGCAGCTGAGGCTGCCCTGCCTCCCTCGAAATCGGCCACACCAGAGGCCTCTACTAGCGCTGGCAGCAGCCATCGCAGCTCAGAGGCTAAGGAGGTTCCATCGGCCTCCGGGCTGGTGAGGCCACAGCCTTCGTCCCTCGAGGCGAAGGCTACACGACGTACACATCGCTCGTTAGAGCGAGTGTCCAGCGCTTCACAAGAGGCTATGGACACTACCCCAAGCAAGGTGGTGCAACCAGCACCTAAAGAGCGGCCAAACTCTTTGGACCGCTCTAGAAAAGACAAAACCAAAATTACAGGGCCGCAAACGGCTCTGTAATCTAAGGCAACACTTCCTTTTTGTACACACAGCACCAATTTACTTTCATTATGGATACACAAATCATTCAATGGAACGTCAGAGGCCTTATTAGGAACCTCGACGATGTCCAAGAACTTCTTTACCAACACAATCCAAAAGTGCTGTGTGTACAGGAAACGCACTTAAAATCGAAACATACAAATTTTCTCCGACAGTATGTTACGTTTCGTAAAGATCGCGATGATGCTGTCGCATCATCAGGCGGTGTTGCCATTGTAATTCACAAAAGCATAGCATGTCAACGTTTGCAGCTACAAACGCCCCTTGAAGCAGTGGCAGTTCGACTTGTCCTTCTGAACAAACTCATCACCATTTGCTCGCTTTACATACCCCCACATTACCACTTACACAAACATGAATTTCAGTCCTTTATAGACGAATTGCCAGAACCTTATCTTGTTCTTGGCGATTTCAATGCACACAGCAGTCTGTGGGGCGACTCTCGTATCGATGCGCGAGGCCGTCTTGTTGAACAATTTCTTTTTTCCTCTGGTGCGTGTCTCCTGAATAAGAAGGAACCTACATTTTACTGTATCGCAAATAGAACCTTTTCTTCTATTGATCTTAGCATAGCTTCCCCGTCTCTGTTTTCAGAACTTGAATGGGGAGTTATAAAAAACCCTTACGGGAGCGACCATTTCCCAGTACTGCTGAGAGCAACAAGACAATACGAGTCTCCACCACATGCCCCCCGGTGGAAGGTCGATGCAGCGGTCTGGGATATATTCCAAACTCTTACCAGTAAACTCTCGTGGGCTGACATTTCATCGCTTGGAATTGATGGTGCCGTCGAGTATTTTACTAAATTCATAATTGATGCAGCCTCTAAGTGTATTCCCCAAACAAGTGGACTTTCTAGCAAACGTCGTGTTCCGTGGTGGAATGAACAATGCCGGAATGCACGTAGGCAGCAGAACAAAGCATGGAGGCAGCTTCGCGATTATCCTACTGCTGAAAACCTTGTAAATTTCAAGAAAATCAAGTCCCAAGGTAGGAGAACACGCAGACAAGCCAGGAGAGACAGCTGGAAAACATTTTTATCAAGTATCAACTCGTACACGGATGAGGCCAAGGTTTGGAGCAGGGTCAATAGAGTAAGAGGACGACAAACACATCCACCTCCCCTGGTACACACGCAGGGAGACAGCCTTGAGGACCAAGCGAACCATCTGGGTGCACATTTTGAACATGTGTCCAGTTCCTCACACTATTCACCAGCATTTATAAGATATAAATCAGCTATAGAAAAACAAAAAATAGACCGAAAGAGCACTGGGAACGAGCCATATAACCTACCTTTCTCCCTAGCAGAGCTGCATGCATCACTCACCTGTTGCAAGCAATCTGCCCCAGGCCCTGACCGTATACTATATGACATGTTGAAAAACCTACCCTCTGAAACGAAGAAAACCCTTCTCTGTCTCTATAATTCTATATGGACCTCCGGCGAGATCCCCTCTGCCTGGAAAGAGGCCATAGTGATCCCTATCCTGAAGCAGGGCAAGGATCCATCGTCCGTATCCAGTTACCGGCCCATAGCTCTAACAAGCTGCCTCTGCAAAGCTTTCGAGAAAATGATAAACCGTCGTCTGATACATTTCCTAGAATCAAACAAGCTGCTTGACCCATACCAGTGCGGTTTTCGCGAGGGTCGATCCACCATTGACCATTTGATACGTATTGAGGCACAGATACGTGAAGCTTTTGTTCACAAACAATTCTTTTTATCTGTATTCCTAGACATGGAAAAGGCCTACGACACCACATGGCGGTTTGGAATACTGAGAGATCTCTCCCACTTTGGTGTACGTGGTAATATGTTAAATGTCATTGAAAGTTATCTGGTGAATCGCACATTCCGTGTTCGAGTTGGCAATGCATTATCACGACCTTTTGTGCAGGAAACTGGAGTGCCACAGGGTGGGGTGCTGAGTTGCACTCTCTTCATTATAAAAATGAATTCCTTGCGTCTAGGCATCCCACGTAATATGTTTTATTCAACGTACGTCGATGATATACAGATTGGATTTAAATCATGCAACCTTGCAATCTGTGAGCGGCAGGTTCAACTTGGTCTGAACAAGGTGGCTAAATGGGCAGACGAGAATGGATTCTGCTTAAATCCACAAAAGAGCACCTGCGTCCTTTTTTCTAGAAAGAGAGGACTGTACCCCGACCCCGACATTGACCTGCAAGGACAGCGTCTACCTGTAAAAACGGAACATAAGTTCTTAGGCATTATTCTTGACACAAAGTTAACATTCATACCACACCTAAAACATCTAAAAAACAAGTGCATGAAAACAATGAATATTTTAAAAGTGTTGTCACGCACTACATGGGGTAGTGACAGAAAGTGTCTGTTAAATTTGTATAAAAGCCTCATACGAACACGCCTAGACTACGGGGCCATAATTTATCAGTCAGCCACCCCAACCGCGTTGAAGATGCTGGACCCCATCCACCATCTAGGTATTCGCTTGTCTACAGGTGCCTTTAGGACAAGCCCTGTAGAAAGCCTTTACGTGGAATGCAATGGTGGTCCCTCCACTTGCAGAGGACCTACACAGCTTTCATGTATTTTCTTAGAGTGAATGCAAACAGTGAACATCCCTCATATTCCACCGTAAATGATTTGTCCAGCTCCCACCTCTTTCATAACCGACCTGCAGTAAGAGAGCCCTTCTCGTTGCGTGTGAGAAGTCTGGCTGAGGAAATGGATGTCCCACTCTTTGAACATCGTCTAATGACACCCACTATACAGGTCTCACCGTGGCAGTGGCAGATTGTCGACTGTGATTTGTCCTTTTTACATGTTACGAAGCACGCCCCGGTTGCACACATTCGAATGCATTTCCTCGAACTGCAGCATAAATACTCCTGTCCGGAATTTTACACCGATGCATCAAAGTCTCATGCCGGCGTCTCTTATGCAGCGGTTGGCCCATCATTTTCAGATGCCGACACCCTGCACCCCCAAACGAGCATTTTCACAGCAGAGGCCTATGCAATACTGTCGGCTCTTAAACATATCAAAGAATCGAAAATACCAAAAGCAATCATCTACACAGACTCGCTGAGCGTAGTAAAAGCTTTAAAATCTGTGAAAAGGCACAAAAATCCTGTAATAGTATCGCTTTATTCATTACTATGTAATATTTATGCGTCTGGGCAGCATGTTGTGGTGTGCTGGGTGCCAGGACACCGAGACATCGAGGGAAATGTACTGGCAGACCAGATTGCCACATCCATCGACGCAAAAGCTGGACACACATCCATGCCCGTCCCTGTTTCCGATATGAAGCCATATCTACGCAAGAGACTTCGAGCCCACTGGCAACGTTTGTGGGACGCCCAGAGTCTAAACAAACTTCATTTAATTAAGCCTCGCTTAGGGAACTGGCCATCCACCACGAAATCTAGAAGAAATGATGTCCTATTCTGTAGGCTCAGAATAGGACACACTTACGGCACGCACAATTACTTGTTGTCTGGAGGCGAACCCCCGACCTGTACTAGATGTGGGGAGGTACTTACTGTAGTTCACATCCTAGTACAGTGTCCACTACTAGAACCTGAAAGAAAGAAACACTTTGTCCAAGCCTATAGAGAGAATATACCCCTACACCCAGCGATGTTTTTACATAATGACCCGGTATTTCAGCACGAATCAGTTATAGCCTTTTTAACCGACATCGACATTTTGCAAGTTCTTCGCCCGAGAGATTCGTAGCAGGGTCCTCTTTCAGAGAACGCTGCTGCGACAGTATTTTGAAATGCACTCTCCTCCAGGCTCTTTCTTCTAAGGGTCTCTGTGAGGCAGTAGTGCCTTGTATCGCTTACAACTTTTTATGCTATATTCATTGTGCCCCTATCACGTCATTGTCATGATTTTATTAATTTTGTATGTTTTACGCACCTTTAGTGCGCAGGATTTTAGGCCCCTTTACAGCCACCCTACACCTACCCACTGTCATTGATCATACCATTGCTCACTCATTACATTACGTCTTGGCGCTCTTTGGCCATACCTGGCCCTTGCGCCAGAAAACAACATATATCATCATTATTTATTTATTTTTTGTTGTTGTTGTTTGCTCTTTCTATCTCTCATTTCTCACTTTTTTTTGGCGCCTTTTTTCTCTCTCTACCTGAAGATATAAAAAGACTGTTGCAAGAATTTCCTGTATCCCTTGAAAAAGGTCGGTCCACCGACCGAAACTGTTGGGTAAATAATAAACCTAAGATAACCGCGAAGTTGTGCTTCTGATTTTCCTAAATACGCTTGGCCCATTGAAAAATCCAGTTACATATATATATATATATATATATATATATATATATACGGTGATTGTAAAGGAGGAAAGAGACGCTTAATTCTGCAGCCCTTCAGGGAGCACGACGCAGAACGCGCGTTTGTTCTCCGCCGTGCGTTCGCTCCCCGTGAAAGCGCGCGTCCCTCACGCCCTTTCACTCGCACATACAGCGTCTGGTGCGCGGCGACGATTTCATCGCTGTTGACGTCATACGGAACCTCACGGCGACGCCGATGGCAGAAATGTGCTTTGGAGTGTCCATATAATTGGTATCGCAATAAAAGAAAGCAGCTAGCACAAAGCGTACGATTATTCCATCCAAATCTGAGATGACCAGACGCCTGCACTCGTTGAGCCAACAAGGAAAAAGCTTGCTTTATTGTCTTGGGGCGTTGTTTATATGCCCCGAGATCGCAGAGCAAGGGAAAGGGAATACGGGGAGGCCAAAGTGATGGCCACCAGGTAATCTGTGATAGCCGCCACGCGGGCACAACGTTTATAGATACTATTTCAGTTCCGTATCTCCGCGCCACGCCCATGGAGAGAAGTCGGCCGGTCGCGATTCCCGCCACCGCGGCGCTGGGGTTACGGGTTGCGTAGGGTGCCTCGATGCCAGCGCCGCCGTTCAGGGTGGTGCCATCCTTTGACCGCCCCCGCGCCGCCGCTTTCTCGCTGCGACGCCATCTTGAATCACAGCGAGCGGTTGCGATTGCTTGGTGCTTAGTTCGAGACACAGTGCGCGCGGATGCTTCGCTGACGCTTCTACTTGCTGGACAGTGTTCAGCCGCATGAATGACAAGCTTGTCAAGTGCATCGAGTCGACATGACGGGCTGTTGTGTTCCCAAGTGCACCGGATCGACGCGTAAAGGGCTGCGTTGTTTACGCTTCCCCGGGACCCAGAGCGAAGGAAGAGATGGGAAGCCCAAGTAAAGCGGTATCACTGGAAGGCAACGGATAGCTCCTACATTTGCGAGGTAAGTGTCAAGAAAGTTTAGACTATCGCACCGTGTTTTTCATTTAAATAAGAAAGTATTCTCTGATCCTCGCTCACGTACGTACGTTCGCTCACGAACTAAGCACTGCACCGATACTGTCTGAGTAGCCTATGGTTTGCGAGCGCGCGTCGCATAGGCTTTTGCCGTTTTGATCGGCGCAGTCTATGCGACTAGTACCCTTATTTTAAGGACTGACGAAAATGCTTCGCCGCGAAATAGTCTTACATTAGCTACAAATCGTCATGTAAACCACCTATTTTACTTTTTCACGGGAAGCACACATCGTGCGTCTCTTGTTTCTTTTTTTTCCTCAGTTTTTTTTTTTCGCTACTGGTTATTTGGCACTAACGAACGCAGTGCTTCTTCTGGGGAGAGCGGCTGTTGTGTACGTGGCAAGCGAAACATTGTGATTTTCTCTGATTTCTCAGCAGATATCTTGCGGATCTCAGGTTGTTACGTTATATAGCTGATTTTTTAGACGAATGTATGTGTAGCGTGGTGCTCGTAAGCCGATGGTCATTCGTGCTCATTCCCGATCGTTAGTGGGTACTGTGACGGTCTTTAAATGCCTGTGCACGGTATGCCCAGGTGTAGTAGAGTTAAGGGGCATCATGGGACCAAAATGTTTCGGCGCTTTCTGGCATGGTGTCTGTTGTAGCCTGTGCATTTCTTCGAAACGTGTGAAGCGAGGTAATACAGCATTACTTCTGCGAAAATTTATTTTTAAGGACTGTAATGGGTTCTCTGTGTATTTGCAAGGCAACTTTTTATATCAATAATCACTTTTGTTGTTTTACTTGTCCTTAGAAACACGTTGAAGAGGACCAGTACGAGGGAAATCGACAGGATGGGCGCCGTCTGTTTAAGTCAACAGCCCTACATCATCATGGACTATATTTTCGAAGTGAAAAACATTGCTAATCTGTATTTGACTGTCTTAGTTTCATTTACGGTTTTTGTACGCGATATGTATACAGTGTTGTTTATTTTTTCAATGTAGTTATTAGTGTTCTAATGGTTATTTATAAAATGTTCTGTACTCGCCATCGATGTGTTTGGAAGATGCGACGTATTCGATGGTAGCTGATGTATTCTGGCTGGATATCTTGATTAATATTACCCGCGGTTGCGTTTTCTTGTTTGTATTATTGTTTTCGATTTATATTGTGTGTAATAAGGTTGATGTACTCACTTGAAACCCCCCCCCCCCACATGTAATGAATAAATAAAACAAAAACTCTCCCTATCCCGAATTGTGTGTGTCGAGCCTACCATGCGAATTTTTTTTAATCTCGTCTTTCAACATAACCTTCAGGCGCCACACAGTACATATATTTTTCATGTGCATATCTCTTTCATGATTGACTGTACTAGACATTACTAAGTAAATGTATTTTGTGCATCGTTTGGTTTCTTGTGTGTACTACGCAAGATTGACAGACAAGTTATGTTACATTTTTCTCTACAGCACTAACTAAACCTTATTTTCACATCGGAGTTATTTTTACACCAGCTTAATCCTGTCAGCACACAGTTTTGTTGGCAAAAAAGGCACAATTGCGCGTGGATATCGCCAAATAATTGCAACGAACGCGAAGAGCACGCGCAACGCAAGGGAAACTAGCCGCCGTGCGCGAGTGGCTGGCTACGGTAAAGGAGGCGTGACGTGTAAACCAAAATACAACAGCGAAAAAGAGAAACTTCCACACACAGGGGGTCGAAAACCTTATATACCAAGCATCGAAGCGCAAAAACAAACGAAAAATAGTGCGTATTTCAAACATAACACGGCGTATTAAATGTGATTGAATTAGGCAACTTGGGGCGTGTTCCCGGCGCCATACATTTACGTCTTCGACCTTCGACGAGTTAACGGCTGTTGGTTATAAAGATGTGCAGATGCGATACCGACAAAAAAAAACCTCATCAAGGCAAAATACTTGGAAGTGCGCCGCGAGTAACACTATTTATGAACACGAGCGTAGCTGAGTCTGAGCTCGTGTGATTCAATATGGCGGCGCCAGCGGGGTTGTCTCTACCCTGAACGGCGGCGATGGCATCGAGGCACCCTAGGACAAAAACATATCGGAACAAATATTCGGAACTAGATGAGACATGTGTAAGCTGCAGTAAAGATCCAGAGACCACTCAGCACATCCTAATGGAATGCGACGGGATCCACCCAGCGAGAACCGTAGGTAACGTGCAACTCCCAGAAGCGCTTGGGTTTAAAGTGGAAGGAAACATAAACATATCAGCCGTAGAGATCAGCAAGAGACGATTAGAGTACTGGTGGAAAAAAAGCAGGGAAAAGATGGATACGACCTGATCTCTTAAAATCATAGGCAGCGGTACAAGGTAAATTTTGAAAAATAAAATAATGAGAGGTATACAAAAATGCTAGATAAAGAACATGTATAGTACACCTGATTAAATCAAACAGGCTAGGTAACTATTTGTCGCCGCCCCGTTTCAAAGGGGATGCCAATAAATCATCATAATCATCATCATCACCTAGGGTTGCGCTAGGAGAGCGAGCGTCGTCTGCTAGTGGGCAGCGTTCCACCGCGGCGTCTCAGGTTCTCCCCAAATCTGGCTGTGTGCTGCAAAAAAAAACAACTGTTCTGGGGAAGTTGCTCGGCATTTTTTGCGGCTATTCCAGTTAACGATTTATTTGAAACGGACCGTATTGCGCAAGGATTAATGTGTACGCCCAGGGATTTTGAGCGGTGGGTAAAATATCAAGAATGAGAGCGTTTTAAACAAACGTTCGCGCAGCAGTGGCTGTCAAGTGTGCACACGAATTCACTTGCCATGCCAATCGTGCGAGTCTATTGCAGCACGAATGGTATTTCCTTACAGCCGTGCGGAACAACTGTTCTCTTTATGGTAGACATCCGCGTAGCTTAGTTTCTTTGCCTCAGGAGCTGGCTGCCCGCTTCAAGTTCAGCGACTGCGCAACTCGGAACCATCGAGTGCTACCTTGTATTCTTCCACACAAAATTCTCCACGCTCATTCTACTTTAAAGACATATTCGACATGGGCTTGCCCAATATATATATATCGCGATGCACACGCAGTACACAGTGATTGTATGAGCATGATCCGTGCGCGAACACGAGGACGAAGAAAAGAACCAACTAGCCCAAGGTCAAACCTTACCTCAGATTCCTGCAGTTACTGTTTTAAAAATGGGAAAAGAGGAACTTTATTAACAATAGCGTTCACAAACTACATTGCCTTGGTGAAACTTCTGCGGTCACGGTTCTAGCAAGAGAAGTTTCGCTTTCTTAAGTTCTCTTTGTGCACGAACTGCACTGTCACTTGGCACTTCAGTCGTGCAAAGAAGTGCACGCAAAAAGTGGAAAAAAGTGATTGTGCACAATCTGCAGCAGGGCTTCTAGATCTTGCAGAGAACGAATCTCTACGTCAAACGACGACGGTCGGAGCAGCCTCCCATTTACGTGCACAACATAAATGGTATCGTCCCGCACAACGACGCTCTTCAGGATTGTGTACGCCCCCGCTTTCATTCCGGCCACGTAAAAAACAATCTGTCGACGCTGCCCAGGTTCTTCGTCGAGTACCGCCGTTGGCCAGTTGGCTGGGAGCCGTATTGAAGCACTATTCTCGACAATCTGAGCAAAATTGGTGCACTGCAGGGGAACAGGCGCCTCATGGTTAAACAGTTCCTCTGGTCGCTCCGTAGGCAAGTGCGCTTCATTTGTGGTCACATCGTGCGTAGCTGCTGCCTTTCTCTTTTTCGGAGATCGCCGCCGAGTCTACTTTCTCGAGAAGTAACTGGGAAGGTTGGGAAAGTTAACGTGACTGCACCTTCCTTCAATGCCCAGTACGCCCGGTCGATCTCGACGACTTCAATGTTGAAAACGTCTTCGAAATGTCCGCTTCGAGAAAATGAACGTCACAAACCTTGCTGGTTTTGCTGAGCTCTTTGCACGCGAGGGGAATATAGCACTTTTCCATTTGCTGAGAAGCTCCGGATCCGATGGCGCCGCAAAAAAGTGACGCTTCTGAGTGTTGCTTCTGTACCCGCTGGTACAGCCAGGTGCGAAGCAGGTTGGCATTGCGCTAAGCCCAGCACATCAGATAAAACACAGCGTGTTGACGGAGTCACGAAATGCTTCCGTCCGCGGCCGCAATGTTCAATATCCCCACAAACCGAACGCATCGAAAGGGCAAGGTTCTCGCACAGGGGTCAAGACAAACGCAAGCGAAAAGAATTGTGTAAAGGGGACACGCAACTGCGCCACTGAATAAAGACCCATACTGCGCTGCAACTTTGAGCTCAGCCGACTGGCGAACGCCGTGAACGCTGCCGCCGACACCGCGCAGCCCGCGACCGCAGCGCCCTCTCAGCGCCTAGGAAGAAATCACACCCGCCTGGGAAGGCGGAGTTCCAGAACTGAAAAAAGTATTATATCTGGGTTAGGGTTTCCGCCATACCGGAGCACCCGGAGCACCACCATATGGCACCACGCTGTTAGTCGTATGCGAATGGCACTGTTTTGCAATGGCTATTTGCGCAGTTGTTGGATGTTGCAACCGCAGTAAAAGCAGCTCGAGGAAGGAGTCGGCAAACACGACCTTTTTCGGCTTCCGAAGGTTGTGGAATGGCAAGACGAACGAACGAAAGCACTTAGCTCGAAGCGGCGCAGCCTGTGGCTTGCGCGTATCAAGCGTGCTGATCTCAAGGGCGATCTCCCAAACATTCGAGTGTGCGGCGCCCACTTCGTAACAGCTAAGCCTGCGCAATATTACATAATGCGTACTTAACGCTGCACTAGAATCACATTTGTTTGCATTTGTAGGAAAGACCGTCCAAGCTCTGTGAAGAAACGAACCCGGACTGGGCGCCAAGCTTTTGCTAGGCTCAAAGCAAATAATGAAGGCACTGCGCGCTACGAGCGTGCTGCAAGGCGATGGTTTAAACGAACCGACTCCCGAGGTCGACGCGGTGACCGCTGCAACCGGCAAGAGCTTTTGGAGTCGGCGCAACGCCACCCGAAACACCGCTACGACGACGGTGACCGACCCGCACATACACAGGACAGCCCGTTGAAAACTGTTGAAATCAAAACATACATGTAAACAATGCAGAAATATCGATCCAAATAAAGCATGGAAAGTACGCACATCATTCTCCCAGCACACAAAACACTTCGCGCAAGCTGCATATCCTGTTTGAAAAGTTTCAGACCCTAGCACATAAAACTCCGCTTTTGCGTGATTGTTAAATGGACAGTATCAGTTCGTTTCTTTCTCTGCACCAAGCTCCAATCTTGCGTGTCTCCTGCACGCACCACTGACTAACCAGGGAATGCCTCTGAATTTTATAAACAAAATGCGGCATGGAAAACGGGGGCTGCAGCCTACATCTCCTAGTAGGAGCCCTTTTCTCCTTGCGCCGCTTCGCCGACAGTGTTTTCACCCAACCGCTTGTGAAATAGTTGTGGGATTCAAGTCTAAGCTGTCTGCGCGGGCGTGTGGGCTGACGTCACAACAAACGTCCTCGCTTCCGTCGTCTGGCATGCGCACAAGCTGTCGTCTGCTTCATTAGCTACGATGCGTGTCCTCGGGAAACGGAATAAGTCATCAGTATATTGGGGCCCACACACTTGCTTTCTACCTTGAGACAACATACGCAACCTACCAGTAATACTGGTACTATATATCGAATATATCGATAGCGTTGCGCGCTATCGATGATATTCGATAGCGCCCCCCCCCCCCCCCCCCCACCATCTGTCGTTCACTTCGCTGCGTGTACTCGCACCGCGAGAGGAAACTTGCAGGCGCCGCCTTGCATACATTCCTTTTATAAATTAAAAGGTCACCGTTGTCATAGCCTTTAATGACGCGAAAAGTCATTAATATGGATTACGATAACAACGCAGTAGTGAAAAGTACAAAAGTCGCAGAGAGTTCGCTAGTTTCAGCCAATATTATTTCAAATAAACGCGGTTTTAATAAACATGATAGTTCAAAACACAAATGCCAACACCTCCCGATGGGGCTCCTGCTTTGCCCAGGGGCGCTGCGAAAAATGGTGCTAAAGAGCGCCCTCTGTCCTGAACTGGGTAGTACCAAGCTCGGTCGTCTGCTTCGGAAAGCACGTTTACAATAGGGACCCGCCACTTTTGGTTGTGTTGTACCACGGCCTGCAGGGAATATCGGGCGCCGAAGATTTTTTCAGGGGTGGCACTCTGCATGAAGGCAAGCAATTATGCAATGCCGAATACGTGTGCGCCGTTCAAGAAATAAGCGGCGAAGTTTTAGCGCGGTGTCAATCGCAAGTGAAGCGAGTCGCGTACGAAGTTGAACTTCAGGTAAGGTTTGCACGCTGATAGATCCAGGCGCACAAACGCGAGGAAATACTTGCTATAAATGAATTCACAGCAGCGATAAACAGACATCATGTGTACGGAACTATTCGAGCGCACGACGGTATCGCGCCCGACGTACGGCAGCGGTCTTTCAGCATGCCGCGATGTATACGAACTCGTCGCGCGCACGATCGTACCCGCCGCGACGGCAGCGTTCCTTCAGCATACTGCGAAACGGCGGGACTCCTGCAATCTTTGTTGACTGCACGCCGCTAAACAAGTAGTCATGCCTGCACTGTAGTAGCGGCCATGCATCTGTCTCTTTAGCAACTGATAAATAACTGATGCAATGCATATGAGCTCGCAGTAACGTGCTATGTGCGGAGCTCGTGCGCCACTCGCTTGATGCAGCTTTTAATGACAGCGCTCGAACATCGATGTGCTGTAATCAATACTGTCTTTCTGCCCTGCCTCAACGTGTTGGCTTGAGGTCAAGGATGAGCACATTTAACTCTCGAACCTGTGCTGCTCGTAGTGAGGTAGCGAAGTTATCCAGCGCGCCCGACGCTCCGCTGCGTGAGGCCTTGAAGGAAAACGGTAGAATCTGATGTTGGGATTCAGGGCTTCTTGCTCGTGACAGCCCACGACGCAGAATTAACGACGATGACGCCTTTTTCCAGGCTGAGCTAGGTCTCTCTGCTTCCAGCATTACGTCCCAGGGCACACGGAGAGTCCGTTTTCGTAAAACTAGGCTGCGGCCAGCTCGCAGCGTGGTCGGCGTGGTCTGGAGAAGTGGCGAGCCTTTTCGCACTCACAACAGGGCAGAAAAGAGTGCGAATCAACGCAAAACTCGAGCTGGAAACGTGCTTCGCCACAGCCAGGGCTCAATACTACCCAATCTGGTACTACCCAGATAACTTTCTCTGCTACCTCGTGATAGCAAAAAGTCCCACATAGTTTTCTTATTGCCCATGCAACCAGCATACTGGATGACCATGTGTGGTCCCTTGTGGCGTAGGCATGTGCTTTTTTGCTTTTTATGCGAAATATGGCAGCCAACTAGGCTGATTCGCCACTCTAGACTGTGTGATTTAGACTGTACATGAATTTGTCTAACCTATGGCCTTATTGGTTGCAGAAAGCCTTGAATTGATCATTTTCACCGAATAGTTATAACTGCAACTACTTTTATTCATTATTTTTATTTATTGATACTCCGCCTTTTACAAGACTTTAGCAGGGTGGGCATACAATATGCAAGTAAGAACAATATACAACTATTCGCAGCAATTATGAATATTTGCAGTAACCAACAGCCTACATGCGTTTGAACACACATGATTGCCTGGAAGTTCCGAAAGCTAGAGTAGTAAATAACAACCCAAGAATGTCTAAAGCAGCAAGCACTAAGATTCCACGAATATTGCTGCACTATAGATTACTCCCATTGTAGCTGAAGAATGAGAACACCAGATTTTCAGCTAGTATTTTTAATAAATAATTGCATGACGCGCATCATCTTAGGAAGAAAGAAGTTGAAGGTTATAGGATTGAAACAGTCTTCGCAGAACGCAGATGGTTTGTGACCTATTCTAGGGTCAAACTCAAATAAAAATGCTAATCGTAAGCACAGTAATTTTAATGGTAGTCTGACTAACATCTGTGTTGTTCCATGCCCACTGATCTTAAGATTCAACCTATTTGCCAACAGCAGATGGTCTTAAAGGAATGGATATTATGGTTTGGCTGCGGAAGGCGCCAGATAACACGAAGGCAAAGGCGAGAATCACAAGCGCATTGTACTCGTATCAATATGCCTGTCGTCCTTATGACACGTACACACTAGCGGCAAAGTGCGCGCGGCGCGCCGCCGGCGGCAAAACGAAGCTGCGGCAGGGCGGCCACACCAACCAGCGGCGCGCCGCTGCGGCAGTCACGTGACAGCATAGACTCCTCTCCCCTTCTCGAACTATCCGTCAGCTCTGTCCGACGCGTGCAGATGATAGTGCGAAACGAGTTTCCGGCTAACACCGGCCGCGAGTACGAAACAAGCGGTTGGGCGGGTCCGCATGACCCCAGTTTCCCGCGCGCACGTCAGAAAGCGGGCCGCTCTCATTGGTCTCCTTCAACCGCGGCACGCGGCAAACCGCAAAAAATCGGTCCAGGAGCGATCCCTGCCGCGGCAACAAAAAACTGCTTCGCGGCTACTTTCACGGCGCTCGTTTTGCCGCTAGTGTGCACGTGCCATTAGCGTTCTCTCGTGCCGTGCAAAACCATGCAACTATGCCAACAATAAGCTTTCTTCGCAAACGACACGTAGCGAACAATAATATCTGCTAAAGAGGTTTTATTTGTCAATAATACAGCACGATTACTTAGGCAAATGAAAGATTCTGGCGCGATGGATGAATTTTGCACTCTCAAGCGCTGTCAAAAGTGGTTAAACACTTGGTCCCCAACGGAAAGGAAGTGGATGATGACGCCCACTTCAATCTAGCTTACGATGCATTTCACTTCTCAGAAACAAGCGATTACTACTGCTACGATGCGCGCACTGTAACCGCGCCTTCGAGAACGTTTGGGGCTCTGGGCTGCAAAGCGATTCTTCATGAAGCGCCCCGCCCAGAGCGCAGAGACAGTCGATGGCTGGTACCACAGTGCAGTTACGCCTACAAGTGAACTAGCTCCTGTACAAGGACGGTTCGTCGAGGAGGTCCCGAGATACGCCACGAGCTCGCCAAGATGCTTCATCGTGGCCGAGCGACCGCCGATTTCGCCGGCGACTTCAGCGAGGCGCTGCGCTGGGCGATGGCAGCATGATGGACAACCATCGTGATCAGATCCAGCGCACTCTTCTAACACTCTGCCACGTCGGAGAGAGAATGACAAGAGGGCACCTTTCAGCGATGTGGCAAATGCAGTCCTGGGGTATCCCGCGCTGGGTGGAGCCGCCGGCCCGGCGTAAATCGATGCGGACGACAGCTTTCCTGCTTTTACAGCTGGACTTGGTCTCGTCACGTCCCTTGGTGACATTTTCAAATACTTTCCACTCGCTGTCACCGATTATCCATGCGGCGTCCTTGCTGGATATAGGGGTCCAGGAGACGACCTCGGTCTTTTCAGAGACCTCAGTGAGGGACACATCATTGGCAAGGTTGCCGAACTGCCACTTCTGGTACAAAACGATGACGTCCATGTCACTCTTGCACTCCACGATCAGATGGAAAAGTTGGGACATCGTCGAAATGCTGTCGCAGAAACCCGGTCGCAACCTCTCGCGTCTGCATGACAACACCCACAGCTGTCCGTCGCATCGATTTCCAGGTTGATTGAAAGAAGTAGCGTTGTCACCACATGATACGACGGTATCGCTGTCGGTGGTACGAGTGGAACGCGCGGTCACTTTGCATGTGGCCGCCTCGCTCATATTTGAAATGTTATTTACGATTCTGTGCATTTGTTCAAAGTGATCGCTATGCACTGTTGCATTTCCAGATGTCAATGAAACCATGCTCGTACAGTTCTGATGCAAGTTCCATGGAACCTGCGAGTCTTTGGCTTGACGTGACGACCACGCAGGCGTAAGCTTGGGACTTCCAGTGCTGCTGTTGGCTGGCCGTAGTACGCCCACAGGCGTGCCTGCAAGAGCCATGAGGATACTGACCGCAGCAACAGCTAGCGATATAATTGAAACACTCTTCCTGATGCAGCGTACGATACGATCATTCCTTATCATGTGTCCTATTACCATTCCCAGAAATGATCGGTTTACCATGTGCTGCATGTGCAATTCACAGGTAAGCACGCAGGGTTCTTCAGGCGATGCAAGATACATGCTTTCGTTCCAGGTGGAAATGTTCGCCTGCTTTGTCAGGAATCCCACTGGAAAAAAAGCGCAGCGCAGGATTTTTAGATTAACGAAGACTACGAGAATGTTGGCACAATAATAACGCGAGAGTGCTACTGGGGAGTATCAAATAGGATTCAATCCGGGATATAATACTGCTATAATGCAAATTACAGAGCAAAAAGATAATTGGCGCTGACAATGCTCAGAATCGTCGCTCATCCTAATTGGAGTATCTGATTTCCCCGCACGGCTTACGTTCATAGATTTGCCTTTCGAATGCAGCGTGACTCACCTTAGGGATGTTTGCTTTCTCTGCCTACAAACACAGGCTGGGCATCCCTTCTTATACGCTGTGCGTGTAATGTAATTCACGCGCAATATCGCGGCAGTTTGATTTTGAATGACCAGAAAAGTGTTCCTGTGGCATTCTAGCGTTACCGCAGAATCTGCGTCACTAAAGCGTACAATGATACTGGAGTGTCCGAACTAGGCGTCATTTGATACCGCATATTCTCAGTTCATGCAGCAGTTGATACGTGACTGTACATTAGGTTTTTACTATAATATTTTTTTTCTCATTCGCTATCATTCTGCTATCGCTATTTTTGTATTTCAGTTTACTACGAGGCGAAACACCGACAACGTGGCGCCACTTTATCTCCCAGAAAAGATTATTATTGTGCGCAATCAGCTTCCATCGTATATCCTTCTGCTGGACTGATATGAAGCTTGTCATCCACCCTTGCGACGGCACCAATTCAACGCCTCCAGCGGTCGCGAGGTTGAAAGAGACGCACAACGCTATGCACAAAGGCCAGTTCGATCATATAGGTTCTAAACTTGGAAGCAAAAGCGTACCAGAACCTATAGGTAGAGAAATACCGTAGTACAGCGCGATTGAAGGGCGACTAGTTGAGGTGAGGACAAACACTAAAATAAATTTACCTATGTGGCAAAATGTTCAAAAACGTTGAAGCAAAATAAAGACAAATGAAGTGCCACTTCAGTTTGAGATCATTTTTGCGTCCTAAAAAAAGCAAGTGTTTGTGTACAACATCACATCAAAGAAAGTTCCTTTCAGTTCTTTGATGTGTTTGTGCAAGGCGTGGCGTGTTCTTGCCTTCAATTTGACTGAGCTAGCAGGCGACATTTATTGGCGTATAGGAAGACGCGACTGCAGACTGTGTTATCGTGCATCTTGCCAGTGCTGCATCCGACGCGCTGTGTTCCGCCGTGCAGATAAAACTGGAGCGCTACGCGAGCAAACGCAGTGCAGTTTTAAACACTTTCAGACGCTATGTACACAATTATGTGCACCAAGATAGTGAACCAACAGCAAATCATTCATTAAAGTAGGAACTTTAAAATGTGTCCCGTACCTCTTGAAACGCTGCTGATTGAAATAGTGCTGTAAGTTTGAATTACACATGCAAATTGTTTTAGTAAAACGAGTATGAAGGTATATGGTTGGGTATGTTTGCTTGGTGTGAGTATGTCATTGTATGTAGCGGGTTCACTTCTTTCATTGTTTTTCAGAATGTGTTGCGGTGGCTGGATAAGTGCTTTTCAAGCTTGGTAGACATGACATAGTTGATGCTCGCATATCTGATGTACCTGCAGTGAGCTTTCGCTTGGAGTCGACAAAACTCGCTAAAGAACTGAAAACTCTTAAACTATTCTGCAGCTGTAAGCTTGTTATGATTATGAAGATGTAAGAAATGCGGTGAAGATAAATTCTTAATGAACACAACTAATTGGCGTCTGAAAGGGCTAACGCGAGAGCGTTCAAACTGAAGGCTCCGGCCAAATCGGGCAAGCGGAAAGTGGGCAAAACCTCCTCGCCAGGCGGGTAAAGGCCTGTACACGCTCGAGTCGCCCATCGCCGCAAGATACGCGGGCGGTCGGAGGAACAGGGTACAAAATTCGATTCACGCTGGACCCGAGCGGTGCTTAAATCCCTATATCTTCGGAAAAATACCGCCACCCTTTGATCAACGCTGTTTCTCTCTCCCCTGTATCTTCGATTGCACGATGATAGCGCGCGCTTTCACTTCTGTATATATATATATATATATATATATATTATATATATATATATATATATATATATTTCCGCCTCAGAGCCATGTTGAAAGTCACCCTGCGTAGCCGCTGTCACCGGCGGCGGCGCGCGCCCGGCCTGAAAGTAGCCGCTGTACTGACAGTTTCAACCGGGACTTTCTAGGGGCGCCACCATCGACTTGCTTTCGCGAGCAAAAAGAAAAAAAGAAGCAAGCGCTTTAGGAGAGGAGACGGTGGATCGAGGAAGGAGTAGATGCGGTACTTTACTATAGAGTGTACTAGTCTACTAGACGGTACTTTTACTATTTAGGGACTTTACGCGGTGCAGATCGCATGCGCCCTCTAGCTGGCCAAACAGGTAACCAGCGACTGGCAACCTGCAACAGCGCGTTCGCAGCCTTTAGGTGCTGGCGACCAGCAAAATTTTGTTATTACGTTTGTTTTCTTATTAGCTACCCTTTTTATTATTGGCTGGGTCGAGCGGTTCGCATGCGCAGGAATCCGCACTTTGATTTGGGAATGCGACGTCTGTTGAGAGCTGGCAATCATTCGCCTGAGCAAAGTTGTTCGAAATAGGCAACTATCGCCAACAGCAGACAACACTGGCATGTTTTAACGGGACAGCGTTTAGAGACCCGTGTCGCAGAAAATCTGGCGTCGGCATCGGCATTGCCGGCCGCGGCCGATGGAATCATCCACTACCACGCAGGCCCTCCAAATATATTCTACCACTAAAGTTGCTCACACTTTGTCTTGCATTCTTTACAAAGTTATTCCTCGGAATTTTGAGAGTGACCGACCACAAACAATTGCCATGAAACAAAACACCGACAGCGCATGCCTTTTATGCTAAATTCTGAGGCTGAAATATTAAAGGTGCAAAGAATAAAAGAAGGCCAGCCCACGAAAGAGGCCGCGTTTCACCAGAAAGCGCGCCTTCGTGCATAGAGTTCACCGCCAGCGTTTCCCGGTAAACCTTGCGGTTACATAAGCTGCAGTTGCCGGGAAGTGTGCGAAACAGTCAAGGATCTTTGAATGCTATCGCGTTCCACTCTTGAAGGCGAAACTTAAGCGTCCTCCAATTTTTTTGTCGATGCGGCTTCAAGCTTCCGCGTCATGGCGAAAACGCGACTCTTGCACTGTCACATTCTGTTCTGGGACTGCATGTGTGGCGTTGGCGCGGTGACCCACTTTTCCAGCACCGTGCAGTGAAACAGTACCTGGGGCACCGTTTTTTTTTTTTTTTTTGCTACCGCATAACGTTTCAACAACGTACACCCGTGAGCAAAAGTATACGGACCACGGGTCGCCGAAAAGACTGAATTTCTTCGTAATTAACAGGCAAACTGGAAATAATGGTTACACTGGAAAGTTCGCAATGCCAAGTTTGGACTGCAGTCCTCAATTTCAAGTTGCGTTCACAGGCAGAGGAAAGAATCGGCTTTATCACGCAACCCCAGGTCCGTATACTTTGCTCACGGGTGCACATCCCTAAGTACTCGTTGTGTTCGGCGCGATGGCGCAAATTTTGAAGGTGAGCTAGCGAAAGCTTGAAAGAACGCGCGTGCACACGAACACACACGTTCTGAAGCCAATGGACAAGAGATTTGTCGCAGCAACAGCGTAGCACGCTGGAGCTCCGCAGCGTTATCTATTAACGTTCTCCTATACAGATAGTTCTATTATCGTGGAATACAGCTGTGTAGATCGACAAGTCACTTATCTTTATCACCGGGTACGCGTGTGAATCTTCAACTACGGCTTCTTGATCTACTTGCACTTTGCTGTTCACGTTTTTTTATTAGCTGCCAAGTTAAAAGTGAGCCTACAATTGATTACGTGATGAAATATGCTCGCGCCCTTCGAACCAACGACGTAACACAGAATAAACAAACGCGAGCGCTGTGTGTCTGACAAACACACAGCGCTCGAGTTTATTCATTCTGTGTTGCTCGTTGGTTCTAAGTGCGCGAGCACATTCCATCATGGCTGACCACACACACAGCACTCGCGTTTGCTCATTCTATGTTACGTCGTTGGTTCGAAGTGCGCTAGCATATTCCATCACGACTAACCAACTAGCCCACCAGTGATTATGACAGGCATAAAATTATATGCATGTATGACAGTTACCTGTGGCGGCCTGTCCCACGGAGAAAGAACAGGAGGAGAAATTATGGGCCGGCGCCAGCGCGAGCACTTGTGATAATGTCACGTTGGGTGAGGAGGAGACGCGCAGCGGCGAACGTTAGCGGCGACGGAAGGAACTACTTCCCTCGCGGTTGGCGCGGAACGCGCGTGACCGCGGTTATAGAGAAAAAAAAAAAAAAGAAAAAAAAGAAAAGGAAAAAAAAAAGCTCTCCGATGGCGCCCGGCGTCGTCTGCTACTGGCCGCTTGCGCTGACTTGTCGGATGCCGGCACACAATGTTTAGCGTCAGCGCAGTTTGAGAAGAATAAAATACGTGTACACCGTTTTGGTATAAATATTTGTTTGAATATTTGTATGTAGTATCACATGTTTTTTATGCGACAATAAGAGCAAGAAACAAGCACACTTTAAAGAGCAGACGATCTCCAATCGTGCCCAGTCGCGCATACAAAGACCAGACGATATACAACCATACCCATGCATGTATAGAAAACTGTACTTGGTGCTTTTTCAAGTTTCTGGCGTAACGTTAAACGAGAATTTGTTCATTTTTATTATCATGCGCCATAAAAGGTGCCGATCAGAGTATGCGATACATAGGTACCGTGCGGGGAAAGAAAATTTAATTATATTTCTGCAGCACGTTTGGACAAACGTAGACAGACGGAACAGCAGAGCAGAGTCTGCCGCTTGCTTCGAGCAGTGAGAATCATCGCTGTGTCAGTTCTGCAGTTCGTCCTCTGCTTGGATCCTCTACGATGCAAGTGTTCGCTTCCTAAGCGTTCGCTGATTTTCGAAAATGGGGCGTCGATGCTTCGTCCCAAACTGCAAGAGCGGATATAAGTCCTGCGCTGAAAGTGTTTGAACTTTCAAAGCTCCAAATGATCCTGAACGCCTGAAAGAATGGGCGAGAGCTATTGGAAGAGAGGACCGCGAACTGACAGCACGAGTCTGTGAAAAGCATTTCCCCATTGAAATGGTCAGCAGGCGTAAATACTACGCTGAGCTTGGAGGCGCAGTCGTCCTTGACCAGCCGAAAAAGCTATTGCTGCTCCCTGGGGCGGTACCTTGTCTTCTTCCGGAAATTTCACCTGGCTTGTGCCCAGCAAGGAAACCAAAAGCGGATCGGAAGGTCACTAATATAACCAGTGAAAGCAGTACCAAACGTGTGAAGGTAGACAGTACTCTTTACGAGTCAGAAGTTGTCGTCGAAGACAGTAACAACCTCCAAACTGCTGCAGGTGAGCTCGGTCGCGAATGACGTGTGCACGTCTGAGCCTTCGAGTCATTTGCGCACGAACTCTACACTGCAGCCAAGTTACGACGCAAGTAATTCTGCTGCTGCAGATGTGCCATTGCAGAGAATAGAGGCATGCGCTTCGTCCGCTGTAGCAAGCTGGCTGCAACATCTGCCCAGTGAAAATCGGATACCGATGCCGAGCCATGCATCGAACTACCACAACATCAGCGTGGAAAGTGTGGAATGCCTTTGTTTTGTTGAAATGACGAAATGTACCACTTTAGCACTCAAGATCATGGAATTGGTGGCGTTCCGAGAGGGATACCGAGCAACGAAACGTGTTCTCGGGCACGAAGTAAGCAGCGTAGTTGTTGGAGTACGATGTGAAACCCAGCAGACAACAGATATTACGGTATGCTTGGGGCATTCGATAAGCAAGTCATTTGTCGTGGAGGTCCTGCGCGAGAAAGGTTCCCAGGCATTCAGTTAAAGTGTGCCGCGTGTGACATGCCAGGGTTCTGGAGACACAACAGGTGTCCTATACTTCTTGACGGTGCAAAAGGGAATGCTCCCGATGTAAAACATTGTACAACACACTACGCATTCGCCAGAAGCGAAAGGAAAACAGAAGAGTACAGACGGCTGTTAGGTTTTATTTCAGTGGCCCCAGTGTGCCGTACAGGCCGCAATTTGAGGTATTTAAGAAATACCGTGCTGCCTTGTACCGCAAAACGAAAAGCCTCATGAAAAGAAACAATGCACTGAACGCCACTCTTGAAGCGAGCAAGGAGAAAATCAAATCGCTTGCCGACTATCGAGTGCTGGAAGCGGCGAAAAAAGCGGGCTTTCGCGAGAATCACTGCGTGCTTTTGACGGAGTGTTTAGCAGCTTGCAAAGGTCATGGCGAAGAAGAGAAGACGATACACAGATGACTGGCTTCTGCTCTGCCTGCTTCTACATATCCGCATGCCATCCGGATACCGATTTCTGAGAGACAAGAATATCCTACCATTAGCCTGCGTCAGGACGATCAGGAAATACATTTGCATTGTAGGATTGAAGTGTGGCTTTGACGCAGATTTTTTCGCGGCGCTGAAGGAAAAACTGGATACCTAACCCAACTTTCCAAAGCATGTGCTCCTTTTCTACGAGATACAGGTCCGAGAACGGAAGTGCGTCAATTCCAAAACGCTTACATACACCGGCCTTGTTGATCACGGTCACGGAGGATACCACGCCGAATGTAGTGCTGATACTAGCGGACTGGCCAATCATGCACTTGTCTTTATGTTTATCCCCTCTGGGGAAAGCTACACTCAACCAGTCGGCATGTCTGCCTCACGAGGGCCAACGAAGGGAACAGTACTAAGCGAGTTGGGGCTGCAGGCTATGATATACTGCTAGAGAATGCAGGTTCAATCGTGGATGGCATTGTTTTGCGATGAAGCGAGCACAAACTGGAGGATGTGGATGGAACTCGGCAATGATGGCAATCTCGGTGCTAAGAAGAACTCCTATGATCACCCAATGAATGATGCAAGGAAGCTGTGTGTCTTCTCCGATGTGCCGCACCTCGTAAAGTGCGCTCGTAACAGGCTCCTGAAGCAGCGCTCCCTGAAAGTGAACGGACAGTGGGTGCACTGGTCTTGCTATGTCACTGTCTACAAAGAGGACTGCAAGAACGCAGGAGGCTTGAAGGTTTGCCCTAAAGCAACGCATCACCATATTTACCCATCACATATAGAGCTCATACGTGTCAAGCTAGCCACTCAACTGTTCAGCCGATCTATGGCTTCCGCACTGAAGTACTACACTGAAGTCAACATACTGCACACAAGCACTAGCGCAGGTAACATTGCATTCACCGAACGGATGAACCTCTTTGACGCGATGAACATAGGGCATCCTAAAGAGGGTCTGCGCACTGGATGCAGAGATTTAGAGTGTATCGAGAATTCCTTAAACTGACGGGATGACTAGGAACGGGATGTCCGCAGTGGAGCTATTTCGCAAGACATGTTCTTGACTCAGTCGACTGCAGAAGGCCTCCGAGTCACCATGTTGTCTATGCTAGAAATTTCGGAGTACCTACTGAACCAGTGTGGATTCAAGTACGTCGTAACGGGGAAGCTAAACCAAGACCCGCTCGAAAGGTTCTTTGGTAAAGCTCGACAGGCCGGTTGCGAGAACGACCATCCGGATATGCCTAAATTTCTTCAGGTGTACCGGATGCTCACAGTGTATAGGTTGTTGAAGCCACCAAAGCTAGGGAACTTCGAGGTACGACAGGAGAAAGCAGTGCTCGACCTGTCTTCCTTCCGGACTATTTTCATGAAGCAAGACTCCGGTGATTCCCACCGGTCGCACCTCAGTGAGCTGAAAACAAAGCTCGATGGATTGGTGGAAACCGAAGAGTGGGAGTTGGACGACTGTGACGACCTCGTGCAAGAGAGTAGCAACAATGCTGAGGTAGTCGATGCAGTTTTGTACTACTTTACTGGATTACTTACAAGAAAAGCGGCAAGAATGTTCTCGTGTGAAAAATGCAGGCAGTCCCTTACTGTAGACGCTCCCTCCGACTATGAAAGAAGTGTCTCTCACCCTCTGCAAAACGAGAGGTGGCCTTGTGCACCCCAAAAGTCGTTTGTACAAGGTACTTCGCTGCGCAGAGGACTATTTTGCAAATAACATGAATAGCGCTGACATCTTCTGGGCTACGATCGACCATGTTGTGGACAACATTAAGCTCACTTTCCCCTGTGGTGAACACAAGAATGACGCAGTTGCAAAAATTCCGTGCATCTACGTCGGAATGCGAATGAGGCAGCATTATGTAAACGAAGTGCGTGATAAGGAACACACGGCATCAGCAAAGAAAAAGCTGTCTAGGCTTTGTAAAGTCTATCTTTGAAAGCACCACGTATTTGCACTTTTTTTGAAGAAATCACTTTACCTTGACCTTTACTTGACTGTAGTGTCCCTTTAAACAGGTGCGCTGTTAAAAACGACGCAGTTTCGTCCGAAAGGCGAAGCATAGGGAAAGAATTTCAACAAGAGGGGACACTCGGCAAAAACTGGCAACAGGAAACACCTCATGCTATAATTTTTGATGTCGAACGTTAGCTGCCGCGAGCCTAAAAAAAGTGAAATTAAGGTAACAGACATTGTTTTATTTTTTTAATTCTTTGCGGCGAAAAGTAAACCTTTTGCATATAAATGAACTTAAACTTTGCGACTTATTATTCTTGCGTTACCTAGCGACAGGCTCATGCGTCATCCGCCAGACACTCCACCGAAGCGAGCGACGACGGCTGCGCGTTTGAGGGCTCGCCCGCGGCTACCCGTCTGTCTCCTTTTTTTTTTAATGTAGCCTGGTTTCTTGGGCTCCCGGCGTATTCTTGCGTTTCTTCTGCACTGGGACAAGACACCACTGCACTATTGAACTATGGCAAGGTGAGAAATGTTGTTTCGCAGTCTACGACGCAATTAGGCTTACGGCACGGGACCGAGACTTAAGACGTAGTTAACTAAAAACAGCTCGGCCGTCCTGGCGCAGTTGACTTGAGTTAATGAATCGGGCTGGGACATGTATCCGACGCTTCGTAGGGGATTATTGTAACTTATTTCGGTTTTTGAGGCACACTGGCCGCACAGGGCGCCTTGTCGCAGTTAGCGACAACTAACTCGGCCGTGGTGCGTAGTCTAGTGCATCTTGCTAGGAGATGTTTGTGCCGCTTTCGCTGACGCCAGACATTACTAAAAAGTAATTTCGTTACTTTTTGGGGTACTTTTGAGGCACGCTGGCCGCACAGCGCGCTGTGACGCCGTTAGCGATAAGGAGCTCGGCCGTTGTGACAAAGTTAGTTTGGCGTATAATGAATCTTATCGGGACAACTTTGTGACGTTTTTTTTTTGTGGCTCCGGAACAACATATACCTTCTTTCAGTATTCCGGCCACGGCGGCCGCATTTTGATGGGGGTGAAAGGCGAAAACACCCGTGTACTTAGATTTAGGTGCACGTTAAAGAAGCCTAGGTGGTCCAAATTTCCGGAGTCCCCCACTACGGCGTGCCTGATAATCAGATCGTGGTTTTGGCACGTAAAACCCCATAATTAAATAAAATTATTTAACCTTCTTTCGGTACTAGCGCCTTTCGAAAACGCGATGGGCGATTTCCAATAGTGATAACATGGGAGCGTTTTGCTGGCGCTGGCAGAACGCGCGAAAGATAACGCCGAGGAACATATCAGAACCTTGTAATTCGAAAATTCCGTCTTCTAAATGACTGAAAACAGGCTTTACACCCACACATTTGTCGTGAGTGCGAGTAGAAGGCATTCTGCGAACGTCTAGGCATGCTCCAGCTGGGAGCCTCTGTTGCGTCCGTCTCTGTGTATGTAGCGTCGCCCGTGCCCAAGTTTTCTAAACGCAATGTCGCCCGTGTAATTGTGCTGCTAAAGTGCAGGAAATAATGCCCGGAAATGGGGGAATTCTTGGAGAACAGATGTTTTCATATTTTATAGTATTGTTTGGGATGAGTCTGGTATTTTCTACGCCATGTTTGTAAAAGCGAATTGTTTTATTGCGATAGCAATTATATGGACACTCAAAAGCAGATTTCTGCCGTCGGCGTCGCCGTCGCCGTCGCCGTCGCCGTCGCCGTGAGGTTCCGTATGACGTCAATGGAGATGAAATCGTGGCCGCGCGCCGCCGAACGCTGTATGTGCGAGTGAAAGGGCGCGAGGGACGCGCTCTTTCACGGGGAGTGAACGCACGGCGGAGAACAAACGCGCGTTCTGCGCCGTGCTTCCTTAAGGGCTGCAGAAGTAGGCGTCTCTTTCCTCCTTTACAATCACCATATATGTAGAGCAAACGCGCCTTCTTCCGATGCGCGAGAGGCCGTGGGGGAGGGGGGGAAGGGGAGGGAAGGGAGGCGACGTTTAGCTGCGGCACCAAGTGCCTATTTATATCAGAGGCTCCGGCAACAGTCACCAACGCCGCACGCATTTTGAGCGAACGCGGGCAAAATGCCGACGGCGTCGACAACAGTTCGGCGCGTTGCCGGTGCTGCTGCATGTCCAAGTTTATACAGCTGATAAAGCTAATATCATTACTCCGTATATCTCTCTACAAATTTGCTATCGCAATTGATGCTTCACCTTTCAGGTGAAACTGCGACAACTTTTTTGCTTTTAATGCCGCCCATTCACCGCTTTCACACGTTTCGACTCTACACGCAGTATTCCCATGTCTAAATACCAAAATGAAACATGCTTGTAACATGCTGCTACGTGCTTGTAAAGTTAACGTGCTTGTAATTAACTTTTTTTCAGCTGATGCCGTGTGGTGGAGCTTCATACGGGAACAACTGCTTACCTAGGGTCACAACGTTGGATGAAAGTACAAAAAGCACCGAGCGAGCTTTTATATAGAGCAAAAAAAATATTTCCTCATTTCACAAGGGGTCTTACGTCTACTTTGCGAGACCGCACGTGGCACAGATTCGATGGGACTTGATAAGATCGTTCGCAATCATTTTCAGCAAATAATAAACCGATTCCGCTCGAAGACCATGCGCGGTTGGGCAAACTAAAACAAAAAAAAAAAAAAAGCTCAGCCGGCGTGCTAGCTAGCGTTCAAAATGCGCGCGCCCAAAACCGAAAACGGAAGTAATTGATGCCGACCGCTTGGCGCGCTGCAGTCAATTCGGTCGCTGGGCTCTATAGGAGTGTCCACTCTTGTTGAATTCCTTTCTCTATGGGCGAAGCATCAATTTCGATAGCAAATTAGTAGCGAGCTATACGGAGTAGGGATAGCAGTTTTATCGGCTGCATAAACTCAATTGAACACATTTGCTTACTAACTGAATTAACATGCGTGGTGTCAGCGCGCACAAGCTAACATGGATATATCACACTCGATGACCGCAGACAACCGCTGTCAAAACGCTGGCGTGCACAAGGGCGGCCGCTGCAGCGAGCGAAGGTTCGTGCGGTCTATCGCTTCAACGGAAACTGAGCGGCGAAATCACAGCGCACACAGGTAAGAGCCGTGTGGAGATGCCTTTCAAGATACGGTGTGTGCGACCTCCCGGCGCCGCGCAAAGTACGCAGTTGCTCGCAGACCAGAATCCGCAATCCCTCCCTCCCACGCTGCCTTCCCGCTTTCCTCCTTTCGTGTGGGTGATTGAGTAGCCAGTTCTCCTTGCGCCTGGTCTCAAGATACGCATTTGGTGCCACAGCTAAACGTCGCCACCCCTCCCTCCGTCCCGTTCCCCCGGCGGAACGCTGCCGGGGCTCGGAGCCAACGGACGCATCCGCATCGAGCTCCGTGATTTTCCGACTTTTTCGCCGTAAATGTGCTTCTAGGTAAATGCCTTTTGTCCGAGTGGGTGCGCGAAGTGTTTCCGAACCCGTGGATATCAATTTCACGTGATTTCTGACAGCCATTCTCAAGTGAGAGTTTCTTTTTGCCTCGACCACATTTTTCTCCCAACGGTTGGGCCTAGCGCAGTTGCGCGCCTAGGCTCAGCGCGGCCGCCCGCCTTTCCTACCGCACTCTGCCGCCCACCGACATGAAGTGCGTAGTAGAAGAAAACACCATCTCAACCGACGAATGGGAGGACGACTCCTGACAGCCGCCGCCCGGTTTTCGTGCGCAGGAGAAGCGAAGGCTCGAGCTTCACCAAGCCACGCCGGACCCGAAGGACGCCGAGCAAACGCGGCCACCTCGCAATGATCCGAAGCCACGACCGCCGTCCCAGCGATGACGCGGCCCCTTACCTAGGATGCTGGCCGACGCCATCCACATCGTGGGACGGCCCAAAGCCCCAATCGACCTCACGAAGCTGCCGCCCTGGCAACTACACGAACTACTACTAAAGGAAGCGTCGCTACCGGACCAGCCGCCGCCGTCACGCGACCAAGTAAGGGTCCACCCTACCAACAATACATTCACTCTAAGCGTGCAAGACTCAGCTCGAGCAAAGACGTACCTCCAAGTTACGTCCCTAAAATTCGGGGACCAGGCCACATTTACGCCCCGCCGCCAGACGATGCATTTCGTGGGATCATGTTCCACGCATTTGACAATTTTTCCGATGAAGAAATCCTGAAAGACCTACAGGAGAGCAACCCGAATATGTCCGTGGTGAGCGGCCGCCATATGGGACGGACCAGTCACATACTCGTCACGATGCTCGAGGATCATCTACCCCGATGGATATTTTACCACGGCGTGCACATACGCCTCTACCCTTTCTATCGGAAGGTGCAAGCCTGCTTCAATTGTTGCAAGGTGGGCCACCGAACTGACGTGTGCCCTCATCCCAGACGCAACCGCTGTTCTCGTTGCGGCGAAGACTACCCACCGGCGCCGCAAGACGCCCAGCCGACGTGCCAGGTCTGCTGCATTGTTTGCAACGGTGGACACACCACCAACAGTTCGAACTGTAAATATTGTTTGTCAAGAAGGCAACGCCATCCGGCCCAAACTCAAAGCGAGCTAAATCGCCTCGGCGATCATCCATCCTCCGAACCAGCCGCTCGCCGTCCCGAGACCGGCCTTTCCCGCCTGTCGGCCAACCGTCGCGCAAGAACGGGCCAGTAGTCGCTCGAGATACCGCACCGGCAACAGATCCCCGTCCCGCTCGAGGTCCCGCTCGAGGACCCCGTAAAACAGCCGCTACTTCTTGACGTCGTCCTCCCGGGGCCATTGGAAGTCGGTCGACTGTTCCGTGGATTCGACCCAGGGCTCGTCGCAGCCTTCGTGCGGCCCCACGAAGGTGGCCTGGGCCCAAGGACCCCCGTCTTCGCTAAAGTCGTCGTCACAGGACCCGTCACCGGACACACAGGTGAGGGAGCTGGTGGGAGAGAATACCTCTCTTAAGGCCCGATTGTCCTCGCAGCAGTCCCAAATCACAACACTCCTATCCCGAATAGAAAACCTTTATCAGCACATACTGTCGCTCGACTTCATATTGGATAGGGCCCTCACCCAACCGCCCGTAACAACCACCATCCCACAGCAGCCGCAAGCCGCTGCTGCGGGAAAATGTAATGCCACCACTTCAACTAAGTCGCTTGAAATAGAGGCATTCATTACAGGGGGCAGTCACGAAAGCCGTAGCCGAGGCGTTTCAAGCCAGCGACGCAAAGCTCGAAGGCCGCTTAACATCTTGGATGCGAAATTCGAGACCCGTCTCAGTACCATGCAACAGACCATAGATGCCCGCTTCGCAAATATAGAGCAGGCAATCGGCAACACGCACGCTTCGCACAACCACGGTCGCTGGATATAAAAAAAAAGGTGACCTTTTTTTTTATCCAGCGGCCGTGGCACAACACTCTGAAACAATACACAGAAAATGCGTTCGCTAGCGTTCATAAGTATCTTGGACGCCACGGCTCCTCATCGCACACTCGCCCCGCCACGCCGCAAGGGGCCACTCCCATGAATTAATCATGGCCCGTACCAGTCTGATCGTATGGCAGTGGAACTGCAAGGGGTACCGCAAAAAACGGAGCCATCTGCAGCAACTCGTACAGAAATTACAAAACGATCCACAGGCAAACACTGAATTGATTCTATACGTCACCGCGTTGCAAGAAACGTCCGCCCCGGCCACCCTTCCGAGCTACGCGGCCTACCAGCAGTTCGACCCGCACGACTCCTCTTCCACTTCCACATTTGTACACAACAGCCTCACGTCCACACAGCACGATATAGAATACACAGACATTCCACACACACTCGTCGAAATCCTGCCAGGAAAACGCACAGACCGGTCGCTATTCGTTCTGAATGTTTAGTGCTCTCCGCCGAGCAGATGTACAAAATTTCTCTCGTCTTTTTTGCAAAACATTAGCACTCACCGGCAACGCGCAACTGCTCGTGCTCGGCGATATTAACGCACGCCGCCCTGACTGGGGTACATGCATACAAACCCCCGTGCCAAGAAGCTATGGTTACTCTTGCAGGATCTGCGCCTTACCTTGCTAAACGACCGCAACAGCCGTACACCCGCATAGGCGACAGCGTATGCCGCGACACCTTGCCAGACCTCACGTTTTGCAAGAACGTGACGCAAGCGTCCTGGGAGAACACGGGCCTACTTGCAGGCCGCGATCACTACATCCTTGCGACCACTGCGCAGACGTTCCTCCGCAAGAAGCCCAAGCCCACGGCACGCATCACGGAATGGCCCAAGTTCCGCAAGCTGCGCGAAAGGCAAGCCCCGGATGCCATTACCGACCTCCACGACTGGATCGCCCCCTTGCACGAGCAAGTGAACACCACGAGGCGCGAGATAGAAGCGACCGCCACCGATTCGCCTATGACCGACTCTCGTCTTCTGCACATGTGGGATGCGCATGCGAGCCTGGGCAACGACACAACAGGAAGCTGCGCCGCCGCATCGAGGTGCTCGCACTCAAGATCGAAAGCCACAGTCACGCCCTCGCGCGGCAAACAGTGGCGCCAGTTGTGCGATGACCTGAACGGGCAGATGAGCAGCAAGAAAACTTCGCATCTTCCACGTCACTTGCTCGATCCCCTTCAAAGTCGTTGGCCCAGAAACAGGCCCCTTCGCAACCACCTGGGAACGGACGCCGACTTACTGGACGAGCTAGCCGACCGCTACGTGGGCCTTGCCCCGTTGAATACACCGCCCCCGCTATTGCCCCCTTACAACGGCGACCCAAACCCCACGCTTGACGCCGATTTTACGGAGGCCGAAATGTATGCGGCTCTCCTCAAACTTCGCACGACCTCGGCGCCCGGTCCTGACGGCGTTACAAAGTTCTAAGAAACCTCGACAATAAATCGGTTGCCGCACTCACGCAATATGCAAACGAGTGCTGGCATTCGGACAAAATACCGCAAGAATGAAAACATGCGAAACCCGTCTTCATCCCGAAACCGGGCAAAAAAGATGCATATTGCCAACCTACGTCCCATCTCGCTCACCTCGTGCCTCGGCAAATTGATCGAACACGTAGTCCTCGTCAGACTGCAAATTTGCAAACTTACGCTCAAGAGAACGACCTGTTTCCACCGACGATGCAGGGGCTCCATTGTCCATCTTTCCACGCAGGAACCCGCGCCCTGCTCGGCATCGACCTCCACAAGGCCTTCGATGCGGTGCAAGACGCGGCGATTGCCTCGAACCTTGCCGAGTAGGCATGAACGTCCCGGGCACATCGAAAACGGCGACAACGACCACCTAGCCGCACTGGCACGCGAAAATGCCGATGCCCGCCGTATACTCGCATGGCAACGACTGGTGTTGTTGGTTACGATGCAGTATCAAAAGGGCCATCACTTTTTGCCTGTTTAGCATAAGAGGCAAACTGTTTTCGGTAACTACAAAATCTGGCAGCATAAAAATACACTCTCCGTAGTTGCACTTCGTTCATGGAAGCGCCGTCGACTGCGACCGACAGCCTTCGTTCAAGAACGGTGCCTGTACCGCGGTATTAGCACTGCACCGTGTCGCCGCTTCCCACTCTGTGTGTGCATCATACTATGCTAAGAGTGGGTCACTTCAAGTCAGTAAGGTCAGTACCAAACTATATAAGCAGTTTCCTTCGTCGTACTGGCTTATCCTATATTTCAGGTCCGCAGGTAGCGGACGAACTCGTAGGCTGTGTCAGGCCTAATGAAGCGGCCTGAACGAGATCGACACCGCCTCAAATTTGATGTGGATGGCTTTAAAGGGCTGGAAATCGTGCATAACAGCACCGGAAGCACGTTTCGACTCAATTTGAGGGTCAATAAATATGTACACGAGCGCATTTGCGGCGATATTCACGTTGTCGGTGCGATGTTCTCACTCGGTGGCCGCTCGCACGGCGATCAGCACACTGATTTTGTCGGCGTCGTCGGCACGAAAGCTCATCACACTACGATCACTCGCTGTGTACGGTCGCGTGGTCGGCCGCTTCTTTGTCATATACTTGTATGACAATATAGGTCTCCCACTGGCACAGTATCATAACTACAGCCGGCCGAGTGTTGGCGCCGGCGTGAGGTCGACTTCTGACCGACATCGGTGTCGTGTTGGCATATATTGTGATGTACCGGACGTTAACCGAATATCGCTGTGAACAGCTGAAGTTCTTCTACCGAAGCACAGCGCAAATACCGCGTCGTCGACCGGCAGAGCGTCGACAATAAAGAGTTCTCGTGCTCGACGGCTATGCTGCATACGCGTGCGTCATCAGCTGCACGAACCACCGACGCCGTACAAAACGTTTTCGGCGCTCACCGCTAGGGTACATGCAAAAGGCGGATTCTTCTCATCGCTCGGCTTGCGTTTGGGTTATTGGCAAGTCCCGTGGCCAAGTGCGACCGTCTAAAGACCGCGTTCGTCACACCAGATGGCCTGTACGAATTCAGTCATGCCATTTGGACTTTGCAATGCACCTGCAACATTCTAGCGAATGATCTACGTGGTCGCGACGTGGTCTAAAATGGCAGATCTGTCTCTACTATCTAGATGACGTCGTCGTATTCGCCCCGATTTCGCTACACATCTCGCCCGTCTGCGCACGATTCTCCATTGCCTTACCAACGCAAGCCTTCTACTCAACCTGAAGAAGTGTCACTTCGGGGCTCGCCAGCTCACCATACTGGGTTATGTAGTGTCAAACACGGTATTCTTCCTGATCCTGACAAACTTCGCGCCGTTGTGGAGTTTCCTAAGCCGACCCACTAACTGCGCAGCTTTGTGGGCTTAAGCTCGAATTTTCGTCTCTTTGTCCGGAACTTTGCCTCCATCATGGCACCGCTTACGAAGCTACTTGCTCGCCCTGGTGACCTGTCAAATTTGACTCAAGCCTGCGACGACGCCTTCACTACATTACAGCATCTGCTTACCTGACCACCCATTCTACGCCACTACGAACCGACTGCGCCAACCGAAGTACACACGGACGCCATCCGTGTCGGTCTTGGTGCAGTACTCGCGCAACGCAAACCAGGATTTTCCGAGTACGTTGTAGCTTATACTAGCCGTGCCATCACCAATACGGACTCCAACTACTCAGTAACCGAAAAACAGTGTCTGGCGATTGTGTGGGCAAAAAGCAAGTTTCGTCCATACTTATACGGCCACACTTTCGACGTGGTGACTAACCATCAAGCACTGTGTTGGTTGGCTTCCCTGAAGGATCCTTCTGGTCGCCTTGGACGTTGGGCTCTTCGCCTGCAAGAATTGGACATTCGCGTGGTGTACCGATAGGGGCGAAAGAACTCTGACACTGATGCTCTTTCCCGATCTCCCGTGAAATCGGCTGAAGAGCCGCATTCAACTGGTGCCTTTCCCTTGGCTGCTCTGACCGCCAAAGACATGCCATCTGAACAGCGTAAAGACCCCTGGATCACCTCTCTCCTGAATGTTCTTTCCACACCGCCAACGTCGGCACACCCACGTGCACTTCGCCGCCAAGCCACGCAGTTCGCGATACGGGACGAACTATTATATCGTCGCAACTATCGACCGGATGACCGTAAACGGCTGCTTGTCATCCCTAGTCACATGCGGTCCGATGTCTTCGCATACTTTCATGCTGACCCGCAACATGCTCACGCTCGTGCGCTCAAAATGTATGAACGGCTGCGCCAACGTAATTACTGGCATGGACCATATAGCTATGTCCGAACTTGTGTCAACAACGGAAACCATTTCCCCATTAGACCGGACTCCTGCAACCTTTACCGTGTCCTGCACGACCCTTCGACCGTGTCGGAATCGATCTTTATGGCCCACTTCCGTGCTCTGCCGCTGGTAACAGATGGGTCATCGTCGCCGTGGACCACCTATAACGAGGTATGCGGAAACAGCCGCGCTTCCTTCGGCTGGTGCTCGTGATCTCGCGAACTTCATCTTACGTCATTTCGTCCTCCGCCATGGCGCACCACGCGAGCTACTGAGCGACAGAGGGCGTGTGTTTTTATCCAATGTCCTTCAGGAGTTCCTTCGTTCATGCCGTACAGTTCACCGCACGTCTACAGCCTACCACCCACAGACCAACAGACTCACAGAGCGCTTCAACCACACGCTGGGAGACATGCTGTCCATGTACATTGCTTCTGACCACTCTAACTGGGATGTCGTTCTTCCGTTCGTCACTTACGCCTATAATACCACGACGCAGTCGACCACTGGCTTTTCCCCATTCTTTATTTTATATGGCCGCGAACCATGTACCCCTCTCGACACCATTTTGCCGCATCGTCCGGACGTCTCCGAATTCAGCCCAGTTTCTGAAATGGTTCAATAGGCTGAAGAGTGTCGTCAGCTGGCCCGTTCATTTACTTCAGACAACCAAGCCCTCCAGAAAGATCGCCATGACCGCAATCTGACTGAACAAGCCATCGCCGTCGGCTCCCTCGTATGGCTCCGCATACCATTTCATTCCCCTGGCCTGACTCCTAAGTTTGCCCCCAAGTACCAAGGCCCTTATCGCGTCATCGAGTACCTATCTTCCGTCAACTATGTCATTGAGCCGCTCAACCCAACCTCCGACAAGCGTCGTCTTGGCCGCCAGGTGGTCCACGTGAGCCGCCCAAAGCCATATCATGACCCTCTTGTTCTCACCTCGCCTTGAGTCGCCAGGATGACTTCCCTTCGCCGCCGGGATATTGTAGTGGGGATGAAGCAACGGACGCAGCGGTGGGACTCTGTCTTGGCTGGAGGTGCGAGCGTAGATTGCGAGCTGCTGACGCCGGTTGAGACTGTCTTTGCGCCCGTCGTGCAATAATTCCGCCTGCCGTCCGGTCTTAATAAATCCCCTTCCAAAATACGCATTTGGTGCCGCAGCTAAACGTCACCTCCCCTCCTTCCCTCCCGGCCCCCCACAGCCTTTCATGCGACAGAAAAAGTCGCGTTTGCTCTCTATATATGGAAAGGAGGAAAGAGACGCTCAATTCTGCAGCCCTTCCTGGCGCTGAGCCGTGCTCCCTCAAGGGCTGCAGAAGATAGCGCCAACTTTTCCCTTTCCCTCAAGAACCACTTACCGGCACAGAACGCGCGTTTGCTCTCCGGCGTGCGTTCGCTCCCCGTGAAAGCGCGCGTCCATCGCGCCTTTTCACTCCCACATACAGCGTCCGGAGCGCGGCGACGATTTCATCGCCGCTGAGGTCATACGGAACCTCACGGCGACGACGACGTCGACGGCAGAAATAGGCTTTGGAGTGTCCATATAATTGCTATCGCAATAATATCAAATAGAACCGGTCCCAGTACTCTGCCCTGTGGTACTCCTGAAGTGATATTTAATACAGAAGGATGTATACATTAATTACAACGCATTGTATACGATGTCTTACATATGACGTAAGAAGCTCACCAGGAACTCCACATAACCAATAGTGTTCTAATTTTGTAGATAAATGATATGATCAATCCTGCTGAATGCCTTCGAGAAATCAATTAGAATACCTAGCGTCAGTTTACTATTCTCAAACCCTCTAAGTATTAATTATTTTTGTGCTAACAAGGCTAACTCAGTAGACATGCCTCGACGGAACCAAAACTGCTGTTATCGTGTGCTTATCGCAGAAAGAAGGGATTCGCTTGCATATAATCTTCTCCAATTCCTTGGAAGAAGCAGGTGTGATGAATGAAAGAAAACGACGCCGACGACGACGAAGTGTGCACGCGCTCTTTCGCGGGTGGACCATGCATGTGGAGCGATCTCGCCAAATCAGCGATGGCCCAGTGGTATTCTGAAGATGCGTCGTGCCACGATTGGGCCACGTATGGCGAGCGCGTGGCGAAATGCTTCGTGGCGAGAGACGCGCCTAGTCAGCGGGAGACGCAAGACAGCAGGCCGACGTGTCGGACGCCGACAATCAAGGCTCCAAGGAACGCGGCCGTCCCTGGAGCTGCCGCCCGACCGTTGCCCTTGGCCAAGGCGTTAGCCAGCACGAGTACTACAGCTTGGAGCGTGGCGTGGCCTGCTGTGCTACCACTTGCCGCGAGCATTGCGGATCGCGGGCAAGGCGTCTCCTTGGCCAGCTGTTCGGCGGAGCAGCGTTCGTGGCCTGGCTAATGGCCTCATATGCGCCGAGCACTGCGGCCTCGAGCGCAAGCTGTCCGCTGGGCAGGCTGACCGTTCCTGCAGCGTGCATTTTGGCTTTGATGCAGGCTGGCTGCTGAGCGGGTCGTCTCCAGTTCGTCAAGAGCCATCTCCTCACCGTCCAACATGGACGCGTGTCCGACGTCGTGACGTCATCGCCCCTCACTCCCGCAACCTGTCCACATACTGTGAGCTGTTACATCTTTCGAACTGTTTGGACTCCCACCAGCTTTAGCTCTTTTAGCGTGTTATGTGTGTCATGTGCGTAACGTTCGGTCCGGGTGTACTTTGCCTTTTGTGATAAATGTAGTTTGCATTTTGCATCCCGAGTCAGACTGGCTTTTCCTGCGTCCTTTTTCCTCATCGCGCGGCACGGCAAACGAGTGTGACGAACGTCCTTTTCGTAATTATCTTTACATTTCTGGCGTCCGCGTGACAGGACTAAGCTCTTTTCTTTACCATCATTAAGAGTTTCACCTTGTTTGTGTGCCGTGGCTGAGGAATGGACCCGGAAAAGTTAGTTTCACTTAGTGAGGAGCTTAACATGCCTCTTGAGGAATTTCTGAATTGGTTTGAAAAAGAGCTAAGCTACGAGAAAGCTGAACTAGCTGAGGATAGAGAAACGTTGCGTTCATTTGCGCATGCTAAAGTTGTAGCGCGAGATCTGCAGGCCCGTGAAGAAAGGTTAAATAAAACGGAGGTTTCAGTGCGTGAGCTCCGGCGGCGATTGGTACAGCAGTGTTTAGGTATATTCGCTTCAGAAGAGCTAGGCAAGGCCGGAGTAGTGGAGGCGAACGAGGAGGACGCGGTGCTCGGAAAACTGCCGACAGTTGGGCTGGTCAATTGCGGTATCAGCTGCTTTGACGTCGTCAACCAAGCGGGACTTGATAATGTAAAATCTGATCTAGACAGGTGTAGTGACGTGGATGGCTACTGGGGAAATTTTGAGAATGTGCAATATAAGGATAGAGAGTTCGCGTCGGTGACTGTGTACAACACCTGCCGTGAAAACGTTATCAAGGCAAACGGTCTGGATAAAGTTAGTCTCGATGAAGACTTAAGGAAGGCATCTACTGCGAAACTCTTTAGTAAGATGACAGTCAAAGCGGATTGTCATCAAGCTCTCTACCACGAATGGGAGCGTAGTAAATGCTGCGCTAATAGCCTTAATGGCGATTGTTCTGGTTGGTGCTAGTTCGAGCATAATACAGAACAAAAAGGATGGCTTAGAGCCAAGAATCGTGCATCTGAACTTAAGGTACGTGGCACAAGGTAACACCTCAGAAGGAGTGGTTGCAAAAATGTTTATGAGCTTGTGTGTAGACTCTGGCAAATGTCTACAGCCATACAGAAATGAGGCCAGCGAGTCTGGGAAAAGCTTGCTTACAGGTGTGGCGCAGGGTGCTATAGGGTTGTGTCCCGAACGCGAGGATGTCAAATCAAATCATTGTTTTTATGAGGGTTATGGCCAAACATATTTTGTGCAAAACACAATGGGAGCACCAAAGGGCTGGATACGAGAAGATATATTGTAGGGCAGAACGTGGAACACGTTGTTCAATGTAGAAGAGAGATCTGTGATAAGCGGCGTAGTAAGAAAGTAGGAGCAGTAGAAAGCACTCAGAGTAGGAACGCAGAACGCGCTCTGCGCAAGAAGCGGTTCCCGGGAAAAGGTTGTTCCATGTCTGAAAATTTGGCACGCCAGCTTGTGCTACCAAGCACTGTAAGAAGAACCTTGCTCTCAGGTGAATTTCATGCACTGCGTCTAAGAAAGCATGTCCGGTTTAAAAATTTTATATGTAAAGAGAGTGCCGGTAGAAACTGGCACCGCAGCCACTGTAGAAAAAAAAAGGGTTCTTGTATTTCTACAGTGCGTTCCACTGTTTCATCGATCGTGTTCAGCGTTAGAGGATGTAGCGGTGAGTGATCCTCCGTTATTGGAACTAAGTTCGGTTGCATATCTTTTTGAGTGTCTGGCTGTGTGCGAGATAGCCTATATTGTGTGCAACTTGTTCGTAGACTGATGTATTGTGTTCAGGGCTTCGGGAAGATATGTTGGAATCGCCCCAAGCCCGTTTGCACAAAATACAGCTGTTGTAAATAGCGGCCTAGACATTCGTAACGTAAATGCTAATGAGCCTAGCGAGCATGAAAGGGGTTATGACATTTGGTGTTGCTTCTTTCTATAGTTCTTTTTTCCATTTTGTTTCCATGCTTAGGTTTGTACTGTTGTGACAGTGTTTAGTTAGAATGTTAGTGTGGGAACAATTACCCACGTTGTGTACTTGTGTGGTTAGGACTCAGTCTTCTTTCGCATGTGTGATTGGGTGTATCAGACGTATATTGAGTGTCATTTTTCATTACTGTGTTGCGGTGTTTAGAAAAAAGTTGTTTTTACCGAAACAACTTTCTTGTGTGGGGGGTGATTGTGATGAATGAAAGAAAACGACGCCGACGACGACGAAGTGTGCACGCGCTCTTTCGCGGGCGGACCATGCATGTGAGCGATCTCGCCAAATCAGCGATGGCCCAGTGGTATTCTGAAGATGCGTCGTGCCACGATTGGGCCACGTATGGCGAGCGCGTGGCGAAATGCTTCGTGGCGAGAGACGCGCCTAGTCAGCGGGAGACGCAAGACAGCAGGCCGACGTGTCGGACGCCGACAATCAAGGCTCCAAGGAACGCGGCCGTCCCTGGAGCTGCCGCCCGACCGTTGCCCTTGGCCAAGGCGTTAGCCAGCACGAGTACTACAGCTTGGAGCGTGGCGTGGCCTGCTGTGCTACCACTTGCCGCGAGCATTGCGGATCGCGGGCAAGGCGTCTCCTTGGCCAGCTGTTCGGCGGAGCAGCGTTCGTGGCCTGGCTAATGGCCTCATATGCGCCGAGCACTGCGGCTCGAGCGCAAGCTGTCCGCTGGGCAGGCTGACCGTTCCTGCAGCGTACATTTTGGCTTTGATGCAGGCTGGCTGCTGAGCGGTCGTCTCCAGTTCGTCAAGAGCCATCTCCTCACCGTCCAACATGGACGCGTGTCCGACGTCGTGACGTCATCGCCCCTCACTCCCGCAACCTGTCCACATACTGTGAGCTGTTACATCTTTCGAACTGTTTGGACTCCACCAGCTTTAGCTCTTTTAGCGTGTTATGTGTGTCATGTGCGTACGTTCGGGTCCGGGTGTACTTTGCCTTTTGTGATAAATGTAGTTTGCATTTTGCATCCCGAGTCAGACTGGCTTTTCCTGCGTCCTTTTTTCCTCATCGCGCGGCAAGGCAAACGAGTGTGACGAACGTCCTTTCGTAAATTTTCTTTTACAGCAGGTAACACAGAGATGGGTCGGTAATTTGAAAAATTATTTTCATCACGTGATTATATATAATTCCTACTATAGCGCACCGCATGGCCTCTGGGAAGGTACCAGCGAGTAAACAAGTATTGAAAATGTGACGCATGGCATCACTAAATCTAGAACGAACTTAATGGGTTTAGCTTCAAGATCATCGATGTCCCAGGCTTTACTATTTTAATGACATAAAAGTAGAGTAGGTTTCATCACAAGTTGTGGGCTAGAAATGCAGTTCTAGAGTTAGGTGCACCTAACTTTTTGTTTAGTTTTAGCGCTGCCGAATATAGCAAATCTTTGAGTCGAGGGTGGTGAAGTATTTTTAAACCTGTCGGCAATGTCCTTGCTTCTAGTGTTTTATCATATAGTGTTAGTTGAAGTACTTGACTGTTCCGTGTACTAGATTTTAATAATTTGTAAAGTTCGCGCCATGAAACATCAGTCTGCATAGTTGAGCGATTAAATAAGTTCTCAAATGTGTGTTCTTTGTTTTACGCAAAGAGGATAGAATAAAATTCTGTATTTTTTGAAAGCAGAGAGATCGTACAAGTTTCTTGTTTTGACAAACTTGGCGTAAGTATTGTTTTCTTTTAATCATTTTGAAGCATTCATCGGTAATCCAAGGCTTGCGTAACTTTTTTTTACTGTCTTTGACCTAAAACAGGTGTGATAACATGACTTAAAAGTGACAAAAAGGTTTCATACGCCAGTTGAACAATAGTGTACTCAAAGAGTGGGCTCCAGTTTAGTTTGCTTATTTCACTTTTAAATGCTTCTAGGGTCCTGGAATTGATTTGTCTCAGAGTATAGGACTGGAGCCGGTGTACCTTTCGTTTAAGAAATACATTACTTTTGTATGTAAATAGGAAAGCGATGACTCAAACCTGTAATTATTCCGCCCGATTTAACGCAGTCAATCACGTTAGTTGTCATAAATAAGTCTAAAAGGCTTTCTGAGTGATTGGTGATTTGTGTAGCCTCAGTTATGACGTTTCCGCAAGAAAAACGAATCAATCAAGATTTCAAGGTTTCGCGCGCGAGCTGTTGTGTTGTCCATTAGATTAATATTGCAGTCTATCGGAAACTGTAAAATGTAACACCTTCTCTAAAAACGTAAAAAAAAACGGTTTTCTTGTGAAAACGCGGTCACCAGTGTTTTCTCGTTGGGTAACCATACAAATGCTTACGCATTTAAAAGATATAGTTAATTATGGCATTGGAACCTACTACCTTTGGTGGGAGTCGAACTCACGTCGAGATATGGGCGAACCGGCCGGATCTTAAAGTTGGATTTCAATTGCCACCGCGAAACGCTGAGAGTCGAACCGACGACTATTGGTGGGAGTCGAACCTGATTGGATATATGGGCGAACCGGCCATATCTCCAAGTTGGGATTCCAATTCACGTTGTGAAAGTGGAGAGTATAACCCAGGACCTCTGCTGGGAGACGAACTGTCGACTTTCGGTGTTACTTAAGGCACTCGAACCTGCCGAACCCCCGACCTTTAGTTGTAGTCGAAGCCGCGACCTGTAGGGTAAAGGCAAAACTTAATTAAGGCTGCAGTTAATTAGGATTGTTAATTAGGCACTCGTACCCACAACCTTTGGTGGGAGTCGAACCCTCTACTTTTGGTGGAATTCCAAACCACTTGGAGATATGGGCAAACCGCCATATCTCCAAGTTGGATTCCAATTGACATCGTTAAGATCGAGAGTCGAACCAACTACCCTTGGGCTATTTAAGGCGAGTTGAATTAAGGCACAGTTAATTAACACAAGGGAATTGAAGCTCTCGAACCCGTAACCTCGGTTGGGAGTCGAACCCACTTGTAGATATGGGCGAACCGGCTATATCTCCAAGTTGGATTCGAGTTGACATCGTTAAGGTTGAGGGTGGAACCCACGACCTTTTTGTGTTAAGTAAGGCGAAGTTGATTAAGACACTCGAACCCACGACTCAACATGGAGATATGGACGAACCAGCCACAACTCCAAGTTGGATTCCATTTGACATCGTGAAGGACGAGAGTCGAACTCACTATCTTTGGTGTTAATTAAGACACGGCTAAATACGATAGAGTTAATTAAGGCATTCGAACCCACGACCTTTGGTGGGATTCGAACCCGTGACTGTTGGTGTTAATTAGGGCGACGTTAATTATGACGCAGCTAATTAAGGTTGAGTTAATTAGGCACTTCAATCCACGACCTTTGGTGGTAGAAAACCCGTGATAGAAAGTAACAATGCATTAGAATGAAAATGTCATGTAATGAATGTCTCGTGAGAGGGCAGGCTTTCGCCCTGATCCTCTTTAGCGTATGCTAAAGTGACTGGCAACTTTTGGCTCCTTCGGCACAACACGGCAGCAGCACCAGTGCTACCTGAGAAGGGTGCGAAGGTGGTGGCACCGGCAGCAACAGCAGCAGCAACACCGACAGCAGCGCTAGGCATACGCCTGCGGCGTCAGGCACGTATGCCTAATAGATAGGAATCAACGTAAAGAAGTTTAGGCAATTAGTGAATAGCCTGCGTTTTTTTTTTCATCGCATCTGCTTAAGCATCACCAGTGTTTTTACGTAGCCTGTGCGAATGAGGTGTCACTACTGGAGACGATTGCATCATTCTGAGGTGATACTGTACACGCGAGAGCTTTTTATTTAGTAGCTGTGGATAGCATACCTTGTGCTCATCAGCAGGATATCATAGTCGCTTCTCTGGGCAGCAGAAGTTTGCCAACTGATTTGCTGCGGCTACTGTCATTTTCATGCCTTTGGCTACGGCATAACCCACACTGTCACCACCATCTGCACATGGGAGGATTTTCGTCTTCTCCTCGCTTCCTCTTTGAGCTGCAGTAAGGGAAGCAAACCGTATGTACTGTTCACACGCACCTGTAAGCCCTGTGCAGTTTTGCCACATTGACCGCACAGTTCCTCTGTGAAAGACCAAGTCATGCTGAAAAAGATTGCCTGGTACGTCAAGCAAATCATTCTTACTTGGGAGAGGGTTCACTTGTAAATAGACGTAGAATTGTACATTTACTTGTAAATATTCATGAAAAGTGCACGTAGATTTCTGGAAAGACATTTATTTATACCCCAGTGTAAATAAAAGCCTGTAACACATCTACAGTATCATGTTTAATAAAAGTAAATTACAGTCATTTCAATGCACAGCTGTCAAAATTTCATGCTGACGAAAGCACAGTGTGATGTCGCACTACAGGGAGCCCAATACACTGTAAATAGGCAGTTCGCAAATATGAATCACCGGAATATCTGACAGGAGCATAATAATTTTTGAAGCTCATGCACAACCGTTCACCTTCACCCAGCAACTTCACAGCACAAAAGGTGTCACGAGTCCTGAGTGTTACGCACTCAACATGTTTGTACTACATAATTTAATTTCTGTTCAATGACTGCTGACATCTTATGGACCACCAGTATAAAACAGCCGCCACAAGCTTTTCAAGAACAACACAAGTGAGAAAATACATCGCGCTTCATTGATCCTTCATGTAATAATGGCTACAAGGACAGCCTGGGTGTTAATGCCATAAAATACTGCGCACGTCTATGGCTATAGTCATGTTTCATCCTTTACACAGTGGCTTTTCCAAAGACCGGTCGGCCCAGTCGAACCTTCTCCTTTTGTATGGCATAATGAAGCATGCAAAATGCTTTAACCGTCATCTCTACGCAGCTTCCTTGGATTTCAGAAAGGCTTTCGACTCGGTTAGTCACAATGCGCTTCTCTCGTCGTTGCTTGAGGGACGGGCGCATGATGACTACGTGTTGTCGATAGCCGGCCAAAACTGCGGACAATCTACCACGTACTCCTCCAGAGGTAAATCTGATGGAATTAGAGTTTTCGTGCAGAGGGGGATCAAGCAGGGTACCCTTTGTCTCCATTTTTGTTTAACCTAGCATTTGATCCCCTTCAGCGCGATCTCAATTTCTCTGGGTATGGTTATAGCATAGAAGGTGAAACTGTGTCGGCCTTCGCCTATGTTGACAATCTAATAATTGCTACCCGTTATGAAGAAATGATGAGGAACCTGGACGTGGCTCAAGAACATTTCAAAAAGATTGGATTGGCTCTAAACCCCCCCCCCCCAAAAAAAAAAAAAAAAACTGTATTTGGCTAGAGTTACCAGGCCATCGACTCGAGTGGTTTGATAACGGCATTCCCCACCTTCGGTTGGGGATGCCGGATCGGCCCCAAGGGTCGAAATGAACCTACGAGGTACCTAGGCCTTGACCTAATCGTTAACACACCTCCGAAGGCTTCAATTAAATTGATTAAATTGGCACTCATCAATTCGACCAAATTGAAGCCTTTTCAAAAAGTAAACTGTATCTCGACCCCATTGGTCCCAAAATTGTTATATGCCACGTTCAGCTCCCTTTCAGTTCTGCCTATCACAGCTTGCCATTGATAGGTGTGTAAGGCAGGAATTCAAGATAATTTATACCTGCCAATGTCCTTCCTGATTTCATAGTTCATGCCCCTCACCGAGCAGGGGGTCTGGGCGTCTTGGAGCTTTGTCGCCTTTCGGCCGAATCACAAGTCAAGTCCTTCGCGAGGCTTCAGCGTCAGGGCTCCTCGATCGTGGACGCAGTCCTGGATGGCGCACTCGAAGCTTCAGACGGGAGCTTGAGGAGCAGATGGGTGAACCACTGGGAGTCATCGAGCCAGCGTCTCTGGTTAGGGCGCTTCATACAGCCAGGAAATCGCACTTGGAGGAGGTTAAGCAAAAATATACGAACAAAAGCCTTTTTGCTTTTGAGAGTGATCCAGTTGGGACCATAAAGCTTGCGTCTGGCTCAAGCCAGACTGAAGGTTCATGAGCGATGGGGACGGAATAAAGGCCTTTACGGCTGCGTTCTAACCTATTCCCAAGAAGGACACTCTCCAATCGACATAGCAGTGATGCTTTGGCCAAGCTACGCAGACGATGCCATAAGGCTCAGGAAACAACGTATGACATCCTCCCGGTGTGTGAGGCCATGCACGAGCCGTGTTGCTCACGGCATAACTATATTTCTAAAGCCATCATTAACAAACTTCAATCACGTCACCCAGATTCTGACATCTCAAGCGAGTGCCTCCTTGTGGCCGATTGCTGGTACGAGGCTTCGGCCTGACATCGTGGTTGACCCCAAGGACAAAACATTCATTTTGAATGTGGCAGTTGCCGGGGATGCCAGGACTGACACACTAGAAGCTATGTGTGCCCACAAGAGGAACAAGTATTAGTCCCTTGTGTATGTTTTTCGAGAACGTCAACCTCAGAAGGAGGTTAAGGTCGTAGGACTGGCGTTCGGCGCACGTGGACTAATCTGTCCAAGCACCAAACGGGCTACAAAGGAAATTGGATTTCTGGAGGGAGAACTGGTAGGCTTGCATCCAGAACACTGGTAAGCAGTTCAATCTGCCTAAACCGGTTTTCGATACAAGTTGTGGCTTAACATCAGGGGTATGGCAGGCCGTTTCCGTGCCTGCATCTCATCACCCATCGTCGTGCACCTGCATTACATGTTTCATGTCCTCACACAGTCATGCCATCTTTTTAAGTGGATTATATATATATATATATATATTATATATATATATATATATATACATTTTTTACAGCTTTATTATTTTTTGCAGTAGAATGCTGCTTGATGTTTCCGGTCAGTAATGGCGTAACTGGGGCAAAACAGGCACACAATGCCAATAAGAGGCTTCCAAAAAATTAGCGTGGAAGTCAACCCCAGCGTCCTAGCCGCTACAGTAATGGTCTCTTAATTAACTTTTTTTGCATGCATTCCTTTTTATGTCTTCTGTTTTTTGTTCTATACTTTTTTAATGTTTACAGCTATAGCGGCTGATACATGCGGCCGCCTAGATCCTTGGCACCTGTACAAATTTTGAAGAAAAAAGAAACCTATGGAGGCTCCAGGATCCCTGAAGTCCCATTCGACGTCGGCCTCCGCCACGTATTTCAGCCTTATAGATCGGCCACTTCACCCCTTGACCATCAAAGGGGCAAAATTTTATCAAAGTCGTATATATCAAAGGCTGTACTCAACAACAATGGGGACTAGATAATATTGGTTTCACCCGTAAGGACACCTGAAGTATCAGAATAACTCTCAGAAATAACAACTCTCAGAAATAAGAGACACTCTGCTGTTAACAAAAACGTTTCTAATTGGGCCACTTGCGGCTTCCATAGGCACTACTGATGTGAAAATCCAAAACAGGAAATAAATACAGGGTACACTTAACAAGCTTTAAATGATTACACTTAAAAAGCTTTAATGATAAGCAAATGCTACGTAGCTGGTCTGAACCAAGGTAATGTTGTTTGCCGTTGCTTGGAGAAAGATATTTTTGCATCCTGCCTAATTAGATAATTACTCATGGTTAATCAACTTCTCAAATAAATGAAAAGTGTCAATGAGAAAAATGTTGAGCAACATGAAACTCCCGATAATACAATGAGGTAAATGAGTTAATAAAAGAATTATTTAAGATTAGTCAGCACGTCATTTGAAAGTCAGCACGTCAATTTGAAAGTCAGACGCTCATCTTACTCCCTTTACGCCATGGGGTCAGGAGATAGCCGTGCGCAGTGACGTGACCCCAATTTCACCCCCAACTTGATCAGGAAGACTGTCGTTCGTCGATTTCAACTGGAGGGTAGAATCGCCTTCCGACTTTTCTTTCTTGCAGATGACGCCTATAGTTGCGCTAAACACGTTAACGCTAGACAATTAGTGGTAAAAGCGACTTCTTCGAGTCGCGATAGCATTTAGGAAGTTATAATCCAGTGCATTTCTCAGAGACCTCGAAACAATTCGTTGTTTGGTCAATGTAGGTGAAGCCGTATTCAGCTATTATCATCGCCACGTGGGAACTAGTTCCCTTTGTCCTTTCCTTGGTTACCTGAGGAAATATTGAGCGGTGTGCTCGGAGCAGTTCCTTCACAATGCTACAAGTTTGACCACGTAACGCTGACCCATGTGACAGAAAGGAAGGTGAAGTCTATATCTTTGCAATCCCAAGAACGTTCGCTTGCTCGATATTGCCGCAGAGCTTGTTTCTCTATGTAGCTCGATAAAGCTCGACATAGTGTGTTTCTGCATTTCCAACTCCGATCATGCGAGAAAGCTTAACAGGAAACGTAACACTATGATTCTAGTTATATGACCCTTACTTCTAACACTTCAGAACTCAGGCCTGTTTACATGTGCGCGTAATTGATGCATCCAAATTAAAAAAAGAATTGAGCAAAATTGGCCGCATATCTGCTTGCTTTGCTACAGATAACGCCGAAAGACGAGTCTTCTGCCGCCCCTGAAACGTAATGCCCTCTCTCCTCCCCCTTCCCACCCCCTCACGCTATTTCCCTCCCCTCTCACTCCTCCCATGATGGATGCAATGGACCGTTTTGGTGAATTCAATTCAAATTATCCCGCGTTTACCCTGCTCTCGCGCCATCTGTTGGGACCTTTATGACTGTTGGCGCAAAGCCAGCTACAGAGCCGCGGCTTCAGTCGGCTGGTTTTTAACACGTAGCGTCTTTTCGACACCATTTCTAGCGCGTTCATTTTTCCTTTACTAACGTGAAAACTAGTCCTGTGTATATTCTTAAATAAATGAACGCTGCGGATCTCGGTTATGTACATATATTAGGCCTCAAATTGGCCTGAGATTCCCTTTGCGCTGTATAATGTTGACGTGTATGACCCCGTGCCACCAGTGCTAGTAGATAGGTTGGTTTTGGCCGGACGGTTGAATGGAGTGAAAGACAAAGTTTTTCGCATTTAGGTAGCCTAAGAAAGGACGATCGTTCCTTAAAAAAAGCATTCTGCATGAGCTGCGTTACAGCGCGTGTTCGAAACCATTTGCGCAATGCCAAATACATGTAAAGGGTCATGCACTTGCACATATTTAAAGCGCGGATTGCGCTACAGCATACCGTGCCCGTTGCAAGGCGTCCACTGGTGACGGACATACATTTATCGTGTTGTGTGCGGACAGGTGAGTAATTGGACACAATCAAAAAGAGCTCCAGAAGAAGTTATCACTGGTTTCCGGCATTGAAAAAAACCGCTCACCAAAAGCAGATTAAGTTCGAGAGTGTAGGAACTGTAGCTCCGGCCTTGCTTCCATGCTGAGCAAAAAAAATCATTTCAGAAATCCTAAAAGCAGCGTTTATTCATTCTTGAAAGGCATGCAGAAAAATGTACCAATGCAAGTGCACAATATATGTGCCCAGTAAATGCAAGAAATACTGCTATAAGTATGCTGAGTGAAAATGATACTGAGAGTAAAATGGACAAAACTTCAGCGCCAGCTAAGCCAGGCCAGTAGAGTTCGGCGTGCCAGACGCATGCTGCTCCGGGCCCTCAACATACCAGCTGAACTGCTAGTGCCCGCCCTCCGAAGGTTTGGTTCAGAGCTTGTGGCAAGAACGCCCTGTCGAGGCCGTACAAAAAATCGTTGTCGCACTTCAAGCCCTTGGTCCACCATCCTTGAATGTCAGGATGAAGGCTTACGGAGTCCGCGGGCGTTGTACGAATAGCACGGCACAGCGGACACATTTCGTCCTCGGAAGGCGTGAAGGAGCAGTTCTCCTTCCAAGCGAAGTAGCTCTCGTACAAGGCACGGTCGTGCAGGAGTTCTCGCAGACGCCCAGCAAGTTCGCCCGGCTTCTGAAGGTCTGACGAACTGACCACCGAATTCTCGGGAACGTTGAGGGTAGCGTTGGGTGGCGCCAACACGACCGGAACCACGCTGTATTGGAACGCATCGTAAATCAGTTCGTAGGCGCTCTGGAAGCAGTCTGGTTTCAGTGACACTACGATGAAATGGTAGTTCTCGGCGATATGCGGAATGCAGCCGCGCGGCGATGTGCACAGTTTTTTCCCGCAGGCTGGAAAGAGTTGGATGCTCACTGTGTCCTCCCAGTGACTCTGAACGGGGTCGCCCTCTCCAGGTTGGGGCCTGTGCTTCTTTGTCAAAGCGACTCTGCTCACACTGCCCACGATCCAGGCGACGTCTTCCTTTTCTCGCTAGTCAGCTTTGTGCTCTTCGCCAGAGACGCATTTGTGGACGAATCGCAGCGCCATGTCTTGTACGGAATGACAATGTCGGCGTCGTCTCTGAAGGCCATCGTCCAGTTGATCTTTCCGGCGATAGCGGGAGTGAAAGCGAGTCTTCCGAACTCGGCTTATCTACGTCAGCAGACACGTGGCGTCTTGCCCAAAAGACCCATTGTTGAAACGGCTTGCGCTGTCGAGGCATGCCCCAATGCGCCAGATGCGGGTCATCAAAACAATAGCGTCGCTGATAATCAGGAGGAACCGGTCATGAGTGACGTCGCACACCACCGTTTCGTTACGTCCCCTTAGGACAGACGGTGTACCGACGACTTTGAACTTGGCGTGTTCGATTCGGTTCCCACCGCAGGATTCGAGGAAGCCCGTTGTCGCCTTTCCGCTCGCGCCACGGCCTCCAATACTCCAGCACACTAGTCTTCGGCGGTGGTGGCGTCGGTGGCTCCGTGGTCGCGCTTGCTGCTCTTTTGGTGCCGATTTGGCGATTACCAAGGCAACACAGACCACGGCTACGATGATACACACAAACGCTAAGAGGAACGTGTAACCAATGCCGGTACTTCCGAAGTGGTCCCGATTTGCCGTGCCATTGCGCCCATACGTTCCATGAGCGGTGCCGCGCTGTCCGTTGGCTCGGACTCTTGGTGCGGAGGCGAGGAGCCTTCCGGTGGTGTCTCTGTTCGTCGAAGGCCAGGTCTTCCATCGGCACCAGGTCTTGCGACTCACCTGAATCGCTTGGACTGGCGCCAAGGGCTTCCTGCGCGGACAGCAGCCGCTTTTGGTGAACTGTGTGACGAGGCGTCGTCATCGCTGCTACCGTCACCTTGAGCGGCGCCTCCGTGAGGCGACGGGGAACGACTGCGTGGGGCGGCTTCTGCCATGGTGGAGCTGCAATTGTGGAAAGCGAATTAGAAATGATTGCAAAGACAGAGCTTACCGTTTAAGCACGGTTGATTAGAACAATAATGAATAATAAAAAGCAGGCTTTGCGCTGTAGAAACATAAAAAGGCGTGCATTTAGGGCACATGTGGTTGAGACAAGTTATTGAAATGACCGTTTGAGATCAGTGCTACTTCAGTAGCCTGCTATGACTTAGGAGAGCCGGTCACTGACAGAAAATCGACTGTGCCTGGCGTAATGAAGCACGCGGCTGACACGGTATCAAAGGGCCATTGCTCGCGAACACGCAAGCAGAACTTAAAAGCCGCCAGGTTCGACCGCCGATGCACAGAGTGTAAACCGACTGCACTTTGTGATCATACCACAAGAATATGTTTTGTTGACAGAACCGTGTGTGTCAACGGAAGAGTTGTATGAGGCCACTTACAATTCTTGCACAGCAGGGGAACGTGGACCTGCCTTCAAGCACTGTGCAGTAGCGAATGCCCTGCTTGCGGTTGGATTCGGTGCTTTTGAAGCAGCAGATTTACAATCACGAAAAGGATGACAGGAATCCACGCATAGTCCGTGACATGTGTTTGTAGACTAGTGACGAAAACAGTATGCGCTTTCGGTGACTACAAGCGATAAAAGTTTTTAACACACGTTGGTACATGGGCCTGCTCCAACTATGGCCTCAGATAGCTGCCGCTGCCTACCGCGAACCTGCTGGTTTTAGACATGCGTGGTTCCATTAGTCCTGACCCTTTTATCGTCGTACAGAGAAACAAGCTAAGCCGTAGATAACTGCAGCCGCGAATTGTAGAAGCTCGACGAGAAATCGCTAACACCGTTCATTGTGTCCCTGCCTGTGCGCATGCGCAAGTGACCTCGTAGACCCTGTGTCTCTTTTTCTGCTGTTTTGTAGGAATTTTCGCAAATGCGCGGTGCTCCAGCGCCAGCCGCTGTAAAAGGGCTGTTGCGTTATTGGAAAGATACCGAATGGTGTGACAAGCGGTGAATGTGCACTCTGTGACGTTGAATGGGTTACGGAGAAGCTGTTTACCGCTAGCCGCCATTTGCATCCCTGCATGCGTTTCTGGGGGGGATCCTGGGCTGCTTACGTCCGTATCACGGCACGTGGACAGCAATGAATACGGGTAAGGGAGAGGGGGAAAAGTGTGGCGACAGCGCTGCAGCAATAAAGACGGGTAGGAGGAGAGGGGGAAAGAGTGAGGCTATGGCGCCTGTGCACGGTGCCTGCGCTTCTGTGGTTACAACGTCCCGCGCGTCGGAGGTGCTGGCGCGGCTGCAGCAGCGGTTGTGGCGACGGCGCCTCTGCACGTGCCCTGCGCTGGTGTGGTTGTAAAGCCACGCGCGTCGGAAGTGCCGGCGCGGCTGCAGCAGCGGATGCGGCAGATGCATGGGGAGTGCGGTGGCCGCGGCGGCGTATAGGCGTAGTGTGGTGCCCTATGATAGAAATGTATATTTCATAACGTATGCAGCCGTGTACGCAGCCTAACCAGCTTGGTGGTAATCGTCCCCATATGAACGTTGCGGCCCCACGAATAAAATTTTTAGTGGGACACTGACAATGAATATCACTATGTGGTGCCTTCAAAGATTGCGTGAAGCGGCCACAGAAGCAGTTCTGTATTGTTTTTAACAGCGAAGCTGTTCAACCTGGGCGTTTGTCGTCAGTTGTACGCTGGAAAACTGGCCGAGCGATGATGTCACGCTTGTGGCCTAGCAAAGCCTCGCACAGCTGGTGCGAGGCGTTGCTTAGCGACGCACGTGACGTCTCCGCTCGGCGACATTACTACCTCTCCCGATTACTCGCCACAGCAAACGTTGCGGAGCCTCCAGCAGCCGTACCACACTCGCCACCTACGCGCGCCGCTACAGCCGCACCGCAGCTCCGGATATGACGTCACTATACAGGATAAAAGCTCCGTGGCGCCGCGGCGATGTGACAGAACGCGCAAGGTCGATCCACATAGGTCGCGAAGCTTCGGGCGAAAAGCGGTTCAGAACCAATTGTCACCGGCATCAGCAAGGGTGGTTATGGGAGCAGCGATTGAAGCGTGACTATGTTTGGAGGAATAAACACAGGGAAATAAAAAAGCGTTTTTTTATTAAATCGAGGCGCAGTATTTTCATACAGCGAAATAAAAATTCCTAATCCATTTTATATACGCATGGGAGAAAAGAAACAACTTTACTTGATTATTATCAATAAATACCTTTTTCAGCGCCCACCGTGAGAGCGCTCATCGATAGCGGCGGGCGTTGCCGCCGCTATCACTTGCAATGGAATGCAGTCTTGTAGCGTGGAAATCGCGCTCGTAAAGTTCACCTGTTACAATACGCCCGCTCAATGTTGTGCTGTTTTGCATGTCGACGTTTGTCTGAATTAGGTGACGCGGGTAGTTTTTGTTTCTTAAGCTGTGCAGTCAAAAGTAGTGAGTTGCGACCGTCGGATACTGTACTTTAGTTGTTTTCGTGCCGCAGCGCTGGCCGATGGGTCGCGTCCGACGAAGGACGAGCACATCTACGCAATCTACGCCCAAAGCGTTCGTCGGCCTCCAAAGAAGTATGTTCTGTGCAGCGATGCGATTTCGACACCCGTACGGATGACCTTTTCCTGCATTGCTTTCCGCGCTGAAAGCTGGGAACGCCCATCAAGTCGAATGGCGGGGCATTGAATATACAGCTCTAATGGCAGGCCTCCGAAAACAAATTTCACGCCTATGAGAACAAAATGAAGTCACATCTGTTTTAACAGATATGACGTCAATACTTTTTCTTCCGCAAGTGTTCCTACTCACACGATGGCGCTAAGCCCATGAACCGCCGATAAGCCGCCAAGGATTTCTCTCAATCTGAAGAAAGAAAGAGTAAAATTAGTGAAGAAGAAACATGCCAAGTTAGACGCAGTAAGGGTAAAAGCGGACCACTAAAAAAGCTGGGGCTTGCTAACAAATATGCAGCTTTCGAACAGGAGGGTGAAGATAACGAGGCAATGAATCAAACCGTAACTAGGTGATCACAGAAGCAGCAATTGAAGTGGGGAGTAAGGCATCAAGGCAACCAGTAGGTAAGCTGTCCCTAGTAATAAAGAATGTAATAAAGAAATAACAAAGGATGAACGTGTCCAACTCAACATATCGCCATTTCGATATAGTTTCTTCCCAGCACAGTCATGGAGTGGAATCTTTGCCAGCCAGCATATTTACCTGGTGCTTTGTTAATGAAATGCAGCGCCATGTTTTGAATTTCTAACCTCTACTTATTTTATGATTCTGGTTATTTTGTGGCATTTCTACAACATGTGTATTTGTGTTTTCTTTTTATGACCACATTGTTGAACAATTTTCATGACACAGATTTTTTTCTTACGATACGTACTATTTCTTGCTTTCATCACTTGCGTTGTTGTGATACTATACTTTAGTTTTACATGAAGCCCCTCCTGCTCGAGCCGAAATCATTGGCTTGCAGTATTTCAATATAAACTAAATAACTAAATCTAAATAAATAAAATATGAGATAGAACTCGCTCAACTGTCAAAACTGATCAACAAGAAGAAAGCAAGGAACATTCGAATTATGACGTGAAAAAGATTGAGCAAGCCATAAAATGTGGACGAAGCATGAAATGAGTGAGAATAAAACTTGGAATAGGACAAGACAAGATGTATGCACTGAAGGACAAGCCAGGTTATCATCAGCAATTCGATGACATAGTAAAAGCAGCGGAAGAATTCTATACTGACTTCTGAAGTACCCAGAGCAGCCAAGATGTTCATTCAGAAGTAGGATGAACAGGATACAGAGGCTCCTTCTATAACTAGCGATGAAGTTAGACGGGCCTGCAAGACATGACCCGGGGAAACGCGGTTGGAGAAGATGGAATAACAGTCGATTTAATCAAAGATGGAGGAGATATCTTGCTTGAAAAGCCAGTGGCACTTTATACGCAATGCCTCATGACTTTAAGTGTACCGGAGAGCTGGAAGAACGCCAACTATATAATAATCCATAAGTGTTAAATAATTTGCTCCAAAAAAAGAAGAGAAGAAGACGAAGTTAGAAGCGAGCGTGGACACGAGGGCGCGCCCGCATCTTTTAGTTTTTTTCGCTAGCATCGAATAAACAAGACGTTCTCTACTTCGGCTCTGCTTCCTGGTTTTTCAACAGTATGGTGTTGTGACCAGGATCAGATCTACAGTTTAAGACCCCTGACAATGAAGCGAGCTCCCTGAAGAGGACGACCGACCGGCGTGATCAAAGCGACGACGCTGCGACAGAATCGAAGAATTATCCACGTCATCACGCGGCCTCCATTCCGGACGTGACGACATGGAAAGACTACGACAGAAGCGTGCTACCGTTCGAGCGGCGGTCACCAGGATCATCAACGACATGAAACTCTTATGCAGACGGAACCAACACCATCTGGTGAGCTGACCGACCATCTTAACCTATTGAACATAAAGGAAACTATGCTTACGCACCTTGATAACCAAGTATAAGAGCATGTTACCGATGAAACCTTGAGGATGAGCTTCAAAGCGTCGGACAGTATCAAGAATCTATCGTCCTCGCGAATCCCGCACTGAACACATTTTATCCGCTCTGCAAACAACGATACGCACGCATCTCACAATGACTTTCATCAAGCACGCGCACACGTTAAGCTACTAAGCTCGATGTGCCGAAGTTTCACGGTGACCCCATTAAATGGCCAGAATTTTGGGATCAATTTGAGTCTACCGTTCACCAGAACCGATATCTCTCAAACGTAGACAAATTGAAATATTCGGAGCTACCTGATGGGTCAAGCGGAAAGTGTCATCAGCGGTCTGTCGACAACTAACGAGAGCTATAGCACAGCTATAGAAGTTCTCAAAGAAAGATTCGCTAAGAAGTCGCAGATTGTTAATGACCACATGCGTCGTCTTCTAAACCTACGTAAAGTTCGTTCTTGCGAAGATTTCGAAGGGCTTCAAAGGTTGCATGAAGAAGTACAGACCCGCGTGAGATCCCTGCATAACCTTGGCGTCGAAGAAAAAGAATATGGAGTGCTTCTGAAAACTGCTATAATGCAAAATATTCCGCAAGAAATGGTACTTCGTTATACTGAACGCATCTTATCTTCGCCAAATACAGGCGGTACTAGTGACAGGCTAGATGAAATGTCTGTTCTTCTAGACTTCTTGAGCTTTGAAGTAAGAAGCCGGGAACAGGCTATAATGATGACTTCTGACAAGAGAGAAGAAGCATCAACCGCAAGACGACAATCTAATGAACATTTCCAAGGTGCTGCATCTATGTTAACCGTAAAACTGACTCCAGAGAGTTGTGTACTATGCCGAGACAAAAATCACTCGGTGGATGTCTGCCCAGCGGAAGTAACATTAGACGAGAAAAAAACAGAAACTACGCAAATTAGGATGCTGCTTCCGCTGCGCTAGACAATATCACAAAGCTAAGGAATGCTGAAGTTGGAAGAGACTAAGCTGTGCGAAATGCAAGGGGCGACAAATCACCACGATGTGCGACCCAAGATGGAAGCAGAAGATACAGAAACACAGACAGATGTTTCCAGCTCGTCAACAGACTCGCTAAAGTACACAGTTCTTCTGCAGACCGCCCAAGTTGGGCTCTGGGCACTGGAAGCAAACGCCCTGTAATAATATTGATTGATGGTGGCAGTCAACGCAGCTTCATCACGGAATAATTGTCCAGGAAGCTGAAAGCCACTGGGTTAGCCGAAGAGCAGCTCACCATCTCGGGATTTGAAAACGTTTCAGCACCACAGAAATATTATCGGAGAGTACGAGTAACGCTGCATAGCCAGTACGACTCAAACTCACTTGAAGTAGAGGCTGTAGAAGTTCCCGAAATATGCAATGATTTGACAGCGCTGACCGAGACAAATGTGCTTGAAAAGTTGAAAACCAGAACTTACCTTTGGCTGACGTCAACGCAGTTCAGGTCTCGCCTGAGCGTGGAATAAGCGTGCTTATAGGTGCAGACTATTACTGGCAGCTCGTCAGTGGAAGAATTAATCGACTGGACGACTCCTTGACCGACATCGAAACTAATCAGATGGACACTTCATGAAGATACGAGAAGTCCACCAAGTTCTACAAGCCTGAAACCATAAGGAACTTCAACATATGCCTAACGGAAGCCGATGTTTCCCAGCAACTGAGGTCTTTCTGGGAAGTAGAACATCTGGGACTGACTAACGAAGAGAGACTTTCGAAAGATGACGAATCCGTCCTGAAGAACTTCATGGAATCAACTATTAGAAACGATAGTCGCTATCAAGTTGAATTGCCGTGGCGCAGCAATTGTTCCAAGCTTAAAAACAACCAGGATGTCGCGATAGAGAGGTTGGAGTCCTTGCAGAGAAGGCTACATCGAGAACCAGAGTTTCAGAAGGAATACGAAACCGTCATTAGGAGCTACTACAACAACGACTTCACTGAGAAGGTCACAACGGACAGTACGAGTGAACATATCACGTATATATGCCACACCGAGCAGTAGTGAGACGCGACGGAGCTACGACGAAAGTACGGGTGGTCTTCCAAACCTCTTCTCGTGCTTCGGACTCACCTTCACTCAACGACGTTTAGTGGACAGTGCCGAATTCGAACCCCATTATCCTCGACTTACTGCTGAAGTTTCGCAGCTTCAAGATTGGAATTTCCGCCGACAACGAAAAAAAAACGTTTTCAAGTGTCGATGGCTGAACACGACCGAGACGCGTTTCGTTACTTCTGGTTTGAAGAAGGGTCTTCCATATTGAAGAACTGCGCATGACAAGGGTTCCTTTTGGCGACTGCAGCAGTCCCGTTCTCCTTGCTGCATCTCTGCGACACCACTTGCAACTGGTAGAAGACAAATACCCTTCTACTGCCAAACTATTGAAAGATCATTTCTACATTGATGACTTCGTCATCGGGGCACAGAACAAAGAAAAAACGCAGCAAGTCGTTAGCGATTGCTTCAGTATCTTGAAAGAGGCAAGAAGGTACACAGACGCCAGAGAAGAAAGAACCTTCAGACGCAACTGAAGTACAAGAGGCCGAAATTATTGGATACCTCGAACACAGATACAGTATTTGGACCGAATGTCAGCATGATGGACATCACAGTCCAGCGGTTCAGAACATATCACGACAAAGTAGGGCTACTTTGATTTGGAGGTCGTCTTCAGTTCAGCAACCTCTGGGAAACATCCAAGCACCCCATTCCTCCTTCAGACACATGCACAAGTTGTTGGTCAAGAAGGAACACCAACGACTTTTACACGCTGGCCTCAGCTTTCTTTTAACTGGAGTAAGAGAAACTTCTGGATACTGAGGGCCAGGGCAGCTTTCAAAGAAAATCATTCACGAACGCACAATCTGCCGGCAAAATTACTGCAAGCAATACTCGGAGCCATTCGCGCCTCTGATAGTTGAACGTGTTCAGCCCTCTCCACCTTTCGAAGTCAGTGGTATCGATTTTGCGGGACCGCTTCTACAGAAGGATAACGGAGGACTAACAAAGCAGTGATATACTCATCTTCACATGTGCAGTCATCAGAGCGGTTCATGTGGAACTTGTCACCAGTCTTACTTATGACAAATTCCTGCCACCACTTCAACGATTTGTGGCACGGCGAGGAATTTGTAAGACTGTAAATTCCGACAACGCCAAGACATTTAGAAAGGCCTCAAGGGAGATCAAGCGACTTTATGAATTAATGAAATCACAAGAAGTACAATCGTATTTTGAAAGTCGCAGGATTGTTTGGAAATTTACCACCGAACAAGCTCCCTGTTGGGGAGGATTTTGGGAACGATCATTAGATCTGTGAAGTCTACTATGAAGAAAACACTGGAAAATAATTTCCTTAACCATGAAGAACTTTCGACCACACTAAATCAAGTTGAAGTGATGATAAATTCACGACAGATAACTTCAAGACTGATAACATTTGTGTATGCAGAAGCTCTGAACCAACGCCGCTTACGCCAAGTCATTTCCTATAGGCCAAAGATTAACTATGCTTCCCTCAGACATGTCGAGCACGGCATCAAAAGAGACACCGTCGTCACGCGAATTACTTCAACGAAGATGGAAACACAGAGAAAATGTGTTAAACAATCTCTGGAACCGGTGGCGACGAGAGTACCTCCAAGAACTTCGTTCCGCTCTCATTAATGAAACTAGACACTCGGAATCAGTGAAGCTTGGAGACATATACTGATAGAAGAATTAAATCGCCAAGACAATTGTGGAAGATGGGACAAGTGAAGAAATATTTCCGGGCAGCGACGGCAAAGTTCGCTCATGCAAAGTGCGCACTTCTAGTGGCAACACGTCGCGGAGACCGATACAGATGCTGTATCACTAGAATCTGCTGGACAAGCTCCGTCTTGCGAAGAAGCAAGCACACGCAAATTGTTCGGCGGGAAATTGTTCGGCCGGGAACTGTTAAATTTTGCACTGAAAAAAAGAAGAGAAGAAGACGAATTTAGAAGCGAGCGTGGACACGAGAGCGCGCCCGCATTTTTTAGTTTTTTTCGCTAGCGTCGAATAAACAAGACGTTCTCTACTTCGGCTCCGCTTCCTGGTTTTCAACAATAAGAAAGGGAGACGTTAGAGATTTGAAAAATTATGGGCCAATTAGCTTGCTTTCCGAATTATATAAATATTCGCCAACATAATTTCTAATAGATTCAGGGCGACACTTCAATTCAATCAACCAACAGAACAGGCTAGCTTCAGGAAGTGATACTCTACAATGGCACATTTATGTCATCAATCAGGTAATCGAGAAATCTGTGGAGTGCAATAAACCCCTCCATATCGCTTTCATAGATTGTGAAAATGCATTGATGAAGTAGAGATATCAGCAGGCGTTTGATGTGGGCGAGTTGGTGTAATACTTAAAGAAAAATAGCGCAAAAGGACGAGGGCGAAAAGAAGACAGGTACAACAGACAGGCGCTAACTTCCAACTGAAATTTTCGTTTCAACGACAGTGGTAAGCTCCCAGTCAGGACTTGGCAATGCCTGCTGTTTGCACTCCAACCCAATTTATACTTCTGTAAATTTCTTTCTCATGATCAGGGTCCCCTGTGAGTAATTGACCTAGATAGACGTACTCCTTTACAGACTCTAGCGGCTGACTGGCAATCCTGAATTCTTGTGCCCTGCCAAGCTATTGAACGCTATGTTTGTCTTCTGCATATTAATCTTCAACCGCGCTCTTACACCTTCTCGGTTAACGCCTCAATCATTTGCTGTAATTCGTCCCCATGTTGCTGAGTAGGACAATGTCATCTGCAAACCGAAGGCTGCTGAGATATTCGCCGTTGATTCTACTCCTAATTCCCACTATAAGAGCTTGAATACTTCTTCTAGGCATGCAGTGAATAGCGTTGGAGATATTGCGTCTCCTTGCCTGACCCCTTTCTTGATAGGTATTTTTTTACTTTTTTCTGGAGAACCAAGGTTGCTGTGCATCCTTGTAGATATTTGCCCAGAGATACGTATTCCTCCTGTACTCCTTGATTAGGCAATGCCTCTGTGACTGATGGTATCTTACTGAATCAAATATTTTCATAATCTATGAAAGCCATATCGAGAGGTTGATTGTACTCCGCAGATTTCTCTGTTACCTGATTGATGACATGGATATGATCCATCGTCGAATATCCCTTCCTGAAGCCAGCCTGTTCTCTTGGTGGCAGACGTCAAGTGCTGTCCTGATTCTATTGGAAATTCTTGTGAAAATATTTCATACAATACTGAAAGCAAGCTAACGGGTCTATAATTCGTCACTTCTTTAATGTCTCCCTTCTTATGTATTAGATATATGTTGGCGTTCTTCCATTTCAGGAACACTTGAGATGGTGAGGCATTGCGTATAAAGGACTGCAAGCTTTCAACGCATGATCTTCCACCTTGAATAAATAGTCTGTTTATTCCAATTCTCCAGCATCTGTCCTGGAAGGTCCTTCAAG